>NW_012104898.1:1681548-1688339 GCF_000951045.1 Mandrillus leucophaeus | reverse complement strand
GGCCTAGTTGCCGGAGTGGCCAAGGGCGAGGGACGTCCGAACCTCCCGAGACACATCCTGACTTGTGCTCATCGCTGCCAGGGATCAGCCCTTAATTCTGTGTTGGACTCGAGAAACGGGAGAGTGGAGTTTGGCCAAGGCCGAACGAAGCTCACCGAGTGGGAGGAACGGAGAGATGATGTCTTTGTCCCGACCCCAGAGTGCGAGAATCGGTATAAAGTTACTCCTAGGAATGACTCAGCCTGCGCCCGCCCCACGGATAGGTTTGGGATGGGCGTGCACGCGGATTTTACAGCTTCCTTGGTAGAAACAAAAATACAGTAACCAACAGTAGAAATGGCAGCTTCTGAATGGAATATGTCTATAGTTTCTTCCACCGCCTGGTGGGTGTGCTGTGTTTACTGTTTATGGTTTCGTAATCTAGTCTTTTCCATCATGACTCTTTGAAGTGTGGTCATACGTTGAAGTAGTGTAGACCTGGGTGCCAAAGAAGACTCATGTGCTCACTGTTGATAAAGAGTCACGTTACTACGAGACATTCAGCCAGATGGGAATGTTCTCAAGTCTGCTGCAAACATTTAAAGTGTACCTATTTGCTAACCATTTTACTGTGTAGTTTCTTAGATTTTTATGTTTTGATGAAGTTTTTATGATTTAAACGTAGGTTTGGACAGTTAGCAATTTAGGAAGACATTTAAATAGATTTAATTGTGTGTTTAATCAAGAATGTTATTACATTTTGGTAGACGATAAAAAAGAGGGTCCTTCCACTTCTGATCAGATAAAACTCTGAGAAGCCAAATGACTACTGAGGGAGGTGGCTGATTTTATTTTTTGGATTATTGGATCTATAAGCAGACCATTGCTAGGAATGTGAAAATATGTTCGCTTTTTATATTTGTTGTAACAGAATATAGCCCTAATGAAGATATTTTGTCAATAACATTCCTGTCATGTCTTTTAATGTTTGTGATTGTGTTCAAAACCTGGATAAAGTTTTATGCCAGGGTTGCTTTAGGCACATAATGCTTATGTGTAGAAACCTCTGTTGATGGAAAGTGGATATTGTTGTAGTTCATGTTTTTAAAGTAATTTTATTTGGTCTATTTTGAACTTTTTATGGTAATCAAGATATGATTATTTATGTACCTAATCCTTTATATGTTTGTTATTGGACGACAGGGAAGACAATGAAGCGGTACTTTTGTCCCTGAGTTTTCTTTTAGCTCTTGCTGCCAAACACAAGATCAGGATGCATGGCAGATTTACTCTTAGCAAATCAAGTTCATAAAGGCAGAGGACACAAGACTTTTGTTTTCGAAATTTTGAACCTAAATTTTGATTGTTAGCCTGAGAAAAGTTTTTAGACTCTATTTAAGATTAACTTAAAAATTTTAATCATGCATTCAGCAAATATTTGAGTACCTACATGCTTTACTTGCAGATGTGTATGTCTTATGAATATCTCTTTAAAAGAATGGCTGATAAAATGTTCTCATTCAGGTAATGATATTTTCTAACTCCGGTTACACTTTTCTTTTGTAGTAATACTGGCCTAAGTCACTTAGGTGAAAATCTAGCAATCCCTTTCAGCACACTTTCACGATTCTTTTATTATCTTTTTACCACTGTGGGGTTTTTGAACTAGTTGCATGAGGAACATAAAAATGTTTAAGTAATTATTCTTGAGTAGAGACGGGGTTTTACCATGTTGGCCAGGCTGGTCTTGAACTCCTGACCTCAGGTTATCTGCCTGCCTTGGACTCCCAAAGCCCGGCCACTGATTGACTTTTGAATAAAGGCCCAAGAGAAGTAAGGGGTGTAAGTGTGTGACTCTCTTGAAAGGAATTTTGGTGGAAGAAACAGTAAGTGGAACGGCTCTGATATACATGGCATATACAAAGAAAAATGAGGTTACTGAGGCTGGGCTAGTATGAGAGAGGGGATAGAATTGGAAGATTGGGGGACTCTGCATATCCAGGTTTGGAAGTCATGGTAAAGAAACTAATGTACTGTAATTCAGCATGTGCAAAGGCCTACAGGTGAATTCAAGTAAACCCAGCATGGCTGGAAAGCAGTTGAAGCCAAATTCATCTCATTTATTCCTGAAATGCTAATTGAACCCCTGCAGGGTACTCTTTTAGCTTCAGCAATGCAACAGTGAACAAGAAATACGTATATGTCTATATATATTTATTTATAGGAAATGGGCAACCACTGGAAATTTTAATGGATGTAAATGACAAATGCAGATTACTTTGAGAATGTAGAATAGATAAAAGACTAGCCAAGCAGATTGAATAGTGCTAGGTTGATGAGTTTTTGCTTAACTCACATAGGTAAAAGGATGTAAAGATTACTTGTCTCTGATTCTTTAATTTATTATGGACCAAATCAGCTTAATTTGACTGTAAACTGTACCCCCATTGTTTCGGGCCCTGAGAGGATGGCATTTCTTTCCATCCCTTTGTAAAGTTCCGGTTCTGTTGGATTACTTTTTGTAAATGCAGTACTTGAGTGGCTCCAAGTACCCTCTTTCCTGGGTTAATTTGTTTCTGCTTTCATAGCTGTTTAGTGAGTGCTTTGAGGATTGTGGAATAACAATCCTCGCCCATTTGTTTTTTCCATGATTTTTTTCCACCCGTGATTTTGCCTTTTGAATTCTCATATTTTATTGGCTTGTAATTGTGCTAGGAGATGAAAATAATTGTGATCCATTTCCTTCTTTTGTCACTGATTTGAGACTGTTCACTCATGTTTTCCTTCACATTCCACACATTATACTTGTTCAGTAACTGTTCAGCATACCTGTTGAAATATTAATTCACTGCCATATTATTATTATAGTAATATAATGTCTTTTAGTAATTGTTTTACTGCAAATGCCAGATTTGGGCAGGTTGGTTTAATATTGTTATATGTTTATAGATAATCTTGGTTTAATAGAATGCAGCTAATTCTACATTTTCTTTTTTTCTCCATCTTCCCTGTGTTATATAATTCTATATTTGATATATAGATAATTTTGGTTTTACTCTTAGATTCCATTATGAAATAAAACACACAACTAGAAAATTTTCCCTAAAATCATGCATTTTATGTAGTTTTTATAAATGATAGGGACACCAAAATGTGTAATGCATTCATATGTAGTGATACAGAAAGAGTTCTGTTATTTTATGCAGTTCAAGCAAAGTCCATAGTAGTATGTAGGGTGTTACCTCATTTTTATAAAACCATATTGCCTGAGTATACACATATACTTCCTTTACATCTAGGGAAAAAAACTTAAGGGTGTACTCCAAAGTATTTTTCATTTTTGTTTCAAACGTATTCCTGTTCTGCTATTTTTACCTCTTTTGCTGTCTTTGGGCACTACCTTTATAAATGTTCGCTTCATTCTTTTGGTGAAGTTGCTTGTCTAGTTTATAGACAAGGCATATATTTAGGAAGTCTGAACTTTTATGAAAAAGGTTTTCTTTCAGGGAAATGTTAGGAAAATGCCTGACCTACTCATCTTTCATTCTTTTTCTTTTTCTTGGCAGAGAAGGGGTAGGATCAGATTAGAATACATCTGATTTGGGGAGACTGATGCCCAGTTTTCAGTCCCTGGGCAACCTAGACACTCCATTTGTGGAGGACATTATCTCCATTGATGCAGTAGCCCGTGACCCCTCAATGAGGGAGAATTGCTAATAATTGCAGTTTACAGAACTAGAGATCAGGCAAAATTATTTCCAATCATCTTTTGTCTCTGAAGGTTTTAGTCCACTTTAGGGTTATCTAAGTCTCATGTGTTCTATTCAGCTGGAAAGCATCTTGAAGATATTTGTATTTCAGGCACCTAGCAGTGTCTGGCTTATGTTAGATGCCCCCAAAATAGTGGATGAATAATGAATGTGTCCAGTTTTGAAGGTCAGAGATTGTCATTGGGGTGTCCCCTGTCACCTTCTCATATAAGGAAGCATATACTGTTTTTTTTGTTTGTTTTCGTTTTTTTAGGCAGAGTCTTACTTTGTCCCCCAGGCAGGAGTGCAATGGTGTGATCTAGGCTCACTACAACCGCTTCCTGGGCTCAGGTCATCCTCCCAGCTCAGCCTCCCAGTAGGTGGGATTACAGGCACGCACTACCACTGCTGACTAATTTTTGTATTCTTGTAGAGGCGGGGTTTCACCATGTTACCCAAGCTTGAACTCCTGGCCTGAAGTGAGCCACCCACCTCGGCCTCCCAAAGTGCTGGGATTACAGGCATGAGCCACCGTGTCCAGCCTAATTCTAAGTTTTGACTGTATTAGAATAGTTGACAATAAGGCTGGGATAATTGACTATCATCATGGTGGTAATCTCTCAAGAGAAAATTGTAAATTAATCTCCAGTTGATAAGTTGGATAGATTTTAATGAGTATGTGAGATACTTTCTGGTTCTTTTCCTCAAATATGGGTATATATGGATTCAGTTGTTATCCCTGTACATCTGGAAACAAATGCACTGGGGTCAGTATATTTTTATTTTTATTTTTTAAGATGGAGTTTCACTCTTGTTGCCCAGGCTGGAGTGCAGTGATGCAATCTCAGCTCACCACAACCTCCGACTCCCGGGTTCAAGCGATTCCCCTGCCTCAGCCTCCTGAGTAGCTGGGATTACAGGCATGCGCTGCCACACTCAGATAATTTTGTGTTTTTAGGAGAGATGGGGTTTCTCCATGTTGGTCAGGCTAGTCTCAAACTCCCGACCTCAGGTGATCCGCCCACCTCGGCCTCCCAAAGTGCTGGGTGGCATGAGCCACCGCACCCTGTTGGATCAGTGTTTTTTTAAATACACCTCTCTTCTCCCCTTCATTTATAGCTGACTGTATCCCAGGAGGATTTAGGAGGAACAGATGTCCTCATAATGAGAGATAGGTTTTCCCCCCCCAGATAAGAGAATTCCTGCTATCTTATATTAACTACTTAAGAGTTCTGTAAATTCAGAGAAGGGAGAAAGAATACTGTAGGCCACCTATGATAAGGGAAGACTTCCCAGAAGTAGTAATAGGACAATACTTGGACTTTTATTTGTTTTTTGTTTTTTGTTTTTTGTTTTTGTTTTGAGACGGAGTCTCACTCTGTCGCCCAGGCTGGAGTGCAGTGGGGCGATCTCTGGGTTCACGTCATTCTCTCGCCTCAGCCTCCCGAGTGACTGGGACTACAGGCGCCCGCCACCACGCCCGGCAAATTTTTTTGCATTTTTAGTAGAAACGGTGTTTCACTGTGTTAACCAGTATGGTCTCGGTCTCCTGACATTGTGATCCACACCCCTTCGGCCTCCCAAAGTGCTGGGATTACAGGCCTGAGCCACGGCGCCCAGCAATACTTGGACTTTTAAAGATGAGTAAAATTCAGATAAGCAAAGATGGGGGTATTTTACCTGGCAGGAAGTATGTAAAGTGAGGGTATAGGTTTGTCATGTAAGAGAATAGTTGATGATACTGCTACAAAAATAAACTGGGGTTAATTATGAAGTTCTTGAGTGCTGGAGTTTAATTAAAGTCATAATTGCCACCATTTTTAAAGCTGTTAGTATATTACTAGCACTGTAAAGGAGTCTGAAGTACATTATTGCTATCCTTCTCATCTCTCTGAAAGGTATTGTTGCAATTTGTAGATTGTTAACTGATGTGTAGAGGTTACCTGAGCTTCAGTGAGATAGATGGTATTCAAATACAAGTAAATTTTGTTCCTAAGTCTGCCATTTTTTATGTTAATCTAACCTATGTCAAGTTGGCAAATTCGCATGCTAAGAGGGGTGGGCAGATACTGCAGTTAAGTGAAACTGAGTACTGAACCAGAGGTGACAAGGAGAGTGTAGCTGTAAAGGAACCACAGATTTGTGCCCTGCTATAGGCAACAGTAAGGTGCTAGGAAAGATATTTGAGGGAAGCAGCCTGACTACCTTGGCTGTAACTGTTAGGGAGTATTTAGGAAGGATTTAAGCAGGATAGAGATTTAAAGGCAGAGAGAAGAGGTTGCAGGCTCCTAAGTATGGGTTATATCATTGGAAAATGAGGGGTTGGATTAGAAAGGAAAAAATGGGTAGGACTTGGACAGAAATAACTGAAGCCTGGTCTACTGTCACTTTGGAAAGTTTGTTAAAAAAAAAAAAAAGAAAGAAAAGAAAAATAAATGAAGTCTGGGGCAGTAGTAGAATGATAGTTTATTGACAATGAATAAATTAGGAATAGATGTAAAGGAAAAGCACCGAATTTAAATTTAGACATGTTGAGTTTGAGGTAACAGTAGGATTTCCAGTTGGAAATATGTAGCATTGGTTACTGCTAGTTCTGAACTCAGAACAGAGATCTGAATCAGTTAACAACAGTAACTGATGTTTATATTTCACTTTATGGTTTGCATAACTTCCATATATGTGTAGATTATTCGTTAGATTGTGACCACAACCATGTGAGACAGGTACTTTTTCCTTTTTGTAATCAAATGAAAAAACTTGTTAGGTGAGGTCAATCCAGGTCACATCGGGCCAGGACTTGAATACAATTCTTTTGATTCCAAATCTCATGTTCTTTTCACAGTTCTATTCTCCCTCTTCTGTCTACATAAAGCTAACAGTTGGGGCGTGGTGACTCATGCCTGTATTCCCAGAACTTCCAGAGGCCGAGGTTGACAGATCACTTGAGGTCAGGAGTTTGAGACCAGCCTGGCCAGCATGGTAAAACCCTGTCTCTACTAAAAATAAAAAAAAAATTAGCTGGGTGTGGTGGGGTGCCTATAATCCCAGCTACTTTGGAGGCTA
>NW_012104898.1:1679679-1680418 GCF_000951045.1 Mandrillus leucophaeus | reverse complement strand
TTTTTTCCATGATTTTTTTCCACCCGTGATTTTGCCTTTTGAATTCTCATATTTTATTGGCTTGTAATTGTGCTAGGAGATGAAAATAATTGTGATCCATTTCCTTCTTTTGTCACTGATTTGAGACTGTTCACTCATGTTTTCCTTCACATTCCACACATTATACTTGTTCAGTAACTGTTCAGCATACCTGTTGAAATATTAATTCACTGCCATATTATTATTATAGTAATATAATGTCTTTTAGTAATTGTTTTACTGCAAATGCCAGATTTGGGCAGGTTGGTTTAATATTGTTATATGTTTATAGATAATCTTGGTTTAATAGAATGCAGCTAATTCTACATTTTCTTTTTTTCTCCATCTTCCCTGTGTTATATAATTCTATATTTAATATATAGATAATTTTGGTTTTACTCTTAGATTCCATTATGAAATAAAACACACAACTAGAAAATTTTCACTAAAATCATGCATTTTATGTAGTTTTTATAAATGATAGGGACACCAAAATGTGTAATGCATTCATATGTAGTGATACAGAAAGAGTTCTGTTATTTTATGCAGTTCAAGCAAAGTCCATAGTAGTATGTAGGGTGTTACCTCATTTTTATAAAACCATATTGCCTGAGTATACACATATACTTCCTTTACACCTAGGGAAAAAAACTTAAGGGTGTACTCCAAAGTATTTTTCATTTTTGTTTCAAACGTATTCCTGTTCTGCTATTTTTACCTC
>NW_012104898.1:1666813-1671904 GCF_000951045.1 Mandrillus leucophaeus | reverse complement strand
ATATATATATACCTTTGTACACTTGTCTCATTCTTTGCTTCCAGTACATTCCCAGAAGTAGAATTGCTGGTTTGTACATTCTGAATTTTGATACGTAGTGCCAGATTAAATTTCCTTAAAAGTTGTACCAGTTTATGTTTTTGTCAGAAATGTTCCAGTGGACCCACTGTTAATCTTGTCAACACTTAGCACTTATTTTAATCGTCGGTAGTAACCTGAAGGGTAAAAAGTGGTACCTTGTTGATGTTTTAGTTCTCGTTAGTGAATATGTACCTCCAGATAGTTTATTTTTCTTCATGTTATGGATAGCCATTTGTCATAATACCATTGCATGAAAAGTTGATCCTTTCTCCCCAATTTGAACTCTCGCTGTTTTTGTGTAGATATACCTGTGTATGTATGCATATACAAAGATCAATTTGGATCTGTTCAGTTTCATGCATTATGTTTATTAATGTACCATGATTCCTACTAACTTGTTAACTACCGTGTGAGTTATGAGTATGTTTGACATGCTTTGACAATTGTTCTCTCATACGAAGTCTCAGTATATATGGTAGGCAGTTTATAGTAATTCTTTGTGTGCAGAAACTAAAGACTGTTTAAGCAGAGAGTCAAATAATTTAAGAAAATGTTGTTTCAGTTGTTGAGTTACTAACCTGTTACTTTTAATTTAGAATTGGCTTATGTTAACTTGTATAGTATTAAGTATGGTTTCATTTTATAAAAGTTAAGAAAGGACTTTATATAAAATGAGCATCAGGTCAAATTTTAGGAAATCATGACTATTTGGTGAAAAGTAATACTTATGTACTAGGCTTATATTTATATAAGGCTTATAAAGTTGCTTTATAATTCCTTGAATAGCAGTTGATTTCTATGCTTCTACCTTACTTAACAATTACATGCAATAACTTTAGTTCTAGATCATAGAGATTCACCTACTTACAGGATTTAATGGATTTTACATAAATTAGGGGGACATGTACATAATAAGCATTCCCAAAGTTGTAAGTTAATAAAAGAATTAGCTTCTTTTAATGTTTGTTTTCTTAAAAGAAATCATTGGTTTATTAAGTTTATCCTCTTAAGTTTTTAGTAATGTGATCAGTGAGGGTAAACTGTCAGTTCCTAGTTGGAACTTGATTTTACATATCCTTTTATGTTTTTTAAATTTTTTTATGTTTTAATGTCACCTTTGTGTGAATTCTTGTCCATTCTTTCTCAGTCTAACTTTTGCATACCTCTCTTCATGTTAGTATTATTGAACTTTTTGGAAGGCAGGTAATGTGCTATTGATTATTCTTCGGCACTAGCACACAATAAATTTCTTAAAATTAGTATTTGTTCAGTGTGTTAGACTCATGTTTAATATATGACTTGAGTATTTATAGAAGATCAGAAGAATAATCTAGTGTACCCTTTTATGTTTTAAGATGAGGAAACTGAGATTCAGAGAAATTGGTTAACTCCTCAAAACCACAGGAGTACAGATGTGAAGCTACGGCTAAAAACCAGACCTCTTATTTCTGCCCAAGTATTTTTTATTTCAGGGTGACCAAATATGTATTTGGTTACTAATGTCCCTTTTTGCTGAATGTTTTTAACAATTGTGATGTACAAAGGAGAGAATTCAGCTTCATGGGATCATTTTGATAGCATATAGAAGTATGTAACGTAAAGTATACAGTCTAGTGAATAGATAGAGACAGTGTTCCTTTGGATTCTCTTTGAGCAACTTTCTGATTTTACAGTTTTGGTTGCTGTAGTCCTTATCCATGGTTTTGACCTCAAACATTTATTGACTCTTTACTATCCCTAGGTAGTATGTTAGGCATTGAGGTATAATATGTCATGACCAAATTTTTTTTTAGCCATTTGCAGTACAGCTTGGGCGATGTAAGTTATTTGGCAAGTGGCAAAAAAGTGTAGCAGGGCATTTATTTATGTTCTGAATACCAACACTTGTTTGAATAGTTCGAATTTGAAGTATGGGCTGTCATTACTTCCGGAACAAGAGCACTGACAGCCAGTACATTAAGGAAGACTTTACGACAGAATATTTGTGAGTTCTTGGTTACAAAATGGAAGCTGTGGAATGACATGAGTAGAGGCATGAAAATCCATTTATCCATTCACCTCATTTCAGGAGATGAACCTAAATGGTGTGGAGCTTCATGTAGGGGCCCAATTAAAGGAAATAGTGGAGTGTCAGTCTAAGGAACTTATACTTGAGTAGAAGTTATGAAGCATTTTTGGTTTGAGGAGAAATAAAAACATTAAAAGAATCTAAGATTATGTAGTTGGTGGTGCCATCTGAGATGGAATCCGCAGCTAGTAGGTGCTCAGATAGGTAATTGTTAGAGCCCGATATGCAGTAGGAAGCTCTGAATTAGATAGCTTAATGGGAATAAAGTGGAAGAGAGGATACACATACTTAGTACCTGTTTATGTGGAACCAAGGAGTACTTATTTATGTATGATGTTAAAACATATTAAACCAAGTTGATTACTTTTTTTTTTCTTTTAATATGAGATACTGGGAACACATTGGCTGATACAGAAACTGCTGAAAATTAACTACCTGCATGCGGTCTCTCTCTGTTACTAAGTTACTATTTGGATTCTGCCTTGTCACTTGCTTAGAGTACTGCTAGTAGAACCCCAAGAGTACATTTGCTTATGAAACCCTGTTTATTCAACAGATGCTTTTGAGTGCTTTGTGTTATGTCACAGAGTTACTTCCTGTCCCTAGAGAACATTTTTGGATTATTTACTGTGGTTTCTTTTTTTTTTCTGCAACAGCCATATGAGGTAGGTATGATATATATCCCCATTTACAGATTAGAGAATGAAAATTTAGACAGACGTGTATTGATGAAGAAAGTTGTTTTATTGTTTTATCCACATTTTTTATTTTTCTTTACTTTTCTTTCTTTTTTTTTTTTTTTTTTTCTTTTTGAGATGGAGTCTCACTCTGCCAACCAGCTGGAGTGTAGTGTCATGATCTCGGCTCACTGCAACCTCCACCTTCTGGGTTCAAGTGATCCTTCTGCCTCAGCCTCCTGATAGCTGAGATTACAGGCGAGAGCGACCACACTCAGCTAATTTTTGTATTTTCAGTAGAGATGGGGTTTCACCATGTTGGCCAGGTGGGTCTCGAACTCCTGACCTCAAGTGAACCTGCCTCAACCTCCCAAAGTGCTGGAATTACAGGTATGAACCACTGTGCCTGTCCTGTTTTTTTATCTACATTTCTTTTCCTGATAATAAAGCCATGCAGCTCATGAATCTTCTGGAGAAGATTCATTCAATAGAATTTTATAACTTTGACTTAGATTACACAAATTGGTCTTTATACAGGTCATATGATATTTCTTTTAATAAGAGAATTTAAAACATTAGCATGAATAAGTATATTTTACTCATCCTGGTACCCATACAGAGTATTTAATTTTATAAACCATACATTTCAATTAAAATCTGACCAACTTTTATTTTGCTTACACAAAAATCTGTATTTCCATTCACTGACTGCGTACAATCTGTGAAATATAAAACAACAACAGCAGCAACAAAAAACTTGAATGGTTCAAGTTACAAACAACTTGTTGTGTAATTATTACATGACCACATAAAGATTAATAATCCAGGGTTGAAGTAACAGTTCAAGATAGAAATAGCTTTTTTGGCTGCACAAGGTGGCTCACGTGCCTGTAATCTCAACACCTGGGGAAGCTGAGGCAGGTGAATTACCTGAGGTCAGAAGTTTGAGACTAGCCTGGCCAACGTGATGACATTCCATCTCTATTAAAAATACAAAAATTAGCTGGGCATGGTGGCGGGTGCCTGTAATCACAGCTACTTGGGAGGCTGAAGCAAGAGAATCCCTTGAACCCAGGAGGTGGAGGTTGCAGTGAGCTGAGATCACGCCATTGCACTCCATCCTGGGCAAGAAGACCAAAACTCTGTCTCAAAAAAAAAAAAAAAAAAAAAAGATCTGGTCCTTCGCACATTGTTATACGCATAAGGTTGTACAGCCCTTTGAGAAAGAGACCAGTTGTGTGTGTTTCCCTAAACCACTGGCTTGAGAGTCCAGTTTATATAACTTACCTTGTAGAATCTTTAGTAATTAGGCACTTTGCGTGTCACCTAGGTCAGCCTCCCTCTTAATGCAGTGACAGGTCCAGGGAAATTAGATTAAGTAAAGATTTCACTTTTCATGCCTGTGGTGATTGTTGTTAAACATTAAGATTGAGAGTGTAGTCTGAGAATAAGAAAATCTTGAATATCCTTTATATTGATTAGGCATTGGTGCAAAATGGAAGTTTCATTTGTTTGTTTTTGTGTATACGTGTTCACTTATAGGAAACTGTAATTTTCATTATTGGCAATTGTTTCCCTTTATTTAGTAAAGCATATTTAGTGTTTATGCCTTGCCATGGATACAGGGTGGTCACTGTGTATTAGACATTGTTTGTATGCTCTGCTCATGTTAATGGATTGGCCGCAAATAAGATATGCCAGTGACCAATAAGATGTGCTTAGTCCAGACTTAATTAAGAAGACATTGCTGATTTTGTTACTTTTCTTTTTGCTTTTTCTAAAGATAGAGTCTTACTCTGTTGTAGGCTGGAGTGCTGTAGCACAGTCTGTGCTCACTGCAGCCTCAACCTCCCAGGTTCAAGCCATCCTTCTGCCTCAGTGCCCCCCCACCCCCACCCCCCGTAACTGGGGCTACAGGTGTGCGTCACCACATCTGGATACTTTTTTGTGTATTTGTAGATACGGAGTCTCACCATGTTGCCCAGGTTGGTCTGGAACTCTTGAGCTCAGCAATCCATCTGCCTTGGCCTCCCAAGGTTGCTGCCAGTGCGCCCAGCATGTTGCTGATTTTCTTTGAGACATAATGGGAAAGAAAATTTCTCAGCTCTGTCTTAACCGCAGTGAAAGACTGCCTTCAGAGTGTTTCAGTTACCTCTTCCCATCAATATGAGAAAAGATGAGTGTGAGGAATAGGTAGAGGGAAAAAAATTGAAGTTTTTTGTGTAGCATGAATTATGTCAGGCGGTTATATAGGTAATTTCTAGC
>NW_012104898.1:1663299-1665563 GCF_000951045.1 Mandrillus leucophaeus | reverse complement strand
TGGTGACAGGTGCCTGTAGTCCCAACTACTCCTGAGGCTGAGGCAGGAGAATCCCTTGAAACCAGGAAAGGAAGGTTGCAGTGAACTGAGATCGCACCACTGCACTCCAGCCTGGGCAACAGAGTGAGACTGTCTCAAAAAAAAAAAAAAATCACTTTGCATATACTGTAAGCCTTGTTAGAAGTTATTCTCTGGCCGGGCACAGTGACTCACGCCTGTAATCCCAGCACTTTGGGAGGCCGAGGCAGGTCGGATCACTAATTCAGGAGATCGTTACCATCTTGGTTAACACAGTGAAACCCCGTCTCTACTAAAAAATACATAATTTTAGCCGGGCATGGTGGCAGGCACCTGTAGTCCCAGCTACTCGGGAGGCTGAGGCGGGAGAACGGCGTGAACCCGGGAGGCGGAGCTTCCAGTGAGCCGAGATGGCATGACTGCACTTCAGCCTGGGCGACAGAGCGAGAGTCCATCTCAAAAAAAAAAAAAAGTTATTCTCTAGTATTTTAAAATTTCAAGACAACCCTGGGCAACATGGAGAAACCCCATCTCTACGAAAAAAATAAAAATAAAAAAATTAGCTGGGCGTGGTGGTGCATGCCTATAGTCCCAGTTACTTGGGAAGCTTAGGTGGGAGGATCACTTGAGCCGGGGAGGTTGAGGTTGCTGTGAGCTGTGATCCTGCCACTATACTGTAGCCTGGGTAACAGGACGAGGTCACGTCTTAAAAAATGTATAAATAAATAAAATCAAATTTTTAGTTTTTATCCATAACATTTTAAATCCTGTCTTAAAATATGAATAATAAAAGAATGGGTAGACAAATATTACTAATAAATAGGAAAGTGTCTTGTGTATGCTTTAATTATATTTCAAATTTTTTCCCTAAAATTGATTTTCATGGTACAGTTATTGGCTTAAGGAAATGCGATTTCATAAAACCTTTGCTTACCTACCTCCACAAACACCAGTTGCTTTCCAGAAACATCATAATTATTTAAAGTACATTCCGACCTGTATTATGAATGTTGAATGTGATTAAAATAATACTTTTTCTAGTGTTTTATTATGGAAATTTGCAAACGTATACAAAAGTAGAGAGAATGTTACAGTGAACATAATATAGCCATCTCACTTGCTTTAGTAAGTACCAACAGTTTACCAGTCTCACCTTTCTACTGCTGAACTAGTTCTGTTCTTTCCTTCCAACCTTCCTTCCTTCACTTATTTTTGCTGGACTAGTTTGAAGCAAGACTCAGGCATCATTTTACACACTTTTCAGAGTTCATTTTTTTGTTACTACAGTGCCATTATCATGCAAACGAAAGTAATTGTAATTCTTTAATCTGATACCCTGTCCATATTTAGATTTGCACATTTGTCCCAAAAATGTCTTTATACGTTGTTTTGAGTCAGGATCCAAAGAAGTTCGCACATGGCATTTGTTTATTTTGTCTCTTCCATCTTTTTTAGTTTATATGTCTTCTCTCTTTTTTTTTTCTTTTTAGAAACCATTTGTTGAAGAAACAAAGTCATTGTTTTGTGGAATGCTTATTGTGAATTTAGCTGATTGATCATGATGTTTGTCTTTTTCTTTATAGTCCATATTTCCTAGAAACTGGAAACCGTAGGTACATATAGATGCTTGATTAAATTCAGGTTTAATTTTTCAGAAGTGGGCTGAGGTGGCATGAAAACTTTTTACTTGGGCTGTGTCCAGTTGAATCACTGTTAGCTGGAGTTTTTCCACATGAGTGGACTGAAATACGTATCTTTTTCGTTTCGTTTTGTTTTGTTTTGCGATGGTCTCTCTCTTGCCCAAGCTGGAGTGCAGTTGTGTGATCTTGGCTCACTGCATCCTCCATCCCCTAGGCTGAAACGATCCTCCCACCTCAGCCCCACAAGTAGCTGGGAGTACAGGTGTGCACCACCATGCCTGACTAATTTTTGTATGTTTTGTAGAGACAGGGTTTTGCCATGTTACCCAGGCTGGTCTTGAACTCCTGAGCTCAAGTGATCAGCCTGCTTCGGCCTCTGAAAGTGCTGGGATTACAGACGTGAGCCACCGTGTCCAGCTATCCAAAATACATTTCATATAGGAAAGACAGTGCTTAATTTCTTTACTTTTTCAGTTTTTATAATGGGTTCTGTCTTAGCTCACTGAGGTTTTTTGTTTTTGTTTTTTTGAGTATCATTATGCAACATGGATTTTTACAGGTTTTTGCCATTCAGTTATTTGTACTCATTCTTTTGATGCTGAGACT
>NW_012104898.1:1660608-1662154 GCF_000951045.1 Mandrillus leucophaeus | reverse complement strand
ACCTACTCATGCCCTTTGCCTATTTATCTGTTGTGAGTCTTTGTGATTTTCTTATTTATAGGCACTCCTACTAAAAAGCTAATAGTAATCCTTAGTCACTTGTTATTGTCATTCTCGCCAGCAGTCACATCTTTGGATATTTGAATTAAATGATGGGTGGCAGGTATGGAAAACAACTTCCTCTTTTTGGTTTTCTACCCTTTCTCTCCCCCTAAGCTAGAATACCAGTCATTCTGTGATCAGTCCTGGGTCTATCATCTGTTAGAAAGAAAACTGGGAAATTGGGTCTGTCTCCTGGCAGGACTTCTTTGTATTGTTGCTGTCACTTCCATATGATGAAAGTGCCGCTTGCCAGGAGGTTGTCCTTCACAAGTAGATGCCTGGTATTAACTAAGGTATGTGCAGCTCTCACTGAAGTGGCTGTAGTTGCTTAAGCTTTAGAGGAAGAGGCACACACTTTCTCTCTAAAGGACCAGATAGTTAAGTATTTTAGGCTTTACTGTCCAAGAGGCAAAACTGAGGCTATGATGTGTAGATGTTTAATGTAATAAGAAAAAGACTCCTGCTTGGTCCCATTTGTCTGGGATGAGCCATCCAGGATGGTGGGCATGTTTTGTGCCCAGTTGGCATCAGTTTGAGACTATCTCTGGATCCACAAGGGACTACCCGAGGAGGATGAGCCTGGGAGTAGAGGCCAACACCATTTTACTTTCTGCTTTGAGAACAGATTCTGAATCACCCTCCTCTTCCTCCCGAAAGGCTTGTGGGAGACCATGTGACCTGTTGGGTCTTCCACTCGAGAACCAAGATTATACTCCTCACTGCCCTGAAGTTGCCAGCAGTAGCAGTGGAGTTCCCTATTTGTAGGTGGCCTCAGTGTGTGCCCTGGGAGTGAAGTATGTAAGGGCGCAAAGGGACAGCTGTCCGTGTTAAACACTCAGCTCTGTTCTTGGCTATGATAGGTAGGGTCTCTGTATGTTTCTTTAGCTAGGAAGTATTCAGTATACATATTTCTAGAGAATTCCACACTGCCAGGATGACCAGGTATGGAAAAATTTCTCTCTGCTGCATGCCAAGATCACCTTTTCTTTTCTTAAATTTTAAGTTAAAGGGTACATGTGCAGGATATACAGGTTTGTCACATAGGTAAACATGTGCCATGGTGGTTTGCTGCACAGATCATCCCATCACCTAAGTATTAAGCCCAGCATCCATTAGCTATTCTTCCTGATGCTGTCCCTCCTCCCACCCTCCACCCTCTGACAGGCCCCAGTGAGTGTTTTTTCCCCACCCTACCCCCATGTGTCTATATATTCTCATCGGTAATGGGATTGCTGGGTTAAATGGTATTTCTGCCTCAAGGTCTTTGAGGAATCACCACACTGTCTTCCACAATGGTTGAACTAATTTACACTCCCACCAACAGAGTAAAAGCATTCTTTTTTCTCTACAACCTTGCCAGCATCTTGTTTTTGTTTTTTTGTTTGTTTTTTGTTTTCTTTTTTTTACTTTTTAATAATATCCATTCTGACTAGTGTAAGATGAT
>NW_012104898.1:1656312-1657678 GCF_000951045.1 Mandrillus leucophaeus | reverse complement strand
ACTTTTTCAGTTTTTATAATGGGTTCTGTCTTAGCTCACTGAGGTTTTTTGTTTTTGTTTTTTTGAGTATCATTATGCAACATGGATTTTTACAGGTTTTTGCCATTCAGTTATTTGTACTCATTCTTTTGATGCTGAGACTGTCCCATCATAGCCAGTAGAAGCCATTTAAAGTTGTTTTCCTTGCCCTTTTGACTTAATCTCTTTAGTCTTTGATAGTTGTCTTGCTATCAAAGATGTTCCAGGCTTATGTGATTGGTACATTTTCTACTTCAGACATTTAGCATTAGCCACTTCTCCGAAGGTTCTTTTTAGAAACCATAGTAGGCTGGTTGTGGTGGCTCACACCTGTAATCCCAGCACTTTGGGAGGCTGAGGCAGGTAGATCATGAGGTCAGGAGTTCAAGACCATCCTGGCCAACATGGTGAAACCCCGTCTCTCCAAAAATACAAAAATTAGCCGGGCGTGGTGGTGTGCGCCTGTAATCCCAGCTACTTGGGAGGCTGAGGCAGGAGGCTTGAACCCAGGAGGCAAAAGTTGCAGTGAGCCGAGATTGTGCCATTGCACTCCAGCCTGGGCGACAAGAGCAAGACTCCGTCTCAAAAACAAAACAAAACAAAACACAAACCATAGTATGAGTGTGCAATGAGTTTAGCCAACTCTACAGTTAGAAGGAATAGTTCCACAAAACTGCCCTCATTTCAGATACTAGCTGCAAGTTTGGCGGTACTCAGAACCCACCCTCACTTCAAACCAGCTGACTACAAACTCACAGGTTCCCCATATCCACCCTCTCTTTGGAGAATTCACTAGAACAGGTCAGGGAACTCAGGAAAGCACTATACTCAAAATTACACTTTTATTAGAGGGATACAAAAATTAAAATCAGGCAAAAGAAAATAGGCAGAGAGCAGAATCTGGAAGGGGTCCAAACTCAACGCTTCTGGCCATCATTGCTGGTGGAGTCATGGACAGTATTACCTTCTCTTGGCCACAACGTGTGACAATATACACAGAGTATTGCTCACTAGGGAAGTTCACCTGAGTCTTTGGTGTCCAGAGTTTATTAGGGCTTGATCCTGTACTGTCTACATGACTGACCTTTAGTCTCTAGCCCTTCCTGGAGGTCAGACCAATGTCTTTAGTCAGTAGTTCCTCTGGAGGTCAGAACTGAACTGATCCATGAGTCACATTGCTACACTGACATGACTGAAGCCCTGAGTCAAACAAAGACAGTTCCATCTGGCAGGACATTACAGGGGCCCAGAGATCACCTCCCAGTAGTGAAGGGCAAAGGCCAGACCTTTCTTTGGTCAATGTTAATTCTTCACCGCCTGTTGTGCTGTGGGTACTTTTCTTGTTTAT
>NW_012104898.1:1652106-1653627 GCF_000951045.1 Mandrillus leucophaeus | reverse complement strand
GTATTAAGCCCAGCATCCATTAGCTATTCTTCCTGATGCTGTCCCTCCTCCCACCCTCCACCCTCTGACAGGCCCCAGTGAGTGTTTTTTCCCCACCCTACCCCCATGTGTCTATATATTCTCATCGGTAATGGGATTGCTGGGTTAAATGGTATTTCTGCCTCAAGGTCTTTGAGGAATCACCACACTGTCTTCCACAATGGTTGAACTAATTTACACTCCCACCAACAGAGTAAAAGCATTCTTTTTTCTCTACAACCTTGCCAGCATCTTGTTTTTGTTTTTTTGTTTGTTTTTTGTTTTCTTTTTTTTACTTTTTAATAATATCCATTCTGACTAGTGTAAGATGATGTATCATTATGGTTTTGCTTTACATTTCTCTAATGATCTTTGATGTTGAGCTTGTTTTTCATGTTTGTTGACTGCATGTATGTTTTCTTTTTCTTGTGAATGTGTTTAAGTTCCTTGGAGATGCTGAGTATTAGGCCTTTGTCAGATCGATAGATTGCAAAAATTTTCTTCTATCCTGTAGGTTGTCTGTTCACTCTGATGATAGTTTGTTTTGCTGTGCAGAAGCTCTTTAGTTTAATTACATCCCATTTGTCAATTTCTGCTTTTGTTGCCATTGCTTTTGGCTTTTTTGTCATGAAATCTTTGCCGTGCCTATGTCCAGAATGGTATTGCCTAGTTTCTTCTAAGGTTTAATAGTTTTGGGTTTTACATTTAAGTCTTTAATCCATCTTGAGTTGATTTTGGTATGTGGCGTAAGGAAGGGATTCCGTTTCAGTTTTCTGCATATGGCTAGCCGAAACTCCCAGCACCGTTTATTAAATAGGAAATCCTTTCCCCATTGCTTGTTTCTGTCAGGTTTGTGGAAGGTCAAATGGTTGTAGGTGAAGATCACCTTTTCATTTATGAACACAAGGAAATCTTGTTCTCAGGATCTGAGTCCATGCCGTTTCTTGGATGATGACTTTGCTTTCTGTTGAAAACCTTACCTTGTCACATTTAAAGTGCCCTGTTATTCTACTCTTCTTACCTCATATTGAAAGAGGTTTTTTTTTGTATTGTATTTAGTAAAGGAAATGTTTTAAAATGGTCACATAAAGGAGAAAATCTGCAAGGGGGAAAAAGTGCTGGTATTTCTAAAGGAATAGTAAAGTCCCAAGTCATAGAATATGCTTACTACATGTAATCTTCTGTAAGGAATTTTAATGTAGTATGTTCATGTTCTTTTTTCTCTGTGATCCAGCTATGGATTTTAAGTTTTGATGACTTACTTTCTATGTGACTTTAGGAAACAACTTCTTTGAGCCATAGTTTTGTCATTTTGAATGATGCAGATAATTCTTAACCTTTCTCACTGTATTTGTGAGAATATCATGTACTTCATATAGTTCTTACGTCGTGTTTCAATCAATGGAAGCTATTGCTATGCCAATAGTATCATTATCTCTAAAGAATAAAAGCAAAGTGGAAGTATGTATTTTGGAATTTCTTGTTTGTTTTTACTTAAAAAAA
>NW_012104898.1:1648757-1649466 GCF_000951045.1 Mandrillus leucophaeus | reverse complement strand
TAGCTGACAGTTAGTGAGGATGTAGAGAGTGAAAATTTAGAAGAGGCTTCTGATTAAAGATGCCAGTCTTAGGACTGTAAACAATGGATGAAAACATGGGAAAATGATACTGTCATTAACATCACTTAGGGACTGTTAGAAATTTGTATACTGGAGTCAAATTATAGGTTCTGGAGTGACAGTTATCAAAACTATCTTTGAAGTAATTTAAATTAATTTTAACCTAAGTTCCAGAGCCACTGTAATCAAAACTATCCTTAAAATAGTTTAAATTGTTCATCAAGTATGTAGACAAACTCATTCTGAAGTAGGTTTATTTCTTTCAGGTTTTTTTGGTCAGCATTGTTTCTGATTGTGGTTTCTTAGGGTGAGGTGTGTGCATGTAAAATGAAGAGATTAGTGTTTGTTTAAAGGCAGACAGCTGCTATAGCTTATTAGAGTTCCCCTCAGTTTGCTTTAAGTATCATGGAAGACGAGAATGGAACTGAAGTCTTCTTTACTCTTTAATGATTTCTAAAGCTTCTGTTATTGAAAGCAATGTATTGACTGTAGAACATGCAAAGGAAAAGTTGAACTGTCCCAGATTGGAGGAGATTAAATAGATACAGCTAAAAGCAATATGATAATCCTGAAATAAATCCTAGATCTGAGGAGGGGGGGAAACTACAAAGGATATTATTGGGGCAGTAGTTTGAATATGGACTGTAGA
>NW_012104898.1:1642355-1643707 GCF_000951045.1 Mandrillus leucophaeus | reverse complement strand
GGTTTGTGGAAGGTCAAATGGTTGTAGGTGAAGATCACCTTTTCATTTATGGACACAAGGAAATCTTGTTCTCAGGATCTGAGTCCATGCCGTTTCTTGGATGATGACTTTGCTTTCTGTTGAAAACCTTACCTTGTCACATTTAAAGTGCCCTGTTATTCTACTCTTCTTACCTCATATTGAAAGAGGTTTTTTTTTGTATTGTATTTAGTAAAGGAAATGTTTTAAAATGGTCACATAAAGGAGAAAATCTGCAAGGGGGAAAAAGTGCTGGTATTTCTAAAGGAATAGTAAAGTCCCAAGTCATAGAATATGCTTACTACATGTAATCTTATGTAAGGAATTTTAATGTAGTATGTTCATGTTCTTTTTTCTCTGTGATCCAGCTATGGATTTTAAGTTTTGATGACTTTCTTTCTATGTGACTTTAGGAAACAACTTCTTTGAGCCATAGTTTTGTCATTTTGAATGATGCAGATAATTCTTAACCTTTCTCACTATATTTGTGAGAATATCATGTACTTCATATAGTTCTTACGTCGTGTTTCAATCAATGGAAGCTATTGCTATGCCAATAGTATCATTATCTCTAAAGAATAAAAGCAAAGTGGAAGTATGTATTTTGGAATTTCTTGTTTGTTTTTACTTAAAAAAAAATGCTTTTTTGTAGCTTTTTTTCCCCCTGGAAGTAGATATCATGGAGTTTTATATAAATATAAAATTTTCATGTTGCCCACTATGATATTAGCATTCATGAGAGCAGACAATTTTATTATTTTGTATTTTATTCCCAGAGTTAAGAAAATGCCTGGTACCTACTAAATTCTCAGGTGATATTTTTATTGAATGAATGTATTTATTGACCTGTGTTCACACCCCTGTCTATGTTTACTTTTGTTTTGGCTTACTAAGTTTATTCCTTTAGACAAGTTTAATCTGAATCATAATTTCTCATCTGCAAATGAAAACACTAATGATATGAATGTATTACATGTAATGATGGAGTCATGCATGTAAAACTTCTTAGCATAATGAGTGGTATACAATGAATAACTCAGTAAGTATTAGCAATGATTATGATTTATTTTATGTGCCATATACTTAGGACATGTGAAGAAAAGAAGAGCATTTGTGGCCATGAAAGCCATGAGCATTACATTTCCTCATAGGTTACCAGTACTGGTAGACCCATGGGGAAATGATGCCTTATGTTAGTAGTTAGATTTTTCCCTGTGCTATTCATGGGTAGACTTTTGGTAGCTGACAGTTAGTGAGGATGTAGAGAGTGAAAATTTAGAAGAGGCTTCTGATTAAAGATGCCAGTCTTAGGACTGTAAACAATGGATGAAAAC
>NW_012104898.1:1635932-1641205 GCF_000951045.1 Mandrillus leucophaeus | reverse complement strand
TCTGAAGTATTTATGGATAAAGGGAAATTCTGTCTGCAAATTACTCACGTGTAGTTCAGGAAAAAATATATCTCTGTATATGTATGTGGAGAGAGAGCATGTATGGAGTGTGCACTGACACAAGTGGTAAAGCAAATAGAACACAAGTATTCACAGTTGGTGATCGGAGTAAGGGGGACAGGGAAATTCTTTATACTATTGTAATTTTTCTCTAACTGTGGAATTATATCAAAACAAATATAATATTCAAAGGAAAATGAGAAAAGAAAAAACAATACAGTGATTATTACTTAAGCTTTTGTGTTTAGCCTCACAAAAATGGTGTGTCTCGTTGTACTGCTTTACGTCTTCTCAGTTCAGGCCTTTTCTTATCCCAAAAATACCATTTATATGTAACCTGCATAGAGGCCTCCTTTGATCCTGTAAATCTAAAGTAAGTCCTTCTTCCTACCCACTCTTCTTTTGTGTGTTTATTGCAACTTATATCATGTTTGTTTTGTTTTTGTTGAATGCTGCTTTCTCCTTCAAGACTGTGAACTCCATGAGGACAAAGATTATGTCTGTTTTTTTCCCCATGGAATACCCAGTCCTGGCACATAATATCAATACATGTGTTTTGGATTTGGATAAATGAATGAATGAATATTCCTTCCACTTTAGTCAGCATACCTTAGGTACCTAATCTCTGAGAAAACAAAATGCCTCTTTTTAAGCTGTAAGATAAAGCCTATACTTTTGGATTTGGTATTCATTTACTCATTCATTCAGCAGATCTTTATTTAATACAGTCATCTGATTCCCTGCTTATCTCTAGCTTCCTTTTGTTAACATCTCTCCGATCTGCATGACTTTTCTAGGTCTGCACCTTCTGGCCAGTCTTCTGTCAATCTGTTAAGTGCCTTTCATGGTTCCCTGTCACTCTCCACATATTTCTTAGAAAGTATCACATTTATGATAATTATGCCTACTTTCCCTGGCTGTAGATACTGCTGTTTTTTTTTTTTTTTTTAAAGAGTCTGGCTCTGTCGCCTAGGCTGGAGTGTAGTGGTGTGAGCCCTGCTCTCTACAACCTCCGCCTCCCGGTTCAAGGAATTCTTCTGAGTCTGAAAGAAGATGTGTGTGAGGGTAGGGCAGGTGGAAGGGGTGATCATAGCAGGCAGGGCAAATAGAATCCTAAGCAGGGAGAACTGCCCCATGAAGACTCAGAGACTTTAACAGCTGGATTTGTTTAGGGAGTTTAAGCAGTGTGATATTTGGGACTGATAAACTGGGAGAGGGGTAGAGGATGAGGGTGAAAAGTTGTGGTGGAAAGGAAGAGCATATTATACTTCTCTCTTGGGTGTTATTGTCATTTAATAAAGCATTTAAAATAGTTTCCTGGGATATAATGAATACAAAGTGGTAGCTGCTGCCATAAAAGTCTTAATTGTCTTGAGTTTTAAAGCAGCAGAAAAACTTGGATCAACCTAACATGTAGGAAGATTTCTTGGAAGGCGCATGGAGGTTGACGGACTAGTGATTGAGGAAATTAGTACAGGTTGAAAACAGTGTCTGATTTAAGGCAGTAGGGATAGGAATAGGGATATCATGTGATTAAGTATTTAAATGTTAGAATTTACAGGACAAAAGGAAGACCAATCTAGGATAATATGTGAGAGACGGGGTGAATGTAGACTTCATCAACAGAGATGAAAAATTAAATCAAGGAGGATTAAGGGGCAGAGAAGTAAAAAGCTTGGTTTTAGAAACAATAGTATTGAAGAATGCATATAGGAGATTGATTTGAATTTGTTGAGTTTGAGAGGGATTGGATAGATAGTTTAGGAAAGATTTGGGAGTCAGCAATCAACAGTGGTGGTAGCAGCAGCTATGGGAGTAAGTGAACTCTACTACAAAGGTAAGGCGACTGAGATCCCTCCCAAATTTTGGAGAGTTGACTTATCTGCCAAATACCACATTTTTTCTTTGACATCCTTTTGGGGGAACCTGCCCCCAATATTTCAGTGTAGGTTCTTTCTGTTTTCCATTAGTGTCGGCCAGCTGAGAAATAAAGAGAGGAATTTTACAGCTGGGCTGCTAGGGGTGACATCACATATCAGTAGGACCTTGATGCCCGCCCGCGTGAGCCTCAAAACCAGCAAGTTTTTATTAAGGGTTTCAAAATGGGAGGGGGTGTAAGAATAGGGAGTAGGTACAAGATCACATGCTTCGAAGGGCAAAAAGCAGAACTACTAATAAGGGTCTAACAAAGTTCGCATACTTCTGAGGGAACAGGACAAAAGGCAAAAGCAGAACTACTGATAAGGGTCTGTGTTCAGTGGTGCATGTATTGTCTTGATAAACATCTTAACAGAAAACAAGGTTTGAGAGCAGAGAACCAGTCTGACCACAGATTTACCAGGGCGGAGTTTTTCCCCACCCTAGTAAGCCTGAGAGTACTGCAGGAGACCAGGGTGTGTCTCAGTCCTTATCTCAACCACATAAGACAGACATTCACAGAGCGGCTGTTTGTAGACCTCCCCCCAGAAATGCATTCCTTTCCCAGGGTATTAATATTAATATTCCTTGCTAGGAAAAGAATTTAGCAATATCTCTCCTACTTGCACATCCGTTTATAGGCTCTCTGCAAGAAGAAAAATATGGCTCTTTTTGCCTGACCCCACAGGCAGTCAGACCTTATGGTTGTCTTCCCTTATTCCCTAAAAATCGCTGCTACTCTGTTCTTTTTCAAGGTACACTGATTTCATATTGTTCAAACACACGTGTGTTAAGACCAGTTTTCACAGTTAACACAATTATCAGAGTGGTCCTGAGATGACGTACATCCTCAGCTTACAAAGATAACAGGATTAAGAGATTAAAGACAGGCATAAAAAATTATAAAAGTGTTATACGGGAACTGATAAATGTCCACGAAATCTTCCCAATTTATGTTGCTCTGCTGCAGCTCCAGCTGGTCCCTCCGTTTGGGGTCCCTGACTTCCCACAGCATCCTCCTAGTAGCCCTGTGATATGGTTGTGTTATATTAATCATCTATTGTTGACTGAGAAATTACCACAAATTTGGTTGTTTGAAGCAACATAAATCTATTATAGATTCTGGTCATGGCTTCACTGGACCCTTTTGGTCTCTGCAAGACTTCAAAGTGTTGGCCAGGGCTGAGGTCTTGTCTGAGGCTCAACTAGGAAAGGATCTGTTTATGGGCTTGTGGTGATTGGCAAGATTCAGTTCCTTGAGCGTTACCAGACTGAGACCCTTAGCTTCTTGCTAGCTAGCCATCTTCAATTCCTTACCAAGTGGGCCTTTCCATATGGCAGCTTATGTCATCAACGTGGCAAGAGAGTCAGCTGGCAGGATGGGAGTTACAATCTTAAGTAACAATCACTTACATGATATCCCATCACTTTTGCAGTATTTTTTTGGTAGACCCTGCCTACACCTGAGGGTGGGGATTTCACTGGAGTATGAATACAGTAGGTGGATGTGGTACAGATAATTGCTACTGTCTTAGAGGCTGTCTGCCGCAGGTGCCATTTTTATTCCTGTTTACAAAAGAGGAAGCCGAAACAGTTGTCCAAGATCATGTAATTGCAAGTAATGGACCCCAAACCAAACCCAAGCTTTCTGACTCTACTGCCTAGATGCTTCTTTACCATAATATTTTAAGGAATGAGAAATTGTTGTGGAAATGGCAGTTTTGAGGAATTGATTGGTAACTTTTGTTTGATGCCATGGAGTGATGTGGGTTGAAGTCATGTAGTTGGTATTATAGTGAATGTGCAGGTAGAAGGGCCTGAGTAGAGATTATTCTTACAGATGGTAGTTTTAAAAGGAAGAAAGGAACAATAACCATATGTTGTTTCATACTGAATTGTTTCTCTTTATAACCAGAAATTTTTCTTTTCCAGTTCTCTGAATTTAACCAGTAATGCCATTCAGTTGCCAATCTCAAGCAAAGCAAACATAAACCAGTTTTAATCTACTTTTTAAGAAAAGTGGTAGTCCTTTTCACAGTGCCTGACGGTAAGTCACAGTTTCTACCTGTTTAGCAGAGTTTAATCTATTGTCTTTAAAATAATGATTCTGGAAATCTTAATTTGAAAACCTTATTTGCTTTTTCCTTCTCTAATAATTCTCTAAAGGCTTATGTGGAAAGAGCATAAGTAAAGGTACCTACTACTTTCTGGGAATTTATTTATAGTTATCGTTCACCAGTTTCATTAATCTTGTGGATCTTTTCCTCCATTTGTTGAAAATAAAATGGTAGACCATGAAATCTGTCCCCTTTATATATCATTATTTTAAGATTTTTTTCATTTCTCTTTTTCTTTTGAGATAGGGCCTTTCTCTGTTACCCAGGCTGGAGTGCAGTGGCACAGTCGTAGCTCACTGCAGTCTTGAACTCCTTGGCTCAGGCCATCCTCCTGCCTCAGCCTCCCAAGTAGCTAGGACCACAGGCATGCGCCATGAAGTGTGGCTAATTTTTTAAACATTTTGTGCAGACAGGATGTTGCCATGTTGCCCAGGCTAGTCTTGAACTCCTGGCCTCAAGGGATCCTTCTGCCTTGGCCTCCCAAAGTTCTGGGATTACAGGCATGAGCCACTGTGCCTGGTTGTCTGTGTCAGCCTCATTTTATAGATGAAGAAGCTTTATTTTCTGGATGAGGTTTTTCCTTGGGCATGTTAATGGCAGAGTTGTTTTAAATATTCTGATTTCTAGACCTGTACCCTTGCTACTGTTATACAAAGTGATGGAACTATTTAGGAGTTTCTTATGGAGGATTTCCAGCTCAGTGTAGAGGTAAAATGCAGATCAACAGGCAGCTGATGGAAGGAATTAGGATTCATTTCCCAATTTGCAAGTAATGGCTACTCTTAATTTGCGATCAGTAAGTTTAACCTTAATATTAATGTATTTTTTATTATGTTAAGGAAGAAGTGGGGGGAAAACTGTCAGAGATAAGATGTTTGACCAACTGTTTTATTCTTAATGTGAAACACTGCGTGAAATATGCACATAGCAACCTTTACTCTAGCTACTGGCCTTTTACTTCTTGAAAAATCAAATGTTTTTTCCTATGGCAGAACAGTTATGCTTTTCTTTTCACTGATCTCATTACTGTTTATTTTTATGTGTTTTAAGCATTGAGTTTACTAAACTGTCCAGTTAGCCATCCTAGACCTCAAAGCCCGTTTTGATATTTTTGTTACTTATATAGTAATACTGTAGTGTGTCACAGTGATGATAGTATTTGTGATTGTAGTTGCATTT
>NW_012104898.1:1630670-1635412 GCF_000951045.1 Mandrillus leucophaeus | reverse complement strand
GCAACATATTTTATATATAATTGTTGTCCTTCTCTAAAATACTAATTACATTCTTTAAATTGTGCTTTGTCCTGTTGCCATGAATATAATATTCACAGTAAATAGATCTACCCACAAAACAAACTGATTTCCATTGTTATAAGTACCTATAGTCAATTGCTGTTCTGCATTTCACAGGCCATTTTTAAGGGAATTATTGGAAGCTTCATAAAACAATGTATAATCACTTCCATGGTTTTTGATCAGTTTATGAATAAATGTCAATAGGTTTATTTTGTTTGTTAATGAGAGAAAAAATAAATTTAATGTTTTCAGCCAAATTTAGTGGGACTCAGGTATCTAATAATTCTCTAGCTTGACAGGACAGGAAGAAAATCGAAGTAGTTAAGTATCATTTCCAATGCTGTTTATATTTTTATAGTGACCATAATAGTAAAGACTTGATGGCAATGCAGTATAAATCTGACACTGAAATTACTATAAAGTGTGAAATAATAATCTTTGTTGTAAAAATTGAATTATGGATTTTTTTTTCAGAATTAGTTTTCATTAAACTTGGTTTTACCCTTACATGAATGATGTTTTGGAATACAGGGCTAGGAAGGAATCTTCACAGGTGCTAGACTTAATGTAGTTTCTAAAACGTGTGGAGATTTTAACAAAAATTATGTAGCCTGAGGATTTTTATAGACCTGATAATCAGTTTGAGCATATTCCTTTGCTGTGTTATATAGATAACTCCAAAATAAATGTGTCTACTGCCTCCATTTCATAGACTCACTTCTAGATATGACGCATGGGCAAGTTATTTACCTAAGATCAGTCAGTTGTTAGGGAATCCAGTTCATTAAATAGGAAGCTTGTATTCTTTATTACTGTTTTTGGGGGAAGTTTTAGAGTGAAATTCATTAACCTCTAAAGTGTTTTTACATAGTACTACTTGGAAAATAAAATCATTGGGCAAATATAAACAACTGATTTATTTTATTTCATTTTTTTGAAGTGTGGCAGACCTTAAGCATGCCATTCAAAGCAAATACAAGATTGCTATTCAACACCAGGTGCTGGTGGTTAATGGAGGAGAATGCATGGCTGCAGATCGAAGAGTGTGTACCTACAGTGCTGGGACGGTAGGTATTCAAGAGTCCTTTCACACAAGAATGCACACCACCTTCACAGCACATTGGGAACTCAGTGTTCAAAAGTAAGGTTTATTTGCTTCATATATTGAAGGCAATGTGCACGTTCAGTATTTATAACATTTTATTTTGGTTATTTCTCCTTTTTTAAAAAATATAGGATACAAATCCAATTTTTCTTTTTAACAAAGAAATGATCTTATGTGATCGTCCACCTGCTATTCCTAAAACTACCTTTTCGACAGAAAATGACATGGAAATAAAAGTTGAAGAATCTCTTATGATGCCTGCAGTTTTTCATACTGTTGCTTCAAGGACACAGCTTGCAGTGGTAAGATATAAACAATTATTTTAACTAACTGATTGCTTCTAAAAGCATTCGGATCTAAATAGCACAGTAGTCTAAATTGCATAGGAAGCATGCAGGAAGTTTGACAAACTGAAAATATTTTGTGGTTAATCTAGTTTTAAAATTTCTGGGTCATACATTGCTAGTTATTCTACTTTGATAATGACAGTATTTTAGAGTGGAACAGCTGTCTTAACATCATTTGGTCACCTTCTTTCCTAGATGTAAATAGTTACTTTTGAACATTAATTAATAAAAGACTTACGTTAGAGTAGATACAGAGAACTTACATAGCTCTAAAAATGTATTTATTTTTTCCATATTTATGGTTAGTTCCTGGAGGAGAATCAGGTTTCTTTCTAATATATAGCTCTTAACACTGCTTCTTGCAGTTGCCACGGATTGTTTCCCGGTCATTTGATTTTCCTTTTTAATTTGCTATTTACCTTCTAGTAATGTCATTGACATTAAGCTGTCAGTAGTAAGCTACATTTTTCTTTTAATCATGAAAAAAATGTGTCAGAACCAGTGAAATAGTAGTATTTACGTTTTGTAAAAATAAATAACGTTACCGAACATTTGCTTTAATTAGTAAAACTCTTAGAGATTTGTTTTAAACAGTATATACATTTTTACAAATACCCCCATTTTTCACATAGGATACAACATTAAAAGGAAATAACCTCATCTGTGTGAAACATATTTAATAAACATTTGTGAGTCCAAAAGTGCTTTGGGAGGACAAAATTTTAAAAAATACACTTCTGTAAACTGAATTTACATAATAGGATCTTTTAGAATTGTTTTTTGATTTGGTTGAAAAGTATACATACTACATTTTGATAGAGAAAGTATTAAATATGGTAATAAGTTAAAGGATAACTAGGCTATATAATTTTCAAGTGATTAGAGAGAGAGAGCAATTAAAACTTCAGCGAAAGAATGAAAACAAGAAACTACAAAGAAAACAAAATGGCAGAAATAACATATATCAGGAATTATATTAAATATAAGCTAGCATTATTTCTCTTTTAGTGCATCATATGTAAAATATTTTTTAAATACATAAATGAAATGAGAAAGATGATGATTGCTGTTGAGATCCTGAATTAGTGATCCGAGATTCAAATGCCAAGCATTCTATATCAGTCTGTTTTCATGCTGCTGCTAAAGACATACCTGAGCCTGAGACGAAAAAGAGGTTTAATTGGACTTAACAGTACCTCATGTCTGGAGAGGCTTGGAATTACGGCAGGAGGCGAAAGGCGAAATTGGCCAAAACAAAGGGGTTACAGGTCCCGTGCAAGTTCGAAAACCAGCATGGTAGCCAAGTTTTAAAGCTCCAAAAAGATCTCCTTTGACTCCAGGTCTCACATCCCAGTTACACTAATACAAGAGGTGGGTTTCCATGGACTTGGGGCAGCTCCTTCCCTGTGGCTTTGCAGGGTGCACCCTCCCTCCCGTCTGCTTTCACGGGGTGGCGTTGTGTCTGTGGTTTTTCCAGGTGCACAGTGCAAGCCGTTGGTGGATCTTCCATTCTGGGGTCTGGATGACGGTGACCCTCTTCTCAGAGCTCCACTAGGCAGTGCTGTAGTAGGGACTCTGGGGGCTCCAACCCTGCATTTTCCTTCTACACTGCCCTAACCGGTTCTCTATGAGGGCCCTGCCCCTGCAGCAAACTTTTCTGGGCATCTAGGTGTTTCCATACATCTTCTGAAATCTAGGCGGTATTCCCCAACCTCAATTCTTGACTTCTGTGCCCCTGCAGGCTCAATATAGCATGTGGACGTTGCCAAAGCGTGGGACTTCCACCCTCTGAAGCCATAGCCTGAGCTGTATGTTGGCCTCTTTCAGCCGTGGCTGGGGGCAGGGCACCAAGTGTCTAGGCTGTACACAGCACGGGGACCCTGGGGCTGGCCCATGAAACCACTCCTTCCTCCTAGGCCTCTGGACATGTGATGGGAGGGGCTGCCGTGAAGGTCTCTGACACAGCCTGGAGACATTTTCACTATGGTCTTAGGGATTAACATTAGGCTCCTTGCCACTTGTGCAAATTTCTGCAGCCGACTTAAATTTATTCCCAGAAAACGAATTTTTCTCTTCTGTCACGTTGTTAGGCTACAAATTTTCCAAACTTTTATGCTCTGCTTCCCTTATAAAACTGAATGGCTTTAAAGGTACCCAAGTCACCTCTTAAATGCTTTGCTGCTTTGAAATTTTTTCCACCAGGTACGCTAAATCATCTCTCTCAAGTTCACCTGCGATTACAGGTATGAGCCACCATACCCAGCCTAAGCAGCTTTTAAATTAGTGAAATGCTAGGGCCATGTTTGCGTAAAACAGAAACAGTGGTTCAGTACTTCGAAGCGTTGAGGAAATAAGAAAATGAAGTCAGTGAAATAAATGGTGAAAATGATAAATGAAAAACATTTCTTTTAGGTGATAATATGGTTGCATATTTAGAAAATTAAGGGATTTTAATGAAAACCTCTCCAGAGTTTTGGTAAGGTGACTGGATATGTGATAAATATATTCAAATGAATAGAGTTTCTCTGTACTGGCCACTGCATTAGGATAGAAATAGAAAAAAATACTGTAATCTGAACAGCAGCAAAAACTTCAAAATAATATATATATATAGTTTTGTAGAACTTCAAAATATACTTAACAATTTGGCTATATAAAATATTCAAGAATGTAAAACAAGTTACATAAAACAAAGAAATGAACACAACAAATGAACAAATTGTTCTTAAATGAACAAATGGCCATGAAACAAATGACAAGACGTATCTCATTTTTAATATAATTATGAACTTACGAACTGTAGTTACAATTGCCATGATATTTCTTTTGGAGCATAGGAGAAGCTTTGAGTTTTGTTTTGGATCTAAAATGGTCTTCAGATTCATATGGAAGGGTCAGTGTCCAGAAATCGCCTAGAAAGTCATAAGAAGAATGGAAGATGGGGGCAAAAATGTACCTTTCCAGATTTATTTACTTTTTTATTTTTTATTTTTATTATACTTTAAGTTCTAGGGTATATGTGTACAGCATGCAAGTTTGATACATAGCTATACATGTGCTATGTTGGTTTGCTGCACTGTGCAGCAAACTGGCCTGGGCATCTAGGCGTTTCCATACATCTTCTGAAATCTAGGCTGTGGTTCCACAACCTTATCTCATCATTTACATTAGGTATTTTATTGACTTATTATATAGAAACAGGATCTCACTGTGTTGCTGAGGTTGGT
>NW_012104898.1:1628833-1629600 GCF_000951045.1 Mandrillus leucophaeus | reverse complement strand
AGTTATGCTTTTCTTTTCACTGATCTCATTACTGTTTATTTTTATGTGTTTTAAGCATTGAGTTTACTAAACTGTCCAGTTAGCCATCCTAGACCTCAAAGCCCGTTTTGATATTTTTGTTACTTATATAGTAATACTGTAGTGTGTCACAGTGATGATAGTATTTGTGATTGTAGTTGCATTTGTAAAATTGATCACTTTTCTTGTTTCTTCTAGTAACCGTATCAGAGGGTGAGGTATAAGCTCACAGAATTCAGATAAATCATCATGAAGTTATATGTATTTCTGGTTAACACTGGAACTACTCTAACATTTGACACTGAACTTACAGTGCAAACGTGAGTTGTGTTTCATTTATTTTTTTTCAGTGTTGCATTCTGTCTGCATGCAGAAAGTTAAAGAAATATTACTCTACTGTTTAAAAAGTAGCATAGTGGCAGCTGGGCTTGGTACTTCACACCTGTAATCCCAGCACTTTGGGAGGCCAAGGCAGGTGGATCACGAGGTCAAGAGATCGAGACCATCCTGGCCAACATGGTGAAACCCCGTTTGTACTAAAAATACAAAAATTAGCTGGGTGTGGTGGCGCGCACCTGTAGTCCCAGCTAATCAGGAGGCTGAGGCAGGAGAATCACCTCTGAACCCCCAGGGTACAGAGGTTGCAGTGAGTCGAGATCACGCCACTGCACTCCAGCCTGGCAAGTGAGCGGGACTCTCTCAAAAAAAAAAAAAAAAAAAAAGCCACATAATGGCAAGTCTTAAATCTT
>NW_012104898.1:1619939-1628783 GCF_000951045.1 Mandrillus leucophaeus | reverse complement strand
ACAATAGGAATTTGAAAAAAAAACCAGAAAAAAAAAAAATTAGCCAGGCGTGGTGGCATGCGCCTGAATCGCAGCTACTCAGGAGGCAGAGGTTGCAGTGAGCCAAGATCGCGCCACTGCACTCCAGGCTGGGTGACAGAGTGAGACTTCATCTCAAAAACAAAACAAAACAAAACAAAACAAAAAAACCCACAGAAACAAATACTTTCAACCCAGAAGCCCTACTTAAGACTTTCTCCCCATCAGTTTTCATCCTCCCTGTTCACTAATGCTAACCAGTATGTTGACTTCTAAACCAAGATTACTTGGTCTCTTTTTGAATGTAAATAAATGGAATAATGTAGTTTCTGTTCTTTTGTATCTAGCCTCTTTTATGCGCATGATGTTCCTGAGAATGATTAATGCTGTTGCATGTATTGATGGTTTGTATTCATCGCTGCATTGTATTCTATTATACAAATATGCCACAGGTTTTTTTTTCTATCTGTTCTGCTACTAGTGGATATTGAGATTGTTTCTAGTGTTCAACTAATGTGACTCAACCTACTGTGAATATCCTAATACATTCTTTTGACTACTGTAGTGTAAAGAAATCAGAATACTTTGACAGTTTAAGTCTGTCTTCTACTTCTGCAACCTCTTCCGTACCAAAATGTCCATAGTTCTTTCAGATTTCATCTTGAAATGGACTCAGTGCTCACTGTCCTTTTTTTTTTCCCCATATATTAGCTGTTGTTTTCATGGTAGTTCCTTTCATTTCACTTGTCTTGGTTGTTAAAGCCTGATTTAGACTTCTCTGTTTTCAGCAGTGTCTTCTTCCAGTGTAGCCTTCAATCAGTGATATGTTTCTTTTTAATGTATTTCCTGAGCTAACTCTCTGTGTTGAGTTCTTTTTTATAAAACAAAATTAGACTAAGTTCTTAGGAAAGAATTTGGTTATAATTTCCATTTGGTCCTGGGGAGAGTTTTTCTGCATTTAGTTTTTTTTACTTTTAACTTTTTTTTTCTTAGGGTAATTTAGTAAAGATTTCATATGTTAAAATTTTTGCTTGTGTTTGAGGGAGTAGAATTATTCCTCTACAAGACAGTGTAGGAAACCTGGTGAGCAGGAAGCTGCCCTGGGTCACAGGGGATCCCTGGTTAGAAGCAGAATGTGTATGTATAAGAAAGGGACAGAGATGACTTATTCTGTCCTTCTCCTTAGACAAAATTTAGCAGTTCTAGGGACTTTTTCTCACAGTTTTTCTTTTGGCTTTTTGCAAGTATGTCATGTAAATAGGTATTACTTCTTCTGCTACTCTCTAATTTCAGATAGGGCCCCAAGAGGTTCTTGCTGTCCACCCAGGCTTCTCACAAGGAGGATTCAGTTCTCCCAAGTTTTGCTAAATGTCTACAATAGTGGTGTGTACCAAAATTATCTTGAGACAGGTCACAATCAATGTAGAAAATTTACTTTATCAAGGTTAAGGACACACCCAAGACATAGCTTCAGGAGGTCCTTATGACATGTGCCCAAGGTGGTCGGGGTAAAGCTTGCTTTTATACATTTTAGGGAGACATGAGACATGAATATGTGTAAGAAGTACATGGGTTTGGTCCAGAAGGGCAGGATAACTCGAAGCGGGGGCTTCCAGGTCATAGGTAGATAAGAGACAAAAGATTGCATTTTTTTGGAGTCCTTGATCAGTCTTTCACTGAATAGATAATTTAGTCTGGTTCAGTGAATCTGCATTTTTACATAAACAATAAACAATAATACAGAGGAAGCAGATAGGCCTTTGTTTTAGGCGAGCAGAGGTATGACTTTCTGTCCCGCACATGTGAAGATACGCTGTCAGTTTACATTGCCAAGGTGAAATTTAGCAGAACTATTTTAAGTTACAGATCTTGAAGCCCACAAGAAATTTCCTTGTGGCAAAATTGTGAGGGAGGTATGTAGCTTTCTTATCTTTGTAGCTATCTTATTTAGGAATAAAATTGGAGGCAGGTTTGCCTGACATAGTTCCCAGCTTGACTTTTCCCTTGGCTTAGTGATTTTGGGTTCCTGAGATTTGTTATTCTTTCACAGTGGGTGCCCTTTTTATTTGACCCAAGTTGATCCAGTTTTCATGTTCTTCACAGGTTTGCTGCATATATTGTATGTGTAGAGGTGGTAATTGTTTCCTGGTTTCATCAAGATGGTGTCTTGTTTCCCTTTTGTATTTGGTTGGTTTCATGAAGGAGAAGCAGGCAGAGACATCTTTACTTCCTTATCTTACAACTGAAACTGTTAGCCCTTTCTTATATACATATGGAATTAAGAACAGGTGAAGTTAAGTCATTTCTTCAAGGCCAGATAGCCAGGTAGAAGAAAAAGAACCTTTCTCCAAGGCCAGTACTCTTTACGTTCATATCATTGTACTTCCACATAGCAAACTTTCATATTTTACCTGTAAAGATATTTCTTTTCACCTAAATTTGTTCATTAACAATATTATCTTCTAAAACAGAATGGTCATAATTTTGGCGTGCTTATCAGCAAAATACATAGAGAAAATACTTCCTTTTTCCTTCCATCCCGTAGTCCATCTTAATGATGATGGAACATTTGTTTTGCATTTTCCTAGACTTTGATACACACAAAATGCATTTCTATCTCATACCTCTATTGTTTCACATTTCTAACCAACCTTAGCCTCCCCAAACAAATGGAAGCATACTATACTTTTTTTGTTGTTTTTGAGATGGAGTTTCGCTTTTGTCACCCAGGCTGGAATTCAGTGGTACGATCTCGACTCAGTGTAACCTCTACCTCCTGGGTTCAAGTGATTCTCCTGCTTCAGCCTCCCCAGTAGCTGGGATTACAGGTGCGTGCCACCATGCCTGGCTAATTTTTGTATTTTTAGTAGAGATAGGTTTCACCATGTTGGCGAGGCTGGCCTCGAACTCCTGACCACAGGTGATCTACCTGCCTCAGCTTCCCAAAGCGCTAGAATTATAGGCAAGAACCACCACGCCTGGCCCATACTATACACATTATTCCTTTTTCATTTTTGCAAGGTACTCCCATTTTTGAAATATCCCAAGTTTATTTTCCTGGTAAACAGTGCTACAGTTCAACTTATTTTACATTTATAAATTTTAACAATTCAAAAAATTTAAACATTTGAATATTTTATATCCTCCATCTTTTGTGTATTTAAGAATCTTCCTCCTACATTTTCTGCATGCACTGCAAGAACCTGTTGCTTTAATGTACCCAACAACTCTTTTACTCATCATTTCAAGGGTGTCACATCTCTTTCATCTGTTTAAAAAAATCTGAAAACATTTTATCATTTCTGTCACTTCATAATTCCAGAGTTTTTTCCCACTCTATTTTAGTGGCTGCGTGATTGATTAATTTTTAGTGACATGGCACATAATCATCTTACTGACGTTCCTACCCCATAAGGACCATCTTACTTCTTATTTACCTTGGTAACTAGATTACCAACCATTGCAGTTTTTACAGTAGCTTTTTTATAGTTTGCCTGGACAACTTAAAGATAATCATTTTACATCCATTCTTTTAGGTGCCTTCCCATTCCACCATATAACATTTTCTGTATTATCAGTCTTCTTAAAGCATCTATTTGATTACGTTCTTCATGTTAAAGAGTTCTTCAGGAGGTCTTTTCTGAGTAAAGTCCAATTCCTTCCTTACCTTAGTATTTTCTGGGTCTTTGATCATCTGGCCCTCTTTCTCTCGCTTTCTCCTCCAGACCATTTGTTCTTAACCAATAACACTTTATATTTCCTGTCTTTGCCACTTCATCATGTTCCACTCTTCTGAAGTACTTCTTTCCCTATCTTTGTTCATATTCTTTTCACACTTTGATACTTAAGTTAAATGCCTTCAGAAAGTTTTGACTTCTCTTTTGTGACTTTTATATGTGTCTCATATCAGTTAACAAAGGTAGAATGATCTGTCTTATTTCCTAGCCAACTAAAATATTTTGTGACAGTGGACTTCTTTATATATCTCCATATATAAAGCAATCTACGTTGCTGCCTTGTAATTTATCCTTAATAATTATTTTTCCTCATTCTTTGGAATTGAATGTCAGATGTCTGTTTTCTGAAGGTATTTTAACTGCATAAATATTTTCTAGAATCTCATTTAGGGTTACTAAATGTGTTATAGTTATACTAATCTAGAAGTAGATGATGTATTTTAGCTTTGCCTTCACGAAAAATTGTTTTTAACATGTATGTCTTGAGATAATACCAGAGGACAGTGACATTTGACATGGCAGATGTTGATCATTAGTCAAATAATTGAAAGCACTATTCGTTTGTTTTTCAGAGGTAGCATCTTATGGATTCTTCTTTTGACTATGTCTTAGGATACCTGCTCGGAAACACCTCACTTATGTTATAGGTTATAACACCTCTCTTACGTTGAACACCTCACTTACGTTTAGGCTCTCTTTCACAGAGGTAAACAGAGATAAACTAAAACAGTCTTTTGAAACACTTTGTTAAATGTGCTCTAGAACGCATTCACACATACATGTTTGTAAACGTATGAAAACTTCTGCAAACAAACCATTGCCTTCTTTTACTTTCTTTTGTATTCTTTTTCAATACAGGAAATGTATGAAGTTGCCAAGAAACTTTGTTCTTTTTGTGAAGGTCTTGTACATGATGAACATCTTCAGCACCAAGGCTGGGCTGCAATTATGGCCAACCTGGAGGACTGTTCAAATTCATACCAAAAGCTACTTTTCAAGTTTGAAAGTATTTATTCAAATTATCTGCAGTCCATAGAAGACATCAAGTTAAAACTTACTCAGTATGTTTGCCATTAAAATGGATATTTGTTTAAAATGCCTTTGAAATTTATCAGTAGGTTTAATCACTGCAAATTTGTTTCTTATAGGCCATATGTTTATTATAACTGAGGTTTATTATTTGAGCCTTTTCTGATAGTGCTTTGTAGGTTATAGTTTTTAATTTAAAAATGATAATTCTGTTTACCATGTATCTTATGAGTCTCCCACATTTCTTTCCCTTGAATTGTTTTACTTGTAATAAGGCCCCAAATACTTTTGAAGTCATTTATAAAACCAAGAATCTTTGCTTATATCTTGTCCAGTAAACAAAAGGCAAGATGTGAAAAATAACAGCTAACAGAAATAGGCACATTTCCAAACCCTGGACAATGGAGGAAAATTTTAAGTTCTTTGTAAATATTACCATCCTGATGCAGGTTTGATGAGGTGGAAGAAAAAAAAAAGTTCTGTTTTTTTTGGAGACTGAGTCTTGCTCTGTCACCCAGGCTGGAGTGCAGTGGCATGATCTCGGCTCACTGCAACCTCCGCCTCCCAGGTTCACTCCATTCTCCTGCCTCAGCCTCCCGAGTAGCTGGGACTACAGGCGCCCGCCACCATGCCCAGCTAATTTTTTTTTTTTGTATTTTTAGTAGAGACAGGGTTTCACCGTGTTAGGCAGGATGGTCTCAATCTCCTGACCTCATGATCTGCCCATCTCGGCCTTCCAAAGTGCTGGGAGTGCAGGCGTGAGCCACTGCACCCAGCCAGCCCATGTGTTTTCAATGCTCATTAAGATGGCAAGTTTTAGTTCTTTGCATAAAAGTACATTTAATACACATTGATTCTTTTTTTAAAAGGGCTATAGTTAACGTGAAAATACAACAGTAATTCAGCATGAAACTAACCCTTATTGTGTGTGTGTGCATATGCTTTTAGCATTTTGTGTTCAGGTTTTTTGTTTTGGATCTGTAGATTTTTTTTTTTCTTTTAATTACCTTGACCTTGAATTAGAGGCAAGTAGCATGTTCTGGTTTTGATCTTTGTCTTTTCTTTTTGTTTCTTTTGTTTTTTTAAATTTGGGTAACCTTTTAAATTCACATTTCTCTTTTTTGTGGTATGAATATTAGATAGATTTTGGCCTTAAAAAGGGAAAAATCTTGGGAGGAAAGAGAAGGATTCATTAAGACTGGAAAGATCTTTTTAAAGTTTAAATGAGAACCTTTTCAAGTAACTTTTTCTATGGGTTCTATTAGCTGTATCAATTTAAAGTAGGGACCTACATCATATTGCATATGATTTTATAGAAGTTAAATCACTAAGATTTCATATATTCCCCATGCTTTTGACAACATAAACCTATTTTTAGGGTGTTATGAGTACAAGAGTATCTTTATTAGGATTGTTATTTTTATCCTGTGCTTTCAATATATCAGATATATTTGATTTACTTAAGGCCATAAGGCTATATTCTAAGATACTGCTATGGTGAATCTTTTTGTAAATTTAAATTTGTTATCTTTAAGGTTTTATAAAAGCCTAGTGTTCACTTCTTTAATATAGCTAGCTTTACTTTAGAGTGTTTTTTGTTTGTTTGTTTTTGTTTTTGTTTCGAGATGGAGCCTTGCTCCGTCACCCAGGCTGGAGTGCAGTGGCGCCATCTCAGCTCACTGCAACCTCCGCCTCCCAAGTTCAAGCGATTTTTGTGCCTCAGCCTCCCTAGTAGCTGGGATTACAGGTGCCTGCCACCACACCCGGCTAATTTGTGTATGTTTAGTAGAAATGGGGCTTTGCCATGTTGGCCGGGCTGGTCTCGAACTCCTGACCTCAAATGATTTGCTGGCCTCCACCTCCCAAAGTGCTGGCATTACAGGTGTGAGCCACTACGCCCGGCCCTAGAGTGATATTTTAATGTATTAATGATAGCCTCTCTCTGCTAAACTAGACTTCTTTTAGTGAATAGCTAACTCATAGACTAGTTTATGTATGTATAATGTTATGGAGAGGTGGTGAGATTTGTGTACGTAATAATACGTGATTTCATTCAAACATGCTAATTCCTAACTAGAGCAGTCTCATAGTTTTACTGACAGATCTTTTGTATTTTAAGTTTAGGAACTGCAGTTTCAGTAATGGCCAAGATTCCACTATTGGAGTGCCTAACCAGACATAGTTACAGAGAATGTTTGGGAAGACTGGATTCTTTACCTGAACATGAAGCCCCGGAAAAAGCTGAGATGAAAAGATCCACTGAACTGGTGCTCTCTCCTGATATGCCTAGAACAACTAACCAATCTTTGTTAACCTCATTTCCCAAGTCAATGGAACATGTGTCCCCAGATACCACAGATGCTGAAAGTGGCAAAGAGATTAGGGAATCTTGTCAAAGTACTGTTCATCAGCAAGATGAAACTACGATAGACACTAAAGATGGTGATCTGCCCTTTTTTAATGTTTCTTTGTTAGACTGGATAAATGTTCAAGATAGACCTAATGATGTGGAATCTTTGGTCAGGAAGTGCTTTGATTCTATGAGCAGGGTAAGTAATGTTAATTTGATATTTCTGTTGTCATTTTACTATCCTAAATATTTTATGTACTGAGAGAATGGGTGTTACCTTTTAGTAGAAATTAGTGAGCCTTGGAGTGAAACTTTTAACATAGGTTGAATCAAATTAATTCATAATTTTATTTATGAATTGATTATAAATTTGTGAAGATTATTTGAGATTAATAGGAAAATTTCTAGTGCAATAAGAATAATTTACATACAGTAAACTGTACAGGTCTTGAGTGGTTCATGCAAGGAATAACCACCACACAAATTAAAATACTGAAAATTTGATTGCCCAGAAAGTCCCCTTGTGCCTCTTTCCAGTCACCATTTCCTTAGAGGCAACCTCTTTCTGACTTTTAAAGAAGAAATTTTAAGTACTGCATCTGCCTGAGATCTTTAAAATTTGAAACGTAGATACTGTGTTTTTAGTTGTATTTTATAATTATAGTGAGCTTGTATTTTGGATTAAGGTCTTCTCCAGCACACCTGAAAACCTTTTAAACCTGAGAAATAAATATCCCTTCATATCTGATCCGTAAACTGATGCAAAATCTTTGACACCAGGAAGGAAGTTGATGGGGCATGTTTCATTGTTACAGAAATATTAAATAATGTTGTGAAGACTGCTGTTGTCAAAAGATAATTGTTAAAAATAGTTAAACTTTTCAAGGAGCACGCAGTCGAAAAAGAGTTCATCTTTGATTCACTATTTAGAGCAGGATAGCACATTGGAATGCCTAAAAAAGAATACATACATTGCTGTTAAAGGTATAGGATACAGTAAAATGGAAAACTAAAAATCTAGGTTTTGTAATTCTTTCAGTTTCCAGTTTCTTGATGACATTCTATAGGCTAAGCATTTCTTTCCATTAAGACATGTTTGTCAGAGAAGTATGTAATATGTTATGCAAAGATTGATCCCTGCCAAAAATGAATGAAAGTTAGTGTTCCTGCTTAAACTATTGACTTTGTAGTAGCCTGAAAATACCATTTATGATTGTAGATAATCACTTACATGATTGTGATCAGAATAATTGAGATATTTTGTTTTGTTTTGTTTTGTTTTTTGAGATAGGGTCTCACCCTGTCGCCCAGGCTGGAGTACAGTGGCATGATTATAGCTTACTGTTGCCTCTACCTCCCAGTCTGAGGCAACCCTCCCACCTCAGCCTCCTGAGTATCTGGGACCACAGGCACACACCACCACATCCAGCTAATTTTTTCATTGTTTGCACAGACGGGGTCTTCTTCCTATGTTGTTCAGCCTGGTCTCAAAACTCCTGGGCTCCAAACTCCTGGGCTCAAGCAGTTCTCTTGCCTTAGCCTCCCAAAGTGCTGAGATTACAGGCATGAGCCACTGCACCTGGCCTGTCATATTTTCTATAATTAAACTGTGCCAGATGTCAGAACAGAGTTATATATATGAAGAGAACCTGAAATCGGCTTTGTATTTCCATGTTTAGTGTGAAATCTCACAGAGTCATAGATTTTTTT
>NW_012104898.1:1610445-1619889 GCF_000951045.1 Mandrillus leucophaeus | reverse complement strand
TTGCCCAGAAAGTCCCCTTGTGCCTCTTTCCAGTCACCATTTCCTTAGAGGCAACCTCTTTCTGACTTTTAAAGAAGAAATTTTAAGTACTGCATCTGCCTGAGATCTTTAAAATTTGAAACGTAGATACTGTGTTTTTAGTTGTATTTTATAATTATAGTGAGCTTGTATTTTGGATTAAGGTCTTCTCCAGCACACCTGAAAACCTTTTAAACCTGAGAAATAAATATTCCTTCATATCTGATCCGTAAACTGATGCAAAATCTTTGACACCAGGAAGGAAGTTGATGGGGCATGTTTCATTGTTACAGAAATATTAAATAATGTTGTGAAGACTGCTGTTGTCAAAAGATAATTGTTAAAAATAGTTAAACTTTTCAAGGAGCACGCAGTCGAAAAAGAGTTCATCTTTGATTCACTATTTAGAGCAGGATAGCACATTGGGATGCCTAAAAAAGAATACATACATTGCTGTTAAAGGTATAGGATACAGTAAAATGGAAAACTAAAAATCTAGGTTTTGTAATTCTTTCAGTTTCCAGTTTCTTGATGACATTCTATAGGCTAAGCATTTCTTTCCATTAAGACATGTTTGTCAGAGAAGTATGTAATATGTTATGCAAAGATTGATCCCTGCCAAAAATGAATGAAAGTTAGTGTTCCTGCTTAAACTATTGACTTTGTAGTAGCCTGAAAATACCATTTATGATTGTAGATAATCACTTACATGATTGTGATCAGAATAATTGAGATATTTTGTTTTGTTTTGTTTTGTTTTTTGAGATAGGGTCTCACCCTGTCGCCCAGACTGGAGTACAGTGGCATGATTATAGCTTACTGTTGCCTCTACCTCCCAGTCTGAGGCAACCCTCCCACCTCAGCCTCCTGAGTATCTGGGACCACAGGCACACACCACCACATCCAGCTAATTTTTTCATTGTTTGCACAGACGGGGTCTTCTTCCTATGTTGTTCAGCCTGGTCTCAAAACTCCTGGGCTCCAAACTCCTGGGCTCAAGCAGTTCTCTTGCCTTAGCCTCCCAAAGTGCTGAGATTACAGGCATGAGCCACTGCACCTGGCCTGTCATATTTTCTATAATTAAACTGTGCCAGATGTCAGAACAGAGTTATATATATGAAGAGAACCTGAAATCGGCTTTGTATTTCCATGTTTAGTGTGAAATCTCACAGAGTCATAGATTTTTTTTCACTTTGTATGACTAAAGGAAAGGAACAGCGATCCTCTGACTTAATGAAAAGTCAACCAGGCACAGTGGCCTGTACCAGTAATCCCAGTGACTTGGGAGGCTGAGGCGAGAGGATCACATGAGGCAAGAAATTCAAGACCAGCTTGGGCAGCATAGTGAGACTCCATCTCTAATGAATGAATGAATAAATAAATGTCAGAAATATTTATACCTTCAGAAAATAGCTGTAGTGTTATTACTAAGCAATCGCTTTTTTCTTTTTAGAGGTTAATGCTACTTTGAATAGGCATAGCAACAACATCTGAAGTCTTTGTGATATTTTACATGACCATTATATTACAAAAGCAAAATACAAACTTTTATTTGGTTATTCTTGTTTGTTTCAAAGTTAGCTAACATGACTTTAAAGTGGTGCCTATAATGGTGCCTAACATGACTTTAAAGTGGTGCCTATACTCACTAGTTGCATATGCCCATTAGATTTTTTTATTAGTTGCTCTATCAAGAAGAGTAGCTATTGGATGCTGGGCCTATTACCTAGGTGCTGGGATGATCTGTGCAGCAAACCACCATGGCACACATTTACACATTTATGTAAGAAACCAGCACATGCTGCACGTGTACGCCAGAGTTTAAAATAAATGTTTGAAATAAAACAATATATATTCTAAAGCAATTAAAATCCATTTTGGAAAAATTTATGTATATATTTTTATTTATATTTTACAAAATACATGATCTATAAATGTGATGTATTGCATAATGAATGGCATTTTGCCTTGATGTTTTTATTAGATCGATATTTTTCTCCTCTCAGGAGTACTATACTTTTTCTTGATGACACTAGTGGCATTTCTGAAGATGAACTGAGTATGAGATTTCTCTCTGATTGGAGATGGTTTTTTACGCCTGTTTTATTAAACAGTTGTCCAAAACAACTAACCTACTTGATATCTGATTGCAATAGCGCTGTTTGGCAATGAAGTATTAAAAACATATGCCAAGATTTTTTATCCGTAAAAGGAAATTCAGTTTAAATCTATCGTTTTTGCAGATTAATTCCAATTGTAGCAGTATTTGTATCATGTATTTTCAACTGCCAAATTAAAATGTCTTTCTCGGGAAATTAGTCAAGACATAGGTATTTTGGAAATTAGGATTTGTAATCACAGGGGCTCAAATCTGGGCATTGACATTCATTTACTACCTCTGTCATCCCTAAGTCACTTAACATGGGATTCCTAGTTTTATATTTTTGTGGATTAAGAGATGCTAGTTTTGTGAATTATTGTTTTTTCCCCATTTTGTCTATCAGAAAAAATTTAGAATTGTTGCTGCATTTTTGTAGACTCACATTTTTAGATTTTAGTGTATTCTTGCTAAAAAGACTCTTTTTTGTTTTTGTTTTTTGAGATGGAGTCTCGCTCTGTCACCCAGGCTGGAGTGCAGTGGCACGATCTCGGCTCACTGCAGCCTTCACCTACCGGGTAGCTGGGATTACAGGAGCCTGCCACCACGCCCAGCAAATTTTTGTATTTTTTAGTAGAGATAGGGTTTGGCTATATTGGCCAGGCTGGCTTTGAACTCCTGACCTCAGGTGATTCGCCTGGCTCAGCCTCCCAAAGTGCTGGGATTACAGGTGTGAGCCACTGACCTGGTTTTAAGATTATGCTTGAGTGTTCTGTTTCAGATTATACTACAGAAGGCACACTGATTTGTGTTTCCGACGATTAATAATTGGAAACGTCTGCATTTAGCACATTTCTAAACTGTCTAGGTTAATGCCAGCATAATTTATTGAGCTTTAGCATTTCTTTCAGACAACTTGTGATTTTAAGGAATCTATGCAGGGGAGTGGGTTTAAAGGTGGGAGGCTTAAGAGAGAGTGTAAGAAACTTTGTTTTATAGTTTTTTTCTCAGTTAAAAATAATATTAGCCTTTGTAGATGCCAAAGAGCCCAAGAATAAAAATTAGTGTATCACTGCCTGTTAATTATTCAAAATTGGCTAAATAATTACTAATGAGATTCTGTGGTTTAAATATATGTAATCTAAAACATTTCTTCAAAGATTTTTATTACCTGTGGACAAATGGAATAAAATATTAAGTGCAGTGAAATTTTAGGAAGTCAGCTGGGGACGGTGACTCATGCCTATAATCCTAGCATTTTGGGAGGCCAAGGTGGGAGTATTACCTGAGCCCAGGAGTTTGAGACCAGCCTAGGTAAGAGGGTGAGACCCATGTGTACAAAAAATTGTTTTAAAAATTAGCTGATTGTGGCGGCACATGCCTGTAGTCCCAGCAGTTAGGGATGCTGAGGCCGTAGGATCGCTGGAGCTTATAGTATGAACTGTGATCATGCCACTGCACTCCATCTTGGGCAACAGAGCCAGAACTTGGCTCAAAAGAAAATGTTTTTTAGGAAGTTATGCAAACTTTTTAGTGAATCATCAAATACTCTCCTATGTTTGTCAGTGCAGTTATACTTTCAATGAATTAAGTTAGTTCAGATACGTCGTATTCCGGAGCCCTTGTTTTTGGTTTGTTTTAAGTTGTTGCTATGTTAAGTTTATGTATAATTGTAATTTTGCCCAGGTTGAACATTTGAACCAATTTTCATCTTTATCGTTCTAATAATTTGTAACCAGGCTTTGATTTGCATAGTACTCGGGTGTAGAAATATATACACATTGGACTCAGTTACCACAAAATTGAGAAAAGTGAGAAAATGTTCACAAATGTACAAGTTTCAGTTGAGACAACATTGTGCAAAACTAGTGGTGCCTATTCTGAAATAATGGTTTTGTTAATTTTTTTGGTGGTGTTAGACATGCAGCCTTTTATTTAACTGCACTGGATTTTTGATAATAACAATAAAGTAGTTTAATTTTAATTGCTTTTGTATGTTCTCTGCGTACAAGACTATGCATTAATCAATTTTTTTCAACTGTAGAGATTAGAGAAGGCAGCATGAAGGAGGTAGTATTTGTCTAGGATCTTTAAATAGAAGGAGAGGTTGACTTAAACAGTATAAGAATTGTGAACAAAGATCAGAGATAGAAAAACACAGTTTATCTTGAAATGATAGACATTTCAGCTTGAAAAGATGAGAGGCTTGATTTTCTCTGATATCAGATCAATGAAGCTTTTGTTGTATTCCACATTTATTGGATATTTTCTGTGGGCAGAAGAAAGTCATTTGGGGGGTTTATTAGGAACAAGCATAGTAAGTCAATAATAGAAGGTTTCATGGTTGATACCCACATGTAGTTATTAGTAAACAGAAACACAGCTTGAGAATTTGTGAGACTGATGAGTGATTGAAGTAGACTTGGGAGTTATCTCCAGAAAAGTTATACTTAACGCTGAAATCATATTGAGAACAGTAAAAATGGGCTTCTGAATCATCTATTTTAGAAAGATTAGACAGAGCAAAAGGAGCCAGAAAAGGATGCTATGAAGGAACCAGTAGAAGTAACTTCCCAGAGCCTGTAAGGTTGGGAAAAGGTTATCTGCCATGCTAACTGTTGAAGAACCTCAAGTGAAGCAAGGTCATTGGTAGTTTTTGGCTGAGCGGTTTTTATGGAAAACGCAGACGGAAAGGCAGCCAGGTAAAATATTTTTTTAAGGGACCAGGAGCATTACTGGAAAATTTTATAGGTTTCATGAATTTCAGCAAATGTGTAGAATTAAAGCCAGGGAACAGGAGAGATGGAAGAGTGAGAAAGCAGAATTGAGCAAGCAGATTCGTTGAGGAGCTAGAGATTGAGAATAAAGAAGTTTTATCTTCTGTCTCCAGGAGGGAGATAAGTTTGCCGAAGAAGTTTATATGTTTTAAAGAGAAGTTGCGTTGATAAGAGAATTAATGATATTATGCTGACATTGAAAATACCTTTTTCTGAGAGATACTGAGAAGTGATTAAATTGTAACATTGATTGAAATGTGTGATTCCTGAAACTGTATTCCTAATTATGTATTCTAGTGTAAATTTAGTGTTGTCTAGGATGATATTTATCCTGTACTTGACCTTCTTATGAAAGTATAACTTAGAGTACCCATGCTTTTGTTTTTTTATGTCTTTTATCACTTATTTTCTCTCTTAAGCTGTATGTCAGAATAGCATGAAATACATTTTAAACTATTTGCTGAAAATTGTATTCATATGTGTTTCCTTGTCATTTAGCTTGATCCAAGGATTATTCGACCATTTATAGCAGAATGCCGTCAAACTATTGCCAAACTTGATAATCAGAATATGAAAGCCATTAAAGGGCTTGAAGATCGGCTCTACGCCCTGGACCAGATGATTGCTAGCTGTGGCCGACTGGTGAATGAACAGAAAGAGCTTGCTCAGGTACCTATTTTAGATTTTTCTCAGGAAAAGGAATTTGTAGTTTTTCTGTACACATGTTTTATGTGCAATATCAATTTGGTGTGTACCATATTTTCACTTTATCCTTGAATATTTGTAATGTATTGTTTGCTTGTAATAAAGCAGAAAGGCATGTTCTTAATGGTTGAGTTTCCTGTAGATAAACCATGAAACTGCTACTTGAGGCTGGGGGCAGAAATGAACATTTTTTGATATGTTGAAAGCGTATGATCCTATCAGTTACTGTGCTAAAAATTTGAATGCTTCTTACTACCCTCCCCTGCCGTAGGACAAAGGATAAGAAATGAAATTTTTTAAGAATAGAAGGAAAATACAAAAGCTTGAAGAATTTACTAATACTTCTAATAGTAATACCTAGGTTTTAGATCTAATTTAATGCCACAATCCTAGAACTGTTGAAAAAGCGGATTTTAAACCAAAGGAAAGTGGTGGAATGGCTAAGAGTGATAAACGTGGACGTTTCTTAGCAAACCAGTGCCTCTCTTAAATTCATGATTGCCTGTCCTTCACCCACTGTGACAAGCATTGTGGCAAAACCACCTATAGCTGAATAGTTGAATGTCATAATCAGATTCTGACACCTGTTTTTCTAGTTTAATTTTCCTTGCCAGTATTTTTCCTCTAATTGTGTTCTTTCATTGGAACATATAAATAGTTACATCCCCATATTAACTTTTTTCCTTTTTTCTTAAGGTAAAACATACTTCCTTGACATCATAGTTAAGGCTGATGTAAATTAGAATGTCCTTTAGTATTTCCTTTTAGTGATATGTTCAGTTCTGTCGTTTGAAAATCTCTTTAAATCACCTTGATTTCTGGAGGATATTTTTACCTGGTTCATGTAAAATTCTAGGTTGTTAGCATTTTATTTGTGGTCTTTTCTTTGCCTTTTGTTTGGTTTTTAGCAATTTTAGTATGAGGTGCCAAGATGTGGCATTCTTTGTATTTATCCTACTTTGGGCTTCTAGTGCATCTTGAATCTGTGGCTTAATGACTTACACCATTTGGGAAAAATCTGAGTCAGTTTCTCTTCAGCTCTTGCTTTTCCCTCGCTTGCTTTTCCTTCTCTTTCAGTGATTGCAGTTAGACGTGTTATACCTTTCACCATATCCGTTTCATTTACACTTGTTTCTTGTATTTTCTGTCTTTTTATCCATCTGTGCTTCGTTCTAGATATTTACCTTTAACCTACATTTTAACTTCTTCTCTTCTTTAGTGTTTAACTTAGCTAACTATTTGCTCATTTCTTATTTTTGTTCATTTTTCAGCTCTACAATTTCAGTTTGGTTCTTTTGTTTATATAGTTTCATATTCTCTACCCCCAAATATTTAGTCTTAGCCATTCATCATCTCTTTGATCACATTAATAAGCATATAGCAATTTAAGTCTTTATCTGTTCACTGTGTTGCCTGTTCTTGTGTGTCTGTTTATCTTTGGTGGTGTTTCTTTTTTTTTTTGAGAGGAAGTTTCGCTCTTGTTGCCCAGCCTGGAGTGCAGTGGCGCTGTCTCATCTTGCTGCAACCTGTGCCTCCTGGGTGCAAGCGATTCTCTTGCCTCAGCCTCCCAAATAGCTGGGATTACAGGCATGCACCAGCATGCCTTGTTAATTTTGTGTTTTTAGTAGAGACAGGGTTTTTCCATGTTGGTCAGGCTGGTCTTGAACTCAGGTGATCCACCTGCCTCAGCCTCCCAAAGTGCTGGGATTACAGGTGTGAGCCACAGCGCCCAGCCATATATTTGGTGGTGTTTCTTATAATTCTCACTCTTAACATTCTTGCATTTTCATGTACCTGATTTTTTTTTAATAAGAAAAATCAAAGAAATATTATGAGGCCTAGGATAACATTTTCTTCTGCAGAGAATTTATATTTGCTTTTGGTATGTACTTTGAGCAGTTACCATCGTAAATTACTTTAGTTCAGTTTCAGAGATTTGGATGATTGGAAGCTGGTATTCTAGTTCTTGGGATCGCCGTTCTACTTTTAGTTTACCCTTAATCATAGGATATAGGTTTTAGGGATCTGAACGCAAACAAATTCTCTTCCATTGTACCTTCCCTTGGCTGGCTCTGGTCTTCAATTTTCAATTTTCTAGCCCTTCAGGGAAGTCAGGACTGCAGACTGCTTATTTTTAATTTTGGACTCCTCTTCAAGAATCAACAGAATTCCTCAGAGCAAAGCATTCCTAGTCACCTAACTTCTCCTCTCGGTTTCGTTCTCCTGGATTCTAGCCCTTTCACTGTGCCTGGCTTCTTCACTGCCTTCCTAGATCTCCCATCCCTAAAGCCACAGGGAGCTTGATCGACATTATACACTACCATTACTAGAGACAGAACTCTGCATTCCTGATCTTTTGCTGCTTCTGCAGTGTTGTTGTTTCTTAACTTCCATAGAATGAATCAAACAAAATTTATTTAACCATACTTCTTTTGGTGATTATTTAGTTTGTTTCAGTTTTTCCATATTAGAAGTATTCATTGAATATCTCAATATACCCATTTTTACATGCATGTTCTAGTATTTCTGTAGGCACAATCTCCAGTAGTGGGATTGTTGGATTAAGGTGTTTGTTCATTTTAAATATTAATTAATAATGTTCTAATGCCTGCTATAGAAGCAAAATCAGTCAACACTTCCAGTATGTAAGGAGAGGAGTAATTTCTCTGTTATCAGTGTTTGCCATGTATTTACTCTGAATTGTCATTCTCCACATTTTCTTCTTCATGTTTTTGTTAGAATTTTTCATATATTGTTTAGATAATTCTTTATTATAGATTATACAGATACTTGTCTGTTGATAATTTATATGGATTGAAAATCAGAAGCTTTAAATTTTGGTGCAGTCAAATTCATTCCTATATTCGTATTATGAACTCATCATTCTATAAAATCCTATGGGGGGTGCAGAGCAAGATGGCCGAATAGGAACAGCTCCAGTCTCCAACTCCCAGCGCGAGCGACACAGAAGACAGGTGATTTCTGCATTTTCAACTGAGGTACTGGGTTTATCTCACTAGGGAGTGCCTGACAATCAGTGCTGGTCAGCTGCTGCAGCCCGAGCAGCAATAGCTGAAGCAGGGCGAGGCAGCGCCTCACCTGGGAGGCGCAAGGGGGAAGGGAATCCCTTTTCCTAGCCAGGGGAACTGAGACACACAACACCTGGAAAATCGGGTAACTCCTACCCCAATACTGCGCTCTACCAAGGATCTTAGCAAATGGGCACACCAGGAGACTATATCCCACACTTGGCCGGGAGGGTCCCACGCCCATGGAGCCTCCCTCATTGCTAGCACAGCAGTCTGCGATCTCGCAGCAAGGCAGCAGCGAGGCTGGGGGAGAGGCGCTGGCCATTGCTGAGGCTTAAGTAGATGAACAGAGTGGCTGGGAAGCTCCAACTGGGTGGAGCTCACAGCAGCTCAAGGAGTCCTGCCTGTCTCTGTAGACTACACCTCTGTGGACAGGGCACAGCTAAACAACAACAACAACAACAACAAAAAGCAGCTGAAACCTCTGCAGACGCCAACGACTCTGTCTGACAGCTTTGAAGAGAGCAGTGGGTCTCCCAACACGGAAGTTGACATCTGAGAACGGACAGACTATCTGCTCAAGTGGGTCCCTGACGCCTGAGTAGCCTAACTGGGAGACATCCCCCACTAGGGGCAGACCGACACTCCACACCTCACACGGTGGAGTACACCCCTGAGAGGAAGCTTCCATAGCAAGAATCAGACAGGTACACTCGCTATTCAGCAATATTCTATCTTCTGCAGCCTCTGCTGCTGATACCCAGGCAAACAGGGTCTGGAGTGGACCTCAAGCAATCTCCAACAGACCTACAGCTGA
>NW_012104898.1:1603091-1605645 GCF_000951045.1 Mandrillus leucophaeus | reverse complement strand
CTATGGATTTCTTTATAACTGTTTCTCAGATGGAGTAAACCAGGGCTTTCAATTCTCTTACCTTAGACACTCCAGTTTTCTCTCTCTGCTTTTTCTTTGCTCCCCTTAATCTCTCAATATTTTAAAATATTGCTGTTAGTCCTCCTGCTTTGTATCACTTGAACAGTCGATTAGGCAGGTACGTTGGATGGTTTTGTATTTGTTAATAATATAAAAAGATATTTATTGCTGATATTGCCCTCAAGTCTACTTGGTTTCAGCAAATGGAGTTTTGTCATACAAGGAAAAGTATTTTTCTGGGAGTATAGTTGGGGTGATAATACTATTTTCTCAAAATGGAAGAATGCATTATTTGCGTGTTTGAGGTTTTCTTGTTTGCTTTCTAAATCTGACCATGTAACCTCCCTGAATCGAAACTGAAGTAAAATTGAGTGAGAATTTCTGTTCCGATGAAAATTACAAAGTTAGTTTTTGTTGTCTTATGCTCATAGAGCATCCTGTTTCTACATCTTCGTTCCCCCTAATTTATTTGTAGTATTTTGCTATTGTTTTAAACTATGGTAGCTCATGGACTATAAAGAACACCAAATGAATACTATAGATAATATTCTTACTTTTATAAAATATCTTTTCTTTCTTTGATACCTGAGTGGTATAGTCCTTTTAAACATTTTGAGGCAATTAAATATTTGATTATTTAAGTTCTCCAATGGATATTTTTTGATACTCCTAAGTATTCATAGTAAGTGTATTTAGAAGTCATCTATGTTGTCTGATTGTATATTGGGAGCAAAATTGTAAGGCAGAAATGTAGACCCCGAGGTAGACAGATTTCAGTTGAGTGTGCCTGAGTGAATCTGACTGTGAGAGGATTCAGTTAGTAAGATTATTTTCAGTGAGCTCATGAGAGAAAAGGGATACCCAGTTGAAGCTAAGAGGTATATGGTAAGTGAAACAACTTTTCACACCTATATTGTCATGATTTGGGCTGCCAAGGGATGTATAGAGTCAAGGTTTTAGCAGAAGCATCACTTCCTCAGCCAGACGTTTCCAGTCTTGAAGTCTTGGTCACATCATCAGGTTTATTTTCTCTTAGTATGCTATACTTATCCTGTACCGCAATTGTAATTATTAATTACATGCTTTTTAATACAGTCTCTTTCCAGAATATAAGCTCCAAGGAGGCAGGACACTAGTCTGTCTTCTATTGCTCTATCTACAGGGCCTTACCACACATTCCTGATACATACATAGTAAGAACACATCAATACTTAATAAAATGAGAATTTGGATTTGTGTTTTTTGAATTTGAGAAATGTTACAATTCTATCTAGCCTCTGGCTAGTGTAAAATTTTTATTTACAGATATCTCATCAGTTACTTTTGTTGCTGCCAATGGTATTTCCCTGTTGCAGATAGTTTGTCAGTACTTCCTTCAGAATGTGGTTGGTGAAAATTAGGTAAATTCAGATTAGCCAGTTTTAGGAGTTGATTTAACATCTTGCTAAATACATTTACAATGTAGTATAATACATTCTAGCTACATAGCAATTAAAACTTAAAACCACTCCCAATTAAAAGGGAAAAGAAATTGTGGAAAGGGATTTATTATTTATTGCCTGAACATTTCATAAGATACAGACCATTTCAAATGCCTTTGAAGGGGTAATTTCTTAAAACCACAACATTTATGAGGATTTGTTGTAGACCCTTCTACATGGTTTTGGCAAAAAAACAAAAAACAAAACAAAACAAAACCTCACTCACCAAACCTATGAAGCTGTGTAACACTGGAGCCCTGAATATTCGTTCTCTAGCCATTCGTATCCTTGAGGGGTATCAGCAAAATTAGAAAATATCAGGGAGTTTTCTTCCCAAACCAAAGTTGGCAGAATGCATCTGTAACAGGATTGTGAGTACTGTAGTGCTATCATGTAGCTGTCAAACCTTATTTGTGTGTAGGAATATTAGTAATTAGTACTGCATGATTTGTGAGGTTTTTTTCTATTTGGTCTGGATTATATTGAGGATGGTTGAGCAAATATGGAATTCAGTTTATTGAAAAACAGTATTTTTTCCTTCTTTTAACATTACAGTACTTACATGCTTTGGTGTCAGGAAATCCTTTACTAATGGTCTAGAATTTAGATTTGGGATTGATTCTGTATTTTTCATGGATTCAATAAAAAGTAATTGAAAACCAGACTTTGCGAAAGGAGATAAAAGTAGCAAATTGTTTTTTAATAGATTACGTTATAGAAAAATTATAGTTGCAGTTAACCAAAGAGTATCTTGAAAGGAAAAAGCTTGCAGTTACTATAAAAATTGTCTTGTTTTCGGGTATTGAACCAGTTTGGCTTTAATATACATCATTTAAATCTAAATATTGTAATATTTAGGAAAACATGAAACAGAGAACTACCAGAAAATTGGAAGACACACTTATCCTTTAGCTGGTCATAAAGTTAAGTTCCTAGAAGGATAATGATTTATTTACAGTATAAATAGAGCAATCAGATGGATGTACAAAACCTAAAGCATTATTACATATAAG
>NW_012104898.1:1598662-1603041 GCF_000951045.1 Mandrillus leucophaeus | reverse complement strand
GATATTTTTTGATACTCCTAAGTATTCATAGTAAGTGTATTTAGAAGTCATCTATGTTGTCTGATTGTATATTGGGAGCAAAATTGTAAGGCAGAAATGTAGACCCCGAGGTAGACAGATTTCAGTTGAGTGTGCCTGAGTGAATCTGACTGTGAGAGGATTCAGTTAGTAAGATTATTTTCAGTGAGCTCATGAGAGAAAAGGGATACCCAGTTGAAGCTAAGAGGTATATGGTAAGTGAAACAACTTTTCACACCTATATTGTCATGATTTGGGCTGCCAAGGGATGTATAGAGTCAAGGTTTTAGCAGAAGCATCACTTCCTCAGCCAGACGTTTCCAGTCTTGAAGTCTTGGTCACATCATCAGGTTTATTTTCTCTTAGTATGCTATACTTATCCTGTACCGCAATTGTAATTATTAATTACATGCTTTTTAATACAGTCTCTTTCCAGAATATAAGCTCCAAGGAGGCAGGACACTAGTCTGTCTTCTATTGCTCTATCTACAGGGCCTTACCACACATTCCTGATACATACATAGTAAGAACACATCAATACTTAATAAAATGAGAATTTGGATTTGTGTTTTTTGAATTTGAGAAATGTTACAATTCTATCTAGCCTCTGGCTAGTGTAAAATTTTTATTTACAGATATCTCATCAGTTACTTTTGTTGCTGCCAATGGTATTTCCCTGTTGCAGATAGTTTGTCAGTACTTCCTTCAGAATGTGGTTGGTGAAAATTAGGTAAATTCAGATTAGCCAGTTTTAGGAGTTGATTTAACATCTTGCTAAATACATTTACAATGTAGTATAATACATTCTAGCTACATAGCAATTAAAACTTAAAACCACTCCCAATTAAAAGGGAAAAGAAATTGTGGAAAGGGATTTATTATTTATTGCCTGAACATTTCATAAGATACAGACCATTTCAAATGCCTTTGAAGGGGTAATTTCTTAAAACCACAACATTTATGAGGATTTGTTGTAGACCCTTCTACATGGTTTTGGCAAAAAAACAAAAAACAAAACAAAACAAAACCTCACTCACCAAACCTATGAAGCTGTGTAACACTGGAGCCCTGAATATTCGTTCTCTAGCCATTCGTATCCTTGAGGGGTATCAGCAAAATTAGAAAATATCAGGGAGTTTTCTTCCCAAACCAAAGTTGGCAGAATGCATCTGTAACAGGATTGTGAGTACTGTAGTGCTATCATGTAGCTGTCAAACCTTATTTGTGTGTAGGAATATTAGTAATTAGTACTGCATGATTTGTGAGGTTTTTTTCTATTTGGTCTGGATTATATTGAGGATGGTTGAGCAAATATGGAATTCAGTTTATTGAAAAACAGTATTTTTTCCTTCTTTTAACATTACAGTACTTACATGCTTTGGTGTCAGGAAATCCTTTACTAATGGTCTAGAATTTAGATTTGGGATTGATTCTGTATTTTTCATGGATTCAATAAAAAGTAATTGAAAACCAGACTTTGCGAAAGGAGATAAAAGTAGCAAATTGTTTTTTAATAGATTACGTTATAGAAAAATTATAGTTGCAGTTAACCAAAGAGTATCTTGAAAGGAAAAAGCTTGCAGTTACTATAAAAATTGTCTTGTTTTCGGGTATTGAACCAGTTTGGCTTTAATATACGTCATTTAAATCTAAATATTGTAATATTTAGGAAAACATGAAACAGAGAACTACCAGAAAATTGGAAGACACACTTATCCTTTAGCTGGTCATAAAGTTAAGTTCCTAGAAGGATAATGATTTATTTACAGTATAAATAGAGCAATCAGATGGATGTACAAAACCTAAAGCATTATTACATATAAGGCACTTAGTATATAGCATAGGAAAAAACTTTGTGGTAGCAATAAAGTATGAAGTAATAACCTTATTAGGTTATCTTTGGACCACATATAAAGAAAAGTAAATATACTTGGGAGAGATGAAGGAAGATTATGACAAATCTATCGAAATTAATTAGTAACTTAAACAATCCCTACTTGACAGATACACCGTTTACCTACAAAAACAAATGAGTAAGGACAGCTAAGAAAAACCAAAAAAAGGTTTTTCTACCAAATAATAAAGTATTAACTGTGTGCAAAATCACACAATTCAGTCATTGTCCTAGTGATGGGAGCACAGATCAGTGGAACAAAATATAGTCCAGAGATAACTGGAGAGGGCAGTGACTTTTCGATAAATATTATAAGGGCATTTTATTATTTTTGTATTTTGGGAAAGTGTCTAATGTACTATTAAATCCCTCATTGTTTTTCAGTGACCTTGTTTTGTTTGTGCTGTGACTGACCGATAATGCTATAGGAGTCTAGACACACAGCTTCTAGTTCTCATCGACTACTAAATATGTCCTTGGCTAAGTGGCTTTATCTTTCCAGCCTTTGTTTTCTTCTAGTTTGAAAAATTAAAGATGAGCATAGGATTCTTAAAAATTCTAGGTCTTGTGCCATTTATGCATCTTCTACATTCAAGAAAAATAGAGGATTTAAAAATATTGTTGGAAGGCACAGAACGGGCTGTGTTTAACATAAAGATTTTCCACTTAACTGAATGTCCATACCTTTCATGAAACAAAATTAATGTCCTTTGAAACACTTTTTTTCTCAAAGGGATTTTTAGCTAATCAGAAGAGAGCTGAAAACTTAAAGGATGCATCTGTATTACCTGATTTATGCCTGAGTCACGCGAATCAGTTGATGATTATGTTGCAAAATCATAGAAAACTGTTAGATATTAAGCAGAAGTGTACCACTGCCAAACAAGAACTAGCAAATAACCTACATGTCAGACTGAAGTAAGTGATTCATTTATATATCTGTTTTAAGATGTTTAGAGTTGATGTTTATATTTATTTCTCCCAAATGATGGGGTAGTTTTTCCCTTGCCATTTTATTGAAATACCTTATTGATGAATTTTGTAGAGCTTATATATCTTGATTTCTTTGGCTTAACTAAGTTAGTAAACTTACTAAGTAACTAAGTAAAGTTTTGTGAATTTTGAAAATAATGGATTTTATTCTCTAGGTGGTGTTGCTTTGTAATGCTTCATGCTGATCAAGATGGAGAGAAGTTACAAGCTTTGCTCCGCCTCGTGATAGAGCTGTTAGAAAGAGTCAAAATTGTTGAAGCTCTTAGTACAGTTCCTCAGATGTACTGCTTAGCTGTTGTTGAGGTTGTAAGAAGAAAAATGTTCATAAAACACTACAGGGAGGTATGCAAGTTGAATTCTATTTTAACTGTATATGAAGTTTAACGAATTGGTGTATGTTTATGTTTAACGTAAGCATTCCTCTTCTAGTGGGCTGGTGCTTTAGTCAAAGATGGAAAGAGATTATATGAAGCAGAAAAATCAAAAAGGGAATCCTTTGGGAAATTATTTAGTAAGTGTTCATTAATAATTTCAATTACTTTTGTAAAGGAAAAAAGTTTTTATAAGCTTGGATTTCTGTAGCATACTTGATGTATATGCTGTTAATTACCATTCCTTTTAAAATGTATAGAATTGAATCCATTGTTAAATTTTAAACTTGAAGTACTGTCAACTTTTAGTTTACTTTTTCAAAAACCAGAGATAATTTTTTGCCTTAAATAAAGCTCTAAAAATAACCATATTGTTAATTTCTTTATACAGGGAAGTCTTTTTTAAGAAATCGTCTGTTTAGGGGACTGGACTCCTGGCCCCCTTCCTTTTGTGTATGTATTTATTTTCTAACCATGACTAAATTCCGTATGTTTTAAAACCTTTTTTCCAGAAGTAGAGGCATTTATCAGAAACTTGCAGAAATTGTTGTGGTTTTAAAAAAATCAAAATAAAAGTGTTTTTGACTTTAAAAGTCAGCATAAAGCTTGATAAAAGTCAGCGTAAAGATTGATATTTGCATTCGTAATTTTTTATAAAGAATCTTCATAACACAGGAAGATAGCTTATACTGCACTGTTAGGATTGGTAGAAATAGATTCATTTAGTTTTTTTTGTTTTGTTGTCTCTTCCTTTTTTTCTTTCCATCCTTCCCTCCTCTTTCTTCCACCGCTCTTCTCCCTCCCTCCTCCTTTACAGCCTCTGCCTCCTCCTTGCCCTTCTATATTTTCACACCACCCCCCTTTATATTTTGACAAATCAGAATAATAAAGCCTCAGTTAGACTTCACTGAGATTAAATATTAGTTTGGTATATTTCTTAACCATTATTATCTGGGGTCATTAATTTTATTACATGAGAAGAAACGTTTCCATGATCAAAGCAATATGGGGACTTTTACCCCCATCAGATGTACTGCTTAGCTGTGTTGTTGTTGTTTTGGAGACAGAGTCTTGCTCTGTTGTCCAGGCTGGAGTGCAGTGGC
>NW_012104898.1:1595936-1596692 GCF_000951045.1 Mandrillus leucophaeus | reverse complement strand
AAAATATTTGGTAGCTATTATCTGCTATTTCATTAAGAAATCAGAAGTCTAATTTCATTGTATTCTGTTTCAGGGTTCCCTTACTTTGTGACTTTGAACCTCTACACCAGCATGTACTTGCTCTACATAATTTGGTAAAAGCAGCACAAAGTTTGGATGAAATGTCACAGACCATTACAGATCTACTGAGTGAACAAAAGGCAAATTCAGTTCTTTCAAACAGTTTTCTTCATTAGTGAAAAATGTTTGTGTTGGTACATCTCTTTAAGCCTTTCTTTCTGTTTTCCAGGCATCTGTGAGTCAGACATCCCCACAGTCTGCTTCTTCACCAAGGATGGAAAGTACAGCAGGAATTACAACTACTACCTCACCGAGAACTCCTCCACCGCTGACTGTTCAGGATCCCTTATGTCCTGCAGTTTGTCCCTTAGAAGAATTATCTCCAGATAGCATTGATGCACACACATTTGATTTTGAAACTATTCCCCATCCAAACATAGAACAGACTATTCACCAAGTTTCTTTAGACTTGGATTCATTAGCAGAAAGTCCTGAATCAGATTTTATGTCTGCTGTGAATGAGTTTGTAATAGAAGAAAATCTGTCATCTCCTAATCCTATAAGTGATCCACAAAGCCCAGAAATGATGGTGGAATCACTTTATTCATCAGTTATCAATGCAATAGACAGTAGACGTATGCAGGATACAAATGTATGTGGTAAGGAGAATTTTGGAGATCATGCTTCTCTGAATGT
>NW_012104898.1:1588723-1595256 GCF_000951045.1 Mandrillus leucophaeus | reverse complement strand
ATTAAATATTAGTTTGGTATATTTCTTAACCATTATTATCTGGGGTCATTAATTTTATTACATGAGAAGAAACGTTTCCATGATCAAAGCAATATGGGGACTTTTACCCCCATCAGATGTACTGCTTAGCTGTGTTGTTGTTGTTTTGGAGACAGAGTCTTGCTCTGTTGTCCAGGCTGGAGTGCAGTGGCACGATCTCGTCTCACTGCAACCTCTACCTCCTGGGTTCAAACTATTCTTGTGCCTCAGCCTCCCAAGTAGCTGGGACTACAGGTGCCCGCCACCACATCCGGCTAAGTTTTTGTATTTTAGTAGAGATAGGGTTTCACCATGTTGGCCAGCTGATCTCAAACTCCTGGCCCCAAGTGTTTTTGCCCACGTTGGCCTCCCAAATTGTTCAGGTTACAGGCGTGAACCACCACGCCCAGCTGTGCTTAGCTGTTAAACATGTTTCTGTACTGCAGGATTTCTTAGTGTTTTAAATGTTTGTATTTTTTAATATCTAAGAATTGGTGACATAGCGATTCCCCTACTTATTTATCTGAGAACTCTTTTTTATGAAGAACATCTTGGCATCTCCACATCTGCTTGAGTAATGATTTAAAACTATTGAAGTTTTTTTTGATGCAACTCTTGGCAATTTTATAAATAATGAATTGGTAGGATTTACCAGTTAATATTTTTTATAGAAGCTAAAATTGACCAACACTTTGTCTTCTGGAATATGTAATGGGAAGGTCAAGGGAACAGCAAATAAGAAAGTGTTACATGGGAAAAAAAATACATGTATATATTTTAATATATTAGTGACTTTAACGTGGTAAATGTATATGTAAGTACATATATATTTACCATATATATACACACACACACACACGCACATACATACAGGATAGGAATACTGTAATTCCCATAAAATGATGCTAAACGCAGAGAAGGGGAGGAACAAGCGCATCCCTTGATCACTAGCAGTTCACGTCCCAGTTTACTAAAGGCTCAGAAAAATAATATGCCATATCTTTATTGAATGATATTTCTTTTTTTGTTTCTTAATCAATTAAAGCATTTTAGTTTGTTTGGTATAGTAAATTTAATTATAGTAAGAAATCATATAAATTTGCGCTCTGTTTTTTGTTTTAAAAATTTTTTTTAATTAATTTATTTTTTGGTACAGACTCAGAAGCCTCGAAAGTTTGACTGTGAACTTCCAGATATTTCATTAAAAGATTTACAGTTTCTGCAATCATTTTGTCCTTCGGAAGTTCAGCCATTCCTCAGGTAAATGTCATCAGTATTTTAAACTAATTTATAACCTTAAAATGTTTTTATTATTCTGGAGTTGTGCCAGGTAGTACCAGTAATCTTAAGAGGTGCCAAGATAAGAAATATTTATGATAGACTGGCTTTCCTGTGACTGCTTTGAGAAATTTCTGAGGAATAAAAAATGATCGAAAATGAAGGTAAAGTAAAGGAAGGTATGCCTTACATGTAATTATTTTTTTCCAGTAGTTACTTTTTGCATGCTGTTGGGAAATTTCTGACTTTTTATATATATATATTTTTTTCTTGAGACGGAGTCTCGCTCTGTCTGTCTCAGACAGGCTTACCCAGGCTGGAGTGCAGTGGCGCGATATCGGCTCATTGCAACCTTCACCTCCCATGTTCCAGCAATTCTCCTGCCTCAGCCTCCTGAGTAGCTGGGATTACAGAAGCCCATCACCACGCCCTGCTAATTTTTGTATTTTTAGTAGAGATACGGTTTCACCATGTTGGCCAGGCCGGTCTCGAACTCCTGACCTCGTGATCCGCCTGCCTAGGCCTCCCAAAGTGCTGGAATTATAGGTGTGATCCACCACGCTTGGCCCTAAGTTTTTACTTTACTGATTATGACACAAAGTTCTTAAAGTACTTCTGGTATTAATTTTAAAAGGAATGATAAGGCTCTTGTTATTTTTGACATATTAAAATATTTGGTAGCTATTATCTGCTATTTCATTAAGAAATCAGAAGTCTAATTTCATTGTATTCTGTTTCAGGGTTCCCTTACTTTGTGACTTTGAACCTCTACACCAGCATGTACTTGCTCTACATAATTTGGTAAAAGCAGCACAAAGTTTGGATGAAATGTCACAGACCATTACAGATCTACTGAGTGAACAAAAGGCAAATTCAGTTCTTTCAAACAGTTTTCTTCATTAGTGAAAAATGTTTGTGTTGGTACATCTCTTTAAGCCTTTCTTTCTGTTTTCCAGGCATCTGTGAGTCAGACATCCCCACAGTCTGCTTCTTCACCAAGGATGGAAAGTACAGCAGGAATTACAACTACTACCTCACCGAGAACTCCTCCACCGCTGACTGTTCAGGATCCCTTATGTCCTGCAGTTTGTCCCTTAGAAGAATTATCTCCAGATAGCATTGATGCACACACATTTGATTTTGAAACTATTCCCCATCCAAACATAGAACAGACTATTCACCAAGTTTCTTTAGACTTGGATTCATTAGCAGAAAGTCCTGAATCAGATTTTATGTCTGCTGTGAATGAGTTTGTAATAGAAGAAAATCTGTCATCTCCTAATCCTATAAGTGATCCACAAAGCCCAGAAATGATGGTGGAATCACTTTATTCATCAGTTATCAATGCAATAGACAGTAGACGTATGCAGGATACAAATGTATGTGGTAAGGAGAATTTTGGAGATCATGCTTCTCTGAATGTGCAGTTAGAAAGATGTAGAGTTGTTGCCCAAGACTCTCACTTCAGTATACAAACCATTAAGGAAGACCTTTGCCACTTTAGAACATTTGTACAAAAAGAACAGTGTGACTTCTCAAATTCATTAAAATGTACAGCAGTAGAAATAAGAAACATTATTGAAAAAGTAAAATGTTCTCTGGAAATAACACTAAAAGAAAAACATCAAAAAGAACTACAGTCTTTAAAAAATGAATATGAAGGTAAACTTGATGCACTAATAAAGGAAACTGAAGAGAATGAAAACAAAATTAAAAAATTGAAGGGAGAGTTAGTATGCCTTGAGGAGGTTTTACAAAATAAAGATAATGAATTTGCTTTGGTTAAACATGAAAAAGAAGCTGTAATCTGCCTGCAGAATGAAAAGGATCAGAAGTTGTTAGAAATGGAAAATATAATGCACTCTCAAAATTGTGAAATTAAAGAACTGAAGCAGTCACGAGAAATAGTGTTAGAAGACTTAAAAAAGCTCCATGTTGAAAATGATGAGAAGTTACAGTTATTGAGGGCAGAACTTCAGTCTTTGGAGCAAAGTCATCTAAAGGAATTAGAGGACACACTTCAGGTTAGGCACATACAAGAGTTTGAGAAGGTTATGACAGACCACAGAATTTCTTTGGAGGAATTAAAAAAGGAAAACCAACAAATAATTAATCAAATACAAGAATCTCATGCTGCAGTTATCCAGGAAAAAGAACAACAGTTACAGGAATTAAAACTCAAGGTTTCTGATTTGTCAGACATGAGATGCAAGTTAGAGGTTGAACTTGCATTGAAGGAAGCAGAAACTGATGAAATAAAAATTTTGCTGGAAGAAAGCAGAGCCCAGCAGAAGGAGACCTTGAAATCTCTTCTTGAACAGGAGACAGAAAATTTGAGAACAGAAATTAGTAAACTCAACCAAAAGATTCAGGATAATAATGAAAATTATCAGGTGGGCTTAGCAGAGCTAAGAACTTTAATGACAATTGAAAAAGATCAGTGTATTTCTGAGTTGATTAGTAGACATGAAGAAGAATCTAGTATACTTAAAGCTGAATTAAACAAAGTAACATCTTTGCATCACCAAGCATTTGAAATAGAAAACACCCTGAAAGAACAAATAATTGAACTGCAGAGTAAATTGAACTCAGAATTGAGTGCTCTTGAAAAACAGAAAGATGAAAAAATCACCCAACAAGAAGAGAAATATGAAGCTATTATCCAGAACCTTGAGAAAGACAAACAAAAATTGGTCATCAGCCAGGAACAAGACAGAGAACAGTTAATTCAGAAGCTTAATTGTGAAAAAGATGAAGCTATTCAGACTGCCCTAAAAGAATTTATATTGGAGAGAGAAGTTGTTGAGAAACAGTTATTAGAAAAAGTAAAACATCTTGAGAACCAAATAGCAAAAAGGTAAGAATTCAGTTTAGTCTATAATTATAAAATTAAAATATCAGTGATTCGTGTGTTTTTGTAAGTGTGTGTAATCATAGTACCTTGATTTACTCATTTACCTTGGGTAAATGTAGCAACTAGGGTATTTTCATGAAGTAAAAACTTTTACCCTTTGTCAGTGTTTCTTGCAAACAGAACTAACAGACTAAATCCATGAGTGGCTTTTAAAAAATGAATCAGCAGTTTGGATTTTCAGAGAAATGTTTTGTTGAAAGTTTGAAATGTTTTAAAGAGCTCTTTGTTTTTCCTTCTAAGTTTCTCTCTTTATTCGCAGTTTTTTTCTAAACTCTTCAGTAGAAAATTACCTATATGTGTTCTCTTTAAGTTTAGTATATAAAAGACTGTAAAATTGTCTTCTGCATATTGTTTACTAAAGGCTAAATCATAGATAGGAACATATAGAGTGTTCCTTATTGTTATTTTCTTAATACAATTTCAGTTATTTCCTCTGTGTTTGAAAGATGTTTTTAAATTGCAGGTTTGATACTTTGGTTGTGGATTGGTGGTGGTTTTATATTTTTATTATTGTTACTGTCTGATGTTACTGCCTTTTGATCACAGAAGATGGTTTTTAGTATTTTTATTTTTAATCTTTGAAGGGGGTTTTGTGACCCAATAAACAGTTTCTAGAACATAATTATTATGTCAATTCATTCTATCATTAATTCTCCAAGTGAATACATATATATTTCAACCTGTGTCTTGCCTTATCACTTTTAAACAGTCTCCACCTGAAAAATTTCATTAAAATCCATTGTTTGTCTCCATGTCTTCTGGACAGGACACATACTTACGTTGAATGAGAACATGATAGAAACCTCCCTCCCCTGTGTCATGTGAAGTGAGAGTTTTAGGAATTTTACTTGGCCTTTTCTACCATAATAGTCCTTGTTCCACGAGTAAGGGAAGCAACACGGGGATTCTGCCAGTCTGTAAGGATGAGTATTCCAAATCCAAAATGCTCCAAGATCTGAAACTTTTTGAGCCCTGACATGATGCTTAAAGGAAATGCTTATTGGAGCCTTTTGGATTTTGGATTTTCACATTTGGTATACTCAACTGGTAAATATAACACAAGTATTCCAGTATCTGAAATTCAGAGCACTTCTGCTCCCAAGCATTTCCATTAAGGGTTATTCAACTTGTTCCTATCTCGATGAGGGAACCATTGGGCCCAAAGTCTGTCACATGAGCACCAATAATCTCCTCCTCCTGGTAGACCACAGTCACTACAGTCCTCTCAGAGCCGGTATTCAGTATTCCCGCAGGAGTCTGGAAAATGGCTGTAGATCTCTTCAGCATTGTAGTTGATAACTAACTCAGATCTTGGAATTAGGTGAAGGTTAGAATTCTCTTGATAAGCTAAGCCTCTGAATACTAGATTTAGAGTTTTCTGTTTTGTTTTGTTTTTACAGTTTTAATAGGTCTTTAACCGGTTCATTGTATTAGGGCCTACGGACAACCATGACCGCAGATTTCTCTGGGTCAAAACCTTCTAATTACTGCTCTGGCTCTGTTGCCTGTGATAGAGCCGCATTATGTTTCTGGTGGTGAAATGCCACTAATTGACCTCTGCCACTCCAGAAGCCTGTCATTCCCATTAAATTCATTGAATTTCAGTGTTCTCATCTCTCTCTGCTCTCTGTTTTCTACAGAGCACCACTACAGAGCCTTTTAAGCATGTATTTTGCAAAGCCTTGGTAAAGAATGTATTCTCTGGGCCCTCTGAGGGTATAAGTAATAAATCCCTTCCAGTATACCTGCCTTTGGATGCCTTCTTGTAGATCAGGAGTCAGCAACTTGTTTTTGTTTATGTTTTTGTTTTGTTTTGTTTTTGAGACAGAGTTGCGCTCTTGTTGCTCTGCTGGAGTGCAGTGGCATGATCTCTGCTCACTGCAACCTCCGCCTCCCAAATTCAAGCAGTTCTCCTGCCTCAGCCTCTTGAGTAGCTGAGATTATAGGCATGTACCACTATGCCTGGCTAATTTTGTATTTTTAATAGAGACAGGGTTTCTTCATGTTCGTCAGGCTGGTCTCAAACTCCTGACCTCAGATTATCCACCTGCCTCGCCTTCCGAAGTGCTGGGATTACAGGTGTGAGCCACCATCCCTGGACAGCAAACTTGTTTTTTAAAGGTCCAGATAGTAAAAATTTTAGCATTTGCAGGTTACACACAGACTTATTAATATAATCTGTATGTGTGTGTTTACCATCTTTTAAATATGTGAAAAACAAGAACAGTGGCTCTCTAACTTCTGTCACAGTATCTTTTTATGCTCTCAAAAAATTGACTCCAAACTGATTTTGTTTATAGGGATTATGTCAGTATTTCTGTAC
>NW_012104898.1:1574892-1587768 GCF_000951045.1 Mandrillus leucophaeus | reverse complement strand
GTTTTATCATTGGTGCCAATATTAACAAGGTGAAAAACGACAACACTTTAGTGTTACTGTGAAAACAGTTCTGACTTCACTCGTTCTCTGAATGTGTTTGGTTAACCCCAGGCTTCTGTGGATCACTCTTTGGGAATCATGAGCCTGAAGAAATGATTGGCAAACTTTCTATAGAGGCCCGGATGGTAAATATTTTAGGTTTTGTGGGCCAAATGGTCTCTATCCAAACTACCCAGCTGTACCGTTTTAGCAAGACAGCAGTGAGACAATATAAATGAACAGTTTGGCTATGTTCCAACAAGACTTTAATTATAAAAAACAGCGGATTGGATTTACCTGCCCTTGGTCTAGAGTATCTCATTTTGCCATCTAATTTTCATTTAATGGTGGTTATTCTTAAGTCTACTTTCCAGGCAGTCAACTTAGCAAAGTCTGTCCCTCCTCTTGTAACTCTCATTAGATCCATTCCCATACTTATTTTCCGTTTTTCTGTCAAAATATATTAAAGATTCTGTAATTGCTTTGCAATTCCTCCTTTGTTAGACTTTTAAATCTCCAGAGATCTGGCAGTTTGAGTGTAGCAACGGGTCTGGAAGTAATGGTGGGAGATGTTGTTGAAAAGGATCATCTCATTGAGAAGAGGATTACCTCAAGTGAAGGGACACTGATTTCCTCAGACAAGGTAGAAAAGGCTGTTGCTTCCAGGAAGGGAGGTTTGATGGGATTTGGAGGCACAGCTGGGACATGTCCCAAAGCCTTCCTCTCCTTAGTCGTCACTGGTTTTCAAACAACTACAAGTGTCTGCTGTTCTGCCATGTACTGCCCTGGTCTTCCAGTGTTCTATTTTGCACTGGCAATGAGGTCATTACTGCTTTCAGATCAGAGAATTAATCTCAGATTTCCATGTTTTATGGGATTTTTTTTTTTTTTCCTCTAGAGTCGTTTTTTGTATCGGGATTGAGCTTATAAAACAACCACTTTTAAATATTTCAGGATTAAAGGGATTAGTATCAGATTTAGAGTTTACACGAATGTTGGGAGAACTGGGAGACTGGATAGTGATCTGGTGAAGGCCAGGAGATCTATAATAGAAAATCATCTGAACCACCAAAGTTGGTGGCTTAGGAAACTGCTACAGTTCTTCGAAGACTTTCATCAGTTGTCTACCAAGACCCCCAAACAGGTGGTTTACTTGGAAATCTCTTATGAATCTCACATTGCCCACATGTTTGGCTACAACCACCTCCAGAGTCTCTCACTTCAGCATCCCAGGTCAGGTGTGGGTATCTTCCACTGGCAAACTCAAATATAGAACCTACTGAGGAAGGAATTCTGGATAATATCCCTGGCTTCTCTGTCATGCAGAGGAAACCTTTGAAGAAGAATGATGCTTATGTGAGGACACAGTCCGGCACATTTCCCTTTCACCACTAGGTTCTACATATGCCAGAAGCAACATTGAGAGGCCAGCTGCGAAGGAGAAACATTTGTAAGATATGGATATGCAAATTAGCTATGTCTGTAATGTCAAGAGCTCCCACAGTAAATCAATAAGAAAAAGGCGCACAATCTGTTAGAAAAATGGACAGAGATATGACGAGATCAAAGAAGAAATACAAATGGCCAAAATGTAAATACTGTCCGGTCTACTTGTGATTCAGGAAATGCAAGATCAGAATATCTTCTATTTAATTTGGAGTTATTAATAGTTTATATTAGTTTTGAAAATGTAGGAGAAAGCTTTCTCCTGTACCTTTGTACAAGGAAATGAGAGCAGAACATGTGTGTATGTGGTTTTTGTGGGTCGGGAAATCTACCTACTACATGATTAATGTCCCTGCTCCTAGGAAGTAGTGATATGGATCTGAGTGAGTATGGGTGGGAGCATTTCAATTTTGTAATTCTAATTTCAAAAGAAGAGATTTTCATTTTGTTTATTATTTTTTTGAGACGGAGTCTCGCTCTTGTCGCCCAGGTTGGAGTGCAGTGTCGCGATCTCGGCTCACTGCCACCTCTGCCTCCGGGGTTCAAGCGATAGAAGATATTTTTTTTTTGAAAAAACAGTGAACTAACTGTTTACTAGGCCGCATTTTAATTTAGTCAGTGTTAAGAGTTCAAGCATCAAGACAATCTAGTTTATGTTCAATGTAAATTTTCTGGTTGATAGAAATATTTGGATATAATACAGTCCTTTGCTAGAACTGACATTTTAATGGTGGGAAAAACTGTCAACCTTTAGAGATGCTTTTTTTCAAGTTTCCGTGATACTAAAGTTCCCAGCTGATAACAAATGTATCTGCTTCCTTGAGTTTCAATGTCCAGGCCTCTTTAAAGTATTCAGATATGCAAAGACAGGATTATGCAAGTTTCTTTTAGGTGGACAACCTTTATTGATGAATTCCTTAGGTTTCTGTTGTAGTGTTGTTAGATTAAATACAGTCATTCCCTCTTCTCTAGTTTCATTTTATGTGATTTCGTTCTTCATGGTTTCGCTTACCCCATGGTTCGAAAGTATTAAATGAAATAAACAATTCCTGAGTTTTAAATTGGATACCGTTTTGAGAAGCACGATTTGTCCAGTGTATCCATACTGTGCAGTCTCCACACATTAGTCATTTGTTAGCCATCTAGGTTATCAGTATCACAGTCCTTGTGTTCAAGTAACCTTTATTTAATGGCTCCAAAGCACAAGAGTAATGATGCTGACAATTTGGGTATGCCAAAAAGAAGCCTTGAAGTGCTTCGTTTCAGTGAAAAGATGAAAGTTCTTGATTTAGTAAGAAAAAAAAATTAAATGCTGAGACTGCAAAGATCTACAGTAAGACCCAATCTATCTATGAAACTGTGCAGAAGGAGACAATTCATTCTCTTTTTACCATCACACCTCAAACTGCAAATGTTAGGACCACAGTGCATATATTGGAAAAAAAATACAGGGTTTGCTACTATCTGCGGTTTCAGGCATCCACTGGGGGTCTTGGAACATATTCCCTGTGGGTAAAGGGGGACTACTATATTTTTCTAACTAAACTATGATACACTGTAACCTTTTCTTCATGACCTCCCTCCCCTCTACACAACTTGCTCCCCAAAGAAAGGCAGTGATGCTAGTTAAAACACAAAACCTATTTTAGCTGTTAGCCTTTCATTGCTAGGGTTAATTCCCCTGATAGCAGGGCCATTTCAGATCCTAGGGTAATGTACAATAGAAGTTGTGTGGCAGATAGTCACTTGGAACATTTTCTAATGGGAGCTTCAAACAATACAGCATAGTATGTACTTTTGGCCGGATTAATACAGCCATAAGAAACCTGTCTTCAGTACGGGATAATGGTTATATTTTTCATGTCATAACCTGTCCATTTTTTGCTTTTACTTTGAGTCAGTAAATGAGATACCCTATGCTAATCACCTAGTGTTCTCATTCTGGTTTTGGGGATGATACAGTGTTTACAGAGTGTCAGTGGTGTCTATATCTGTTTGTGTACCTGGAACTGTGTCCTCTTGTCCCTGTATTATCCCAGCACAGCACTGACCCTGAAATGGAGTACCCCAGGCAATCCAAAGATGCAGGACACCTAGAAATTATAAGTACTGGCTGTGCATGACCTCCCCTCCCTCACTTGCACAATTTGAACCACACTTTTTCTAATACAATTCTAGGATCTTTTATCATGTTGAAAGCTCTCCTTCAGGCTTCTTTACTGTGCCCCATTTCTTACTAATACCCTTTCTCACAATAGTCTTTTCAAAACCTAGATTCACACCGTATCATTCTCTAGACCAAAACTTTCAATGACTTTATATGGTACTCGCAATGAAATTCATATCCTTTACTGTTCACTATCTGTCCTTCACTTCTCCAACTTCAGTGCTCTCTTGATTTCCTCCTTAAAACCCGGCCTTGTTTTTTACTCCTGAAAGTTTCAGCTTACCTTAGAACTGTGGAGATTTCTTCAAGGAAGACACTGGCCAAACAGGATTATTTGTAAACCCTGCCTATACCTTTTTTTATCCCAAGCACTTCATTGTTAGTAGTCTGAGTCCCTTTTTGTTCCTTAGTAAGACTTTGATTTATGTAGTATGTCAGTTTTCCAGCCATGGAATAGTTTAAACTTGCACATCCCCCTCTTCAGCCCCAAAGGAGAACCTTTAAAAGTAAATCCTTCGTCTTAATTATATTATGGAATATATATCCTGTCCTTTAATTAATTATATTATGAAATAGGGGATTCCTATTCCAGCCTTTCTGGGAACTAAATAAGAAGTCTCAGATTTTGATAGAGATACTATGTTTCAAACTGCATATTCTGCGTTTGGCTGTTTAAAGCTATCTCTTTGGGGGAAAGGTTATCTGAGCAGCAAGTTTAAGTTACTAGATTTTTATCAGTAAATTTGGAAGCATGAATAAAAAGATTCCAATAATTTTTTTGTATGATTGTTGGTATAAATAGTGTGTTTCTATCATATAATTAGATTAGGAAATTACGTAAGATACGTGTAGAGTGAACATTTTAAATACATGCCCATATTAATTGCAGAACACACCCTGATTTCAAAAACATTAACATATCATTTAAAAACAAATAGAGGGACATTTAAGCCTAAAAATTGACCGGTTAAGTAGTTTTTTAGTAACAGCAACTTCTTGAGGCTTAGCAGCATATTTTAATACTAAGCATTTTTCATCTTCTTGAAGAAACCTTTTTTTAATGCTAAGGATTATTAAGTTGAAAGTAGATAAGATTAATACTTAGAAGTTATAATTAGAAGTCATTGAGTTATTAATTATAAGTTAAAATAATCACTAACCAGTGTTTGTTCATTTCTTCTTACATTGTCCTATTCTCATCTCTAGCACTTTGTCAGCAACACCTGAGAGGTTAGCAAGTCTTCAGGAAATGAGTATGAGTTCAGGAATATGTAGATTTGTTTGTGTAAACACTTTTCAGTTTTAGCTTTGTGTTGCCTACTTGATACCAAAATGAATCAAAGCCTGTTCTGTGGAAATGAAAGCATTTCAACATACGCAGTCTTTAGGTGTTTCTTTTTTCCTAAGTCATTGTGTAAATTTCACGTATAGGAATAGCAAAACTGACATTTGAAGTTGAGTTTACCTATCTCCTATGTGTATAGTCCCTTACCAAAAAATACTTTTTCCTTATGTTGCCCAGGCAGGATTTGAACATCTGTGCTCAAGCAGTTCTCCTACCTCAGCATGCACCACTGTACTCAGCTCTTGATTTTTTTTTTTTTTTTAGAGGTGGGGTTTCACTTTGCTGCCCAGGCTGATCTCAAACTCTTGGGCTCAAGGGGATCCTCCCACCTGGGCCTCCCAAAGTGCTAGAATTGCAGGTATGAGCCACAGAGCTTGACCAAAGAATAAAAGAATGGCTACTCCATGGGCAGAGCAGCCTCTTGATTTTTATGTATGTTGATACAAGCAAATTATCTTGAATGTATCTGATATAGTGATAAAAATCAGTAAACCTTGTTAGTGTCAGCATCTAATCTGTATTAAACTTTTACATATTTCCCTTTACTTTTTAGATTCAAAGAGAGTGTTCACACAGATATCTTTCATGCTACATTATTAGGCTTGACGAAGATAAATTTCATAAATATGATATTTGGTATATTTGTGTGTCTGTAGTTTTTTTTTTAATTTAATGCTATATTTAATTTATAAGTCCTGCCATTGACTCTACCAGAGAAGATTCTTCAAGCTTAGTTGCTGAACTTCAAGAAAAGCTTCAGGAAGAAAAAGCTAAGTTTCTAGAACAACTTGAAGAGCAAGAAAAAAGAAAGAATGAAGAAATGCAAAATGTTCGAACATCTTTGATTGCAGAACAACAGGTCTGTATCTCTTTTCCCATTTCATTTATTTGAGAACTAAAGAAGGTAGACGTAAACTAACAAATATAATTTCTTTATGTAGCTGAGGGTTTCTTATATCTTAGATGTGATTTTCCTTACATTGATCCTGTTAATAAATTTCCTCATGACAAAAGCATGTATTTTTAAGAATGTTTTATTTTTTAGTTTTTTTACTCATCTGGAAAATAATATTTTTCATGTTAATATGTCACATGACAATACCAGGTGCTTCAAAATGAGATAGTCTTCGATTAGAAGTGAGGGAATGTGAATTTTGTTCCTGGTTTCTTCACTACCTATGTGATCTTGGATAGATCATTTAACCTCTTTGAACTAAGATTAGTTTTCTATGAAATGATTTTTTTAATTTGAAAAATGATTTTTATTTTTTCTCTAAGCTTCAAATTCTCTAAACTTTGTTATCCCAAATTACATTCAGATCAACATAAATATCCTATACTTTCTGTAATTCTTATCCTTCTGATAGGCTGGTAGTAGATTAAGATGGAATATTGTTGAATTTTGTTAATGTACTTATTGTTGGTCTATAGTAAGAGGTAGTGCTTGTGAAGTATGTTGGGGCTAGATCAAAAACCAGATGTCTTGTTAGAGAACTTGTACTTTACCTAAAGTACTGGACAGCAACTAAATACAATGGCATAATTAGATTGATACTTAATGAAGATCACCCACTGGAACGTGGAGAAAGATTGGAGAACTGCAAAGCAATCAGCTGAAAGAGCAATTTGGTAGCTACTGGTAGGATTCAGGCCAGAGAAAATACTGCAGTTTGCGGGATACATTTTGAGGGATACATTTCTGAAACTGCATATTATGGTTGTTGTACACATGTAATATTATGTAGTATTTTTCCTTTTCCTAAAATGTGTGGTATTTCCTAACATTATGTGGTATTTTTCCTTTTCCTAAAATGTTATGATTAATTAGTGTCTTTGTAGAATTTGAAAAAATGTAAATCAGAGAATGGAAAGAAAATATAGTTCAAACCTCATAACAATTTTAGATTTTTAAGGCCTAGGGAAAGAAAGAAGAGCCTGGGAAAAGGGAATGAGAAAGCGCAACCACAAAAAAAAGTGTGTGGCTTAAGGGAAGCCAAGGAAAGTTAAGTGTTCAGGGAGGAGGAATAGCCAAGTTTTAAGTAAGAATTAGCAATAAAAAGGTCATTAGTAACCTCTCTCTTTAAGAATGTAGATTTATAGATTCTTCTCTATGATTTATTCTGCATATTCTCTCTGTGTTGCGTTGTCTCTCTGTGTGTTCTTTTATAAACACGTGTACAATTTCTAAAATTAAGAGTGAATTAACTGAAACCAAAAGTATAGTATTGACAGCTATCTAACTTAGTTTTTCATGTTTTAATGCTTCTTTTAATATTTGTAAAATAGAGCGGGAGAAATGACTTCTAAGGTACCTTCCAGTTTTCCATGATGTGTATGTTAAGTTATATTTATTTAAGGTGATTTGTACCTAACTGTGTATAGGTGATTTCTGAGTTGGAACTAATTGGTTCTTAACTGGCCCCCTTTTTTCATATGCCAATTACAAGTTGTGATAATCTTCCTAAAAATTCAAATTACAGAAATGGCAAAGATCTTGAAAATAAACATAATGGTTTATATTATATAAGTGTTTATTTTCTATATATAAATAAAATACATAGAGATGGCTTAATACAAAGCCATATCGTAAGTGTTTCTTTTTGAGAGATCTTCCTGTATGATTTGTGGCTAGAAATTGTATTTAATTCAATATTTAATGAATTTATTAAAGTTTTATTAAAAATACTGTGTTACTTTTCCTAAATCTCCCTATTGCCAGCATTGTTAGCATTATTCATTGATCCAAGGACCATAGAGCTCTTAAAATTTTGGAATTAGAAATACTGGGCAGATGAGAAGAGTCAATTTAGATCATTTCATCATTCATCCATTGCTTTTACATTTCAAGAAGCTCAGAAATCTTGTAAGTAAATTTTTTTTTTTTTTTTTTTTGCCTCTTAAGAGACAGGGTCTCACTCTGTCATTCAGGCTGGAATTCAGTCGTGCAATCATGGCTCACTGTAACCTGGAACTCCTGGGCTCAAACAGTCCTCCCACCTTGGTCTCCCCAATAGCTGGGACTACTAGCATGTGCCACCACGCCCGGATAATTTTTAAATTTTTTGTAGAATCTCAGTCTTGCTTTGTTGCTCAGGCTGGTCTCAAACTCCTGGGCTCAAGCAGTCCTCCCACCTCGGTCTCCCAAAGTGCTGAGATTACAGGCATGAGCCACCAAGTCCGGCCTAAGCAAAATTTTAAAACAAATTCAGTCATCTTTATTAAAGAACTGTGCAGTTAAAATTGTCAGATTGTCTCATGAGATCCATGCAGGCAGTTGGGTATGTGAGCTTCATAGTAGAGTTTATAAAAGTGGGGGAGTAACAAGTCTAGCCAATATAAATCAGCATTCCAGTGACCATGGCAGATATCCAAATAAGAGAAATAAGGAAGATAGAGTCATATCCAAAATTGTTAGGGTGGTGATCAAATGCTCAAGACAAAAGGAAGGTTTCAGAGGCAGGATGATTACTCCAGGAAAAAAGTGTCTAACAGCACTCTAAATTATTGATTCTTCTAATTCTTCAAAATTTCAAAATCTCTGACAGTAAATACATGGACAATAATAAGAAAATAGGATTTGCTTTCAAGAGACTTAAATTGGAACCAAGAAAGTAGAACCTTTGCCCACAGTATGTTGCATTTTCATTTTAAAAACATTTCACAAATCACACCCTATCATCTCCATGTACAAATGTGCCACAGAAAAGAATATTTGCAAGTTTATTTTCTAAGTCCTAGCTGCTAAGTACATGTAGATAAATTTAAATAATTATTATTATCTTGTTCCAGACCAATTTTAACACTGTTTTAACAAGAGAGAAAATGAGAAAAGAAAACATAATAAACGATCTTAGTGATAAGTTGAAAAGTACAATGCAGCAACAAGAACGGGATAAAGGTTTGTACTGTTTTGTACTATTTTTTAAATTTTTCAAAGTGAAAAAGATACATTCATGCAAAATGGTTTTTTTCATTACGTAATACTTTTTTTCAATTTGGGGGTCTTTCAGATTTGATAGAGTCACTTTCTGAAGATCGAGCTCGTTTGCTTGAGGAAAAGAAAAAGCTTGAAGAAGAAGTCAGTAAGTTGCGTAGTAGCAGTTTTGTTCCTTCACCATATGTAGCTACAGCCCCAGAACTTTATGGAGCTTGTGCACCTGAACTCCCAGGTGAATCAGATAGATCCGCTGTGGAAACAGCAGATGAAGGAAGAGTGGATTCAGCAATGGAGACAAGCATGATGTCTGTACAGTAAGTGTGGCTATTTTCAACTGTTATTTAAGGCTTTTAAAGCAGTAGTGCAATTCCCTAAGTTATAAAGCTCTGAAGAGAGGAAATATTTTTAGCATTACTGGTTGTCCACAGCCCGTATATCTCAAAGTTGTGCTATTTTAATTCTTTAAACTGTAAATGTAAGAAAACATTACCGAATGAATTATTTTGGGGAACTCTCATACTGTACATAGTATGTGCACCAGAATTATCCTATACTGCCAAGGTAAGGATCATGGCAGTAGTGTTGAGCCATTCTTACTTACAAGGAATGTTGACATTTTGTGGTCCATTACCTATAAAGGGGTTATTGTAGTAATGAATATATTCATTTTGGTGAGGAAAGGCAGGGAACGGTTTTTTTATTATTATTGTTTATTCATATATAGCAAATGTTTACTGAATTACATTGAAATCCTGGCAGAGCTTACTGGAATTTAGAACTTTCTTAACAGTTCTCTGTTGAATATAGTGAAAGACCACTAAAATTGTGCTTACAATTGTATCTGTGGGACACAGAACTGGGAGGAGAAAGGGCTCCTCTCCAAAGGACCTTGCAAGTAGAGTTTGCATTTCTAGTTGCACCCCTGGGATTTCAGATATGGGAACTGAGATTCCAAGGGCAGAAAGTCCAGATCATTATGCCACACAAAGAATTATGCCCAGTGGGTCAGTGAACACTACACCCCCATGTGAGATAAAGTAATTCGAACAAGTGATTACCAAAAGATATCATAGAATCACCATGGTCCCTTTGTTCAAACAGATCCAGGTTCAAATTCTGAGTCTGGCACCTGCTTGGGAACTTAAGCAAGTCATCTTCCCTTATTTTTCCTTCAAGATAGTTGCTTTGGGCATTAAATTTTTTTTTTTTTTTTTTTGAGACAAAGTCTCACTCTTGTCCCCCAGGTGGAGTGCAATGGCACAGTCTTGGCTCACTGCAACCTCCACCTCCCAGGTTCAAGCGATTCTCCTGCCTCAGCGTCCCCAGTAGATAGCCGGGATTACAGGCATCCGCCACCATGCCTGGCTAATTTTTGTATTTTTAGTAGAGATGGGGTTTCGCTATGTTGGACAGGCTGGTCTCGAACTCCTGACCTCAGGTCATCCACCTGCCTCAGCCTCCCAGAGTGCTGGGGTTACAGGCCTGAGCCACTGCGCCCGGACAGGCATTAAATTTAATGAGCACCTTTGAGAAGGTCTGGTACACAATAAGAAACCAGTAGGTGCAGGGTCCTTTGTACCTCACCCCTGCCCACTCAGAGGAAAGCAGTCATTTGCATCTTCATATAAGCCTGTGAGGCCAGTATTATATACTAATACCAAATCAGACAAATATATCAAAAAGAAGAAAACACATCTTCTGTAACTATTGACACAAATATTATCAGCAAAATACTAATAGATCCAATCTGGCAGAATACAAAACAAATTCCAGTTGGCTTTGTTTCAGAAATGCAAGGTTGGTTTAACATCTAAAAGTCAATTTATGTCATACACTGTATCAGTAGAATGAATGGACAGAAAAAAACATGATTATCTCAATAGATGAAGAAAAAGCTTTTGACAAAACCCAACAGCCTTTCATCATAAAAACATTCAACATACTAGGAAATGACTTCCTCAACCTATTAAAAGGCATCTGTGAGAACCCACAATTAACATCATACTCAATAATGTAAGATGCTTTTCCCCTAAAATCAAGATGAAGATGGCCTGCTCTTGCCACTGCTGCTCAACATTGTACTTTGAAGTTCTATCAAGGGCACTTAGGCAAGAAAAAGAAATTAAAGGCATTGGCCAGATGCAGTGGCTCATGCCTGTAATCCCAGCACTTTGGGAGGCTGAGATAGGCAGATCACCTGAGGTCAGGAGTTCAAGATCAGCCTGGCCAACATGGTGAAACCTGGTCTCTACTAAAAATAGAAAAATTAGCTGGGCATGGTGGTGGGCACCTGTAATCCCAGCTCCTTGGGAGGCTGAAACGGGAGAATTGATTGAACCTGGGGGGCAGAGGTTGCAGATTGTGCCCCTGCGCTCCATCCTGGGCAACAGAACAAGACTCTGTCTCAAAAAAAAAAAAAAAAAAAAAGCATCTAGATTGGTAAGCAAGAAATAAAACACTCTATTTGCCTACATAGCCTTATCTTTTATTTAGAAAATCCTAAGGACTCCGCTAAAAAAATACTGTAATTAATAAACTAGTTCAGTAATGTTGGAGGTTACAGGTTCAGTGTGCAAAAACAAACTGGCGCTGGCTGTGGTGGTGCATACCTGTAGTCCCAGCTACTCAGGAGGCTGAGGCAGCAGGATCGCTTGAGCCTAGGAGTTCGTGAACAGGGACGACAAAACAAGACCCTGTCTCTTAAAAAAAAATTGTCATTCTTTCTGCTAGCAATGAATCATCCAAAAATGAGATTTAAAAGACAGTTTCTTTTCTGATGGCATCAAAAAGGTAAAAATACTTAGGAATAGATTTAACAAAAGAAGTTCAAGACTTGTACAAATTACAAAACATTGTGGAAAAAAGTTAAGACAGAAGGGCATCCTGTGTTTACTGACTGGAAGACTTAATCTCCTTGAGATGATAGCCCGTCCCAAATTGATCTGCAAATTCATCACAATTGTTACCGTAATCTGAACTGTGTTTGTTGCGGAAAAGGGCAAGCTGATCCTAAAATTTATACGGAATTGCAAGAGTCCCAAAATAGCCAAAGCAATCTTGAAAAATAACAAAGTCTCACACTGTTTGACTAATTTTAAAATTTGTAAGCGAGGGTAATAAGACACTGTAGTGCTAGCCTGACATATATCAGTGGAATAGAATTGAGAGTCCAAAATAAGCCCTTGTATTCATGGTCAGTTGAACCCTTGCATTATGGTTAAGGGTGCTGAGGCAGTTCCATGAAGGAAATCGCTTTTTCAGCAGATGGTGCAGGGATAGCATAGCTTGATATCCTGATGCAAAAGGATGAAGTTGGACCCTTTCCTCACCATATGTACAAGTTGACTTAAATAGATCATAGACTTAAGTGTAAAAGCTAAAATTATAAAACTCTTACAGAACTCAATCTTTATAGTCTTTATATTAGGCAAAACCTCTTCCTAAAGAATTAGCATGTTGAAGAAGACAGAATACCTGCCTTGCATCAAGTTGCTTAAAATATAATTGGGGGATTATACCTGTAGATGAATTTTAAAACCTAAATAATTGTTTTTTCTAATGTTACAGCATTTTTAAAAATTTTCTAGTTTGTTTTTGGATGTTTTAGTGTAATGGGCAAATTCACACCTGGGATAGTAATTAGTGAGTACATAGCATCCACTTAGTAAATCTACTGAAGTCTTTAGCCACTCAAGAACTACGACTTTATCAGTAACATGGATTCAATCACAAGTAGGAAGAAGAGTGGTTCTTAATACCTGGGAAAAATAAGAAATTTAAAGACATCTCTAGATAAATGCATACACAAAGTTTTACTTATTATTTCAAAAGGTTTGTAGATCTAGGTCTGCTACAGAGAATATACAACATTGAAATTACATGCTAACTGAAATAAGCTGCTTTTGAAAATTTATGAAAACCCTTAAATTATTAAAGTGATCT
>NW_012104898.1:1551243-1573162 GCF_000951045.1 Mandrillus leucophaeus | reverse complement strand
CATGGTGAAACCTGGTCTCTACTAAAAATAGAAAAATTAGCTGGGCATGGTGGTGGGCACCTGTAATCCCAGCTCCTTGGGAGGCTGAAACGGGAGAATTGATTGAACCTGGGGGGCAGAGGTTGCAGATTGTGCCCCTGCGCTCCATCCTGGGCAACAGAACAAGACTCTGTCTCAAAAAAAAAAAAAAAAAAAAAGCATCTAGATTGGTAAGCAAGAAATAAAACACTCTATTTGCCTACATAGCCTTATCTTTTATTTAGAAAATCCTAAGGACTCCGCTAAAAAAATACTGTAATTAATAAACTAGTTCAGTAATGTTGGAGGTTACAGGTTCAGTGTGCAAAAACAAACTGGCGCTGGCTGTGGTGGTGCATACCTGTAGTCCCAGCTACTCAGGAGGCTGAGGCAGCAGGATCGCTTGAGCCTAGGAGTTCGTGAACAGGGACGACAAAACAAGACCCTGTCTCTTAAAAAAAAATTGTCATTCTTTCTGCTAGCAATGAATCATCCAAAAATGAGATTTAAAAGACAGTTTCTTTTCTGATGGCATCAAAAAGGTAAAAATACTTAGGAATAGATTTAACAAAAGAAGTTCAAGACTTGTACAAATTACAAAACATTGTGGAAAAAAGTTAAGACAGAAGGGCATCCTGTGTTTACTGACTGGAAGACTTAATCTCCTTGAGATGATAGCCCGTCCCAAATTGATCTGCAAATTCATCACAATTGTTACCGTAATCTGAACTGTGTTTGTTGCGGAAAAGGGCAAGCTGATCCTAAAATTTATACGGAATTGCAAGAGTCCCAAAATAGCCAAAGCAATCTTGAAAAATAACAAAGTCTCACACTGTTTGACTAATTTTAAAATTTGTAAGCGAGGGTAATAAGACACTGTAGTGCTAGCCTGACATATATCAGTGGAATAGAATTGAGAGTCCAAAATAAGCCCTTGTATTCATGGTCAGTTGAACCCTTGCATTATGGTTAAGGGTGCTGAGGCAGTTCCATGAAGGAAATCGCTTTTTCAGCAGATGGTGCAGGGATAGCATAGCTTGATATCCTGATGCAAAAGGATGAAGTTGGACCCTTTCCTCACCATATGTACAAGTTGACTTAAATAGATCATAGACTTAAGTGTAAAAGCTAAAATTATAAAACTCTTACAGAACTCAATCTTTATAGTCTTTATATTAGGCAAAACCTCTTCCTAAAGAATTAGCATGTTGAAGAAGACAGAATACCTGCCTTGCATCAAGTTGCTTAAAATATAATTGGGGGATTATACCTGTAGATGAATTTTAAAACCTAAATAATTGTTTTTTCTAATGTTACAGCATTTTTAAAAATTTTCTAGTTTGTTTTTGGATGTTTTAGTGTAATGGGCAAATTCACACCTGGGATAGTAATTAGTGAGTACATAGCATCCACTTAGTAAATCTACTGAAGTCTTTAGCCACTCAAGAACTACGACTTTATCAGTAACATGGATTCAATCACAAGTAGGAAGAAGAGTGGTTCTTAATACCTGGGAAAAATAAGAAATTTAAAGACATCTCTAGATAAATGCATACACAAAGTTTTACTTATTATTTCAAAAGGTTTGTAGATCTAGGTCTGCTACAGAGAATATACAACATTGAAATTACATGCTAACTGAAATAAGCTGCTTTTGAAAATTTATGAAAACCCTTAAATTATTAAAGTGATCTGTATTAATATTTTAATTTCTAAAATCTTGAAGAATGTAAAGTTTAGAATTTCAAACCGAAACTCAATTATTCTCTCACTTCTAGAGAAAATATTCATATGTTGTCTGAAGAAAAACAGCGGATAATGCTGTTAGAACGAGTAAGTAAATTATCTTCTTGAAGTACCATGTTTAATATGTTCACTTTCGGATACAGTTAAAGAAACTACTAGCTAAGCAGTTGGTGGTATTTCAGCCCTCCCATTTGTTGTAATTTCCCAATGAATTAAGTCTGTATGAGAGGAAAAAGTTGGTAGTTTTTATTGAATCCGTGTGTAAAGTAATAGTTGTATCTAATAGTTCAGAATTCAGCAAAATAACATAAATAGCCATTTTAAACATCTGTTTCAAAAGCAAAGTATTAAATACTTTTTAGAAATGGGCAAAAACAAAAATAAGTAATGAAGGGAGTTATGTTTTAAATAAAGAATTGCAATGGACAAGGAAAAACTGATAATAAATGGTTTCCTTTATTAAGGGTACTATAAGATCAAATTGGTACACATTTGGTAGATCATTGTTCATAGATTACTTTTCATTCTTTAGGTGTATAGATTTTCAACAATGCCTTTTTTTCTTTACAAGTCTAATTGATAAAAATCCAAATTCAGAATTGTACAACTTCATTTGAATATAGCATGTTTTCTATTATTAAAGGGTTATGTGATTTCCTACGTCAGCTTAACCTGAGATGTTATGTTACAGATGCCAGATATATTCTCTTAGGCATGACTTAGTTAACAAAGTCTCTGGGGATAGATCTCAGATTTTACTACATATTTATGTATTTCACAGGTGTTTCTAATGCGTATTAATGTTTGACAGTCCTTGGTAAATGTATCTAAAATTGCTCTGGTTCTCATTTAAGCCAGTAGATAATGAAAACAGTTGGAAAGGATTCATCGAAAATAATATCCCCATGAACTTTTCATGCCCGAACCAAACATTTTTGTCAGATGAGAACTTTTTGACAATCACTGTTTAGATTTATTTGAGTAGGTACAAGGATAAACCACAGGTCTTTTTTTTTCTACCTGCAGACATTGCAATTGAAAGAAGAAGAAAATAAACGGTTAAATCAAAGACTGGTAAGATTTTTCTTCTTGGTAAATTGGTCTTAACATTTTAAATGATTTGCATTATATTCCATCAGAGGATGTATGCTTTGATTGACTTATCTATAGTAGGTTTGTTGGTCCACGTTGGTCATTGAATCCTATTGATTTTCAGAATGCTGAAGTCAGGCCAGAGTTATCTCCTGACTCTAGATTCGGACTTTTTTCTTTTTTTTTCTTTTTTTTTTTTTTTGAGACGGAGTCTCGGCTGTGCTCCCAGGCTGGAGTGCAGTGGCGTGATCTCGGCTCACTGCAAGCTCCGCCTCCCGGGTTCACGCCATTCTCCCGCCTCAGCCTCCCAAGTAGCTGAGACTACAGGCGCCCGCCACCACGCCCGGCTAGTTTTTTGTATTTTTAGTAGAGACGGGGTTTCACCATGTTAGCCAGGATAGTCTTGATCTCCTGACCTCGTGATCCACCCGCCTCGGCCTCCCAAAGTGCTGGGATTACAGGCTTGAGCCACCGCGCCCGGCCTCGGACTTTTTTCTTAGTGTGAAATTAAATAATGTCTTGGCGAATTTGCGACTTTAGATCTGATCAGTTGAAGCACCTAAGATTATTTTTGAAAGAATCATCAAAATCAGTTTTGAGCTATGCTTCATAAGCCTTTTGAAGATTAATATATTTACTCACAAGTGTGCATAATTTTAATACATTATATCTTTTCATGAATTTTTTTTTTTTTAAGACAGAGTCTTGCTCTGTAGCTTAGGCTGGAGTGGGTGCAATCTCAACTCACTGCAACCTCCACCTACCGGGTTCAAGCGATTTTTGTGCATTAGTCTCTCAAATAGCTGGGATTACAAGTGTGCACCATCTCACCTGGCTAATTTTTGCATAATTAGTAGAGACAGGATTTCTCCATTTTGGACAGGCTGGTCTCAAACCCCTGGCCTCAAGTGATCTGCCCGCCTTGGACTCCCAAAGTGCTGCTATTTACAGCTGTGAGCCTCTGCGCCCAGCCCTTTTCATGAGTCTTATTTTTAGGTGAAAGTGCCTGAAAGGCAAGAGATCCCATATGGTACTGTAAATTGCCCTGGTTTTGTTTTGTTTTGTTTTTAATAAAAAAAGAAATAGAGACAAGGTCTCTTTCTGTTGCCCAGGCTGAAGTGTGGTGGTGCAGTCTTGGCTCACTGCAGCCTCAACCTCTTTGGCTCAAGCAATCCTCCTGCCTTAGCTCAGCAAGTAGCTGGGAGTATAGGCGAGTGCCACCGCACCTGGCTAATTTTTGTTTTGGTTTGGTTTTAGGTTTTGTTTTTTTGTTTTTGTAGAGATGAGGTTTCACCATCTTGTCCAGGCTGGGCTCGAACTACTGAGCTTAAGTGATCTGCCTGCCTCAGCCTCCCCAAGTGCTGGGATTCCGGGCAAATTGGAATTGCCTGGAATTTTGCTGCACCCAGCCAAATTGCCTTGGCTTTAACCTGTGAATGTAACCAGTTATTTGAACAGTCCATTTTATAGCAAATTATGTGTTTTAATAAAGCAATAACTTTATTTTTTCAAATTCTGATAATTACAGTTTACAAGGTAGTAGGAACAGTTTAAGGCTTCTGTTCAGTACTTTTGAAAAGTTTTGAAATACGTTTTAGAATTTAGTTTTTTTAAAAAATAAAAATACCTTGTTGTGCCCAGGTTGGTCAGGACACATCACAGCTTGGTTTTATACATTTTAGGGAGACATGAGATATCAACCAGTATTTGTAAGATGTTCTGTCTGGAAAGGTGGGACAACTCAAAGCTGGGGAGAGGGCTTACAGGTCATAGGTAGATAAGAGACAAATGGTTGCATTATTTTGAAACTGTGATTAGCCTTTCACTGAATACACAATTTACATGTCAGAGGAGAGTAGAGGAATTGTCACTTACGCTTTAGTCTGACTTAGTGAAACAGTAGGGCCGAGGAAACAATCAGATACGCATTTGTTTCACGTGAGCAGAAGAACAGAGGGATGACTTCAAGTTCTGTCTGTTCTTTGTCCACAAGAAATTTTCTTGTGGGCAAATTGTGAGGTCTTTGTAGCTATGTTATTTTAGGAATAAAATGGGAGGCAGGTTTGCCTGATGTAGTTCCCAGCTTGGCCTCCCCTTTTCCTTAGTGATTTTTGGTTCCCAAGGTTTGTTTTCTTTTCACAGAATAAATTGTCTTTCAGACCCAGAGAGCGTTACAGTCACATTCAGAAAGGTGTCCAAATGTAAATCACACTTTCACATAGACTTACAGCTATATTCACAAATTTTTTCTTCCATTGTCTTCATTTATAATACATAAAAAACTTAAGCTTTTAAAAAATTAAAGTTGAATTATAGTCTTAAAAATGATGGTCAGTCTTCACTGGCAGGATATAGACCATTTGTCTGGATAATTTTAGTAAGTTGCTATGCAATTTTAGGCCTTCCTAGTTAATTATTTATTGTTTTATTTCTCTTTTTTAAAACACCTATTGAGAGCCCTGCATTGTACCAGATAGTGTTCAGAGGGAAATGGAGGAAATTCAGAGCATCAAAATTTGACTTAATAAACAAAAAAATCCTTATCTGTCCTTGGTTTGTGCAACCATGCATTGTGCTCGCTTTCCTTGGGAAAAATAGATGTTTTTACCACCCTTTCAAGCTTCAAAGACCTTGGTTTCCATGCTCCAGGTCTTATGAGATGGTGTGGATAAATGGATTGAAGCTTCTTTGAAGAGCAGAACAGTCCCAACTGAGCTATGGCTATAGCTTATCAGCTACCATATAAAGCTGTATGGCTATAGGTTATCAGGTAGCTTATCAGTTACCATTTCATTGTGCTCATCATCAGTAGAGGAAATGGGTGGCTATCACATCTTTGTTTCATGATTGTTCACAAGTTTTTTTTAAACTGAGACATCTCAGAAGTTGCATTGAAGATGAGAAAAGAGGTTTGTTCTCAGCCTTCAGAACTTTATGCTCCTACCCCAGTTTAACCAGAGTAGTATTGTTTGCTAGGCAAGGTGTCAGAGCGCTGGCATTGCAAAGTGGTTGACTCTGGGTTGGTAAGAAGAATTTACCGACAACAGTATAGGTTTGAAAAAGGAAAGTTTTATTAGAGCTAATGCTGCTGAAGAGTGTAGTGGGGCGCCTCAGCAAGAGAGGACTGAGCGCTGTTGTGTATTTTCCCTACAAGCATATATGGACCTTAAGGTGGGATCTTAAGGGTAGTTTGGACCAATATTGGCCATGTGGGTCATGATAAATGATTACATTTGTAGACATTTTTGTGTCTCAGTGTCAGCAAGGGTTGCTCAGTGAGTTTTGGCATGCATACATTCCGGAGATGTGTAGAAATTCTAGTTACTTACAACATTTTTGAAAAAGACCTGTATCCACATGCTAGGAAAGTTTAATTACTTCTAAATTCCTCAGATAGCGTTTTGCCTCCAGATGGCCTGTTTGATGGTCACCAGGTGGTCTTTGCTTGCTGCATTATAACTCTAACCTCTGCCTCCCAGGCTCGGGTGATCTTCCCACCTCAGACTTCCGAATAGCTGCGACCATGGGCACTTGCCATTACGCCCAGCTAATTTTTTGTATTTTTGGTAGAGACAGGGTTTCACCATTTTGCCCAGGCTTGAGATTTTAAATCTTTTTGGGGTTTTTTGTTTGTTTGTTTTTGTATGTTGGGACAACTAAGTTCCTCTTCAAAGACTCAACTTCCTGTTCATAAGTTGTAAGATTGTAAATCAACCCCATCCACTTCTCCCCGCTGCCTTCTCCTTTTCTCAACAAATCCTGTTTGTAAAAAGTTTAGGTCTAAGCCAACTGGGATCAGCTTAGTTTGTGTGGTCCAACCCTAGGCAATAGGACACAGAAACAAACTGCATTAGAGATAAAAACCCCTTCCTTCCTTTGTTTGGTGTTCTCTTGCAACCTTGACGGCTGCGAGCAGCACCCTTCTGCAGAAGTAAAGTTGCTTTGCTGATAAATTTTTCAAGTGTTTGTTTCTTTTGGCTGTGCTGAGCACTTGTTTCCAACATTTTTATTTTTCCAAAAGGAAAGATTTTGAAACTAATGCATTAGAATTTTCAAAGCCTTTTTGAAAAACTTGTCCTTTTCTCTGTTTTATTTTTAAGATTAAATATGTAATGTAAATAAAATGTGATTCTAAAATCAGTTTTTAATCTAACCAAATTTGCTAATTGTTGAAGTAAAGGAATTATTAATGAACATAAGAACTGTTATTAGTTTGGGCTCTTTAAAGCTGGACACAGACTTGAATGTATGTAACAGTGGGTGAAATTTTTGCGGTAAGAATACATGTGGTACTCAAATTGTGTAAGTTCATAAACTTGTTTTTTTTTTCTTTTTTTAGATGTCTCAGAGCATGTCTTCAGTATCTTCAAGGCATTCTGAAAAGATAGCTATTAGAGAGTAAGTACTTTAGTTTTGTGGGTATTTTTCTGTGAAAAACATTCACCGAATTGTTAATGAAAATGTATTTCAGTGAGAGTAATTCAGGTCCAGGTTCATTGAGCTGACTGTTTTGCACTCAGTAGTAGTAAAAGTTTTTTATTGGAAAGCAGGATTTTTCTAAATTGTTATTCTGGAAACGTTTAGATTGCCAAAACTTTCCTATTATAGCATTATGATTCACATACATATCCTTGAAGCCTTTTCCTGCAGTTAACTTTTCAGCATGTGCTACCTCTTTTACATCTCATTTATCTCCTTAGTCTTGTTAATCTATATTGGAGAGTTTTGATTTATTTTTAAGTTGCAATGTTTCCCTATTTTTAGCTTTTAGATTTCCTTTTATTAATATTCTACAAATTCATAATAAACTGAAATTGGCCGGGCGCGGTGGCTCAAGCCTGTAATCCCAGCACTTTGGAAGGCCGAGATGGGCGGATCACAAGGTCAGGAGATCAAGACCATCGTGGCTAACACGGTGAAACCCCGTCTCTACTAAAAAAATACAAAAAACTAGCCGGGCGAGGTGGCGGGCGCCTGTAGTCCCAGCTACTCGGGAGGCTGAGGCAGGAGAATGGCGTAAACCCGGGAGGCGGAGCTTGCAGTGAGCTGAGATCCGGCCACTGCACTCCAGCCTGGGTGACAGAGTCAGACTCCGTCTCAAAAAAAAAAAAAAACAAACATAATAAACTGAAATTGTCAGTGAAAAGAGTCAGACTCTAAAATATTTGAAGAGATTTATTCTGAGTCAAATATGAGTGACCATGGCCTGTGGCACAGCCCTCAGGAGTCCCTGAGAACATGTGCCCAAGGTGGTAGGGATGGTAGTGAGGGGGAAGCTTGATTTCATACATTTTAGGGAAACATGAGACATTGAAGATACAAATTGGTTTGGTCCACAAAGTGGGACAAGTGAAAGGTGGGAGGGTAGCTTCCAAGATACAGGTAGATTTAAAAGTTTTCTGATTGGCAGTTAGTTGAAAGAGTTGTCAGTAGAAAGGAATGTCTAGGTTAAGATAAGAAGTTGTGGAGACCAAAGTTTTATCATGCAGATGAAGCCTCCAGGTAGCAGGCTTGACAGATAATAGTTTGTAAATGTTTCTTATCACGCTTAACCTCTGTGTTAATGTTAAATTCTTGTTGGCTTTTCCTGAATTCTAAAAGGGAAGAGGACATGATGAGGCAAGTCCAACCCCTGCCTCTTGTCATGGCCTGAACCAGTCTTTCAGGTTAAATTATATATTATGGGCACTGGCCTAGAGGAGGAAGTTCATTCAGATGGTTGGTTTGAGGGGCTTCAAGTTTGATTTTTGGTTTACAGAATTTATCAGTTGAATCGTTTAATAATTTTCCTGAACTGTTTTACCCCATAGTTACAATTTTTCTTTAGCTTTGGTTATTTAAGGTGGAGCTCTGGAAAAATAAAAGCATTGTTAGCAACTCATGAATAGTGAGTTATTCCTGACAGGAAGGTTGTGAAAGTTAAGACCCTTTATTTAACTTCTTGTATTTTGTTTCTAAATTTCTAAATTTGTTGACCACATTTTTGGTTGTCAGATATCTGTGATTCTGACTTTTCATGTCTTATTAAAATTTCATCTTCTCTCAGTGATTTGAAAGGGCTTGGTGGCATCTGTCTTTACCAGCTGTATGTCATGTCAATGGGCAGTTCATTAATGGTCTTTCAGAGACTAGAGAGTGGGAGGAACTCCAAAGATACTGCCTCATAGAGGCCTCATCTCCCAACTCCCCATTTTAAGTTATTAGCTTTTGGTGTTTAGCCAAAACAGTACCTGCCACATGGTTGTTAGGTAGTCAATAAGTATTTGTAGGGTAACTTAATAAATAAAAGACATTAAAAGTTTCTCTAGCTGATTTTGATGGTTTATTAGGTATAGGATCTACCAACTTAAATGATCTTGACAACTGAAAAATGTGAGATTGATTTTCAAGGTCTTTTGATGTTTTGAACAACAGTTCTAAAAAAGGCTGTAAAGAGACAAATACCACTTAAGCATGTAATTGGTTGTACCCACTTCTCTGTTTCCCTGTCTTCTTCTTTCGGGCTTATACCCCAAAATAGTATATCTGTTGACTTGTTTAGACCTAATTAAGCACTTACGGACCTAGATCAATTGCTTTTTCTTGTAAATTGAAGAGCACGGCGCTTGAAGACAAGATCTAATTTTTCTTTGACACTGTGACTGTATATGAGATGTCTCTCTGAATTTTTGGTGTGAAATGAAAGATTAGTAGAAAAAATCTTCCTGTGACTGGATAAACTATAATGGGTGCTTTTTCTGCTTTTCATCCAGTTTCTTAACGTTAGATAATGGAAACTTGATTAAAGAAATGTTTGGTCTTTGACAGCCCCTGACATCATCCTTTGAATATCTGTGCATGACCAGCAGTCTCATTAGGACCTGGGCAGAATACAAAAAGAATATCATGTAAAAGTGAAATTTAATATTTGCGTTAATATCTTAATACGTAGTTGAGCATTGAAGCATATATAATTAAGTTTTCAGAATAGGGAGATTGAAGTAACCCTAAGTCAATAAAATTGCATTTCTTTATTCAGTTTTCAGGTGGGAGATTTGGTACTCATCATCCTAGACGAACGCCATGACAATTATGTGTTATTTACTGTTAGTCCTACTTTATATTTTCTACATTCAGAGTCTCTACCTGCCCTGGATCTCAAACCAGGTGAGGGTGGTAAGTGTCATTCCATGACTAAAATATAAACCTGGAATGGAGGAAATTATATAAGTAAAGATTTTTTTTTCCCTGTTTAATTATATAAGAATTAAGTCGCTAAGAGGGAACCCTGTTTAATCTGCTTTTTAATAAAATCTACATTATCTAGATTATTTTCATGGATTCCATTTACAATTCAGAGTTAAGGAGTGTAGCTTATACAAGGGACCAGTTGATCAGAATGTGCAGTGATTTGGACATCTCATACCCTAGCAGTTGCATAATTATATTGTCAAAATTCTCATGTACAGACTATTCAAGATTAATGTAGGCTTATTTGTTTATATAAAAGCATTATTTTTTGGCAAAACAAAAGTTTTCTTAAACTATAAAATGTCTATCCTGTATCATCCTGTGTTCCTACCTTGTTTATCATTATACTGTTCTATAAGTAAGTCCATTTAGATTGATGTTCCTAATCTAATTGGACTGCCTCGCAAACAAAGTCAGATAGATAGACAGATAGACAGACAGACAGACAGATAGATAGATAGATAGATAGATAGATAGATAGATAGATAGATAGATAGATAATTTTTTTCGAGATGGAGTCTTGCTCTGTTTTCTAGGCTGGAGTGCGGTGGCACAATCTCAGCTCACTGCAACCTCCGCCTCCCAGGTTCAAGCAATTCTTCTTCCTCAGCTTCCCGAGTAGCTGGAATTACAGGCATGCGCCACCACGCCTAGCTAATTTTTGTATTTTTAGTAGAGACGGGTTTTCCCCATGTTGGCTAGGCTGGTCTCAAACTCCTGACCTCGTGATCCGCCTGCCTTGGGCTCCCAAAGTGCTGAGATTACAGGCTTGAGCCACCGTACCTGGCCTTTTTTTTCTTTAAGATGAGTTTTTGCTCTGTCACCCAGGCTGGAGTGCAGTGACATGATCATTGGTCACTGTAGCCTTAACTCTTGGGCCCAAGAAATCTTCCTGCCTCAGCCTCCTGAGTAGCTGGGACTAGGGACTATAGATGTGCACCACCACTATGCCCATTTTTTGTTTTGTTTTGTTTTGTTTTGTAGAGACAGGGTCTCGCTTTGTTGACCAGGCTGACAAATTCCTAGTCTTGAACTAGGCTGCTTTCCTGTGACAGCTCCATCATGGCTATTTGTGGTTGACTGTTTAGAGTATCCATAAAACAGTAATCATGTAACCATGAAAAATGGGAAGATAGCTTATAACTTACTATTTTTACTTAGTACTTTTTACCTTGAAAAGAATGAACCTGATATTTCTTTTGTTTTTTATGTTTTTGTTTTTTTCAGTTGTTTAAACTTTTTATTTGAATATGATTTTTAAACTTACACAGTGTTGCAAAGATTACTATAGTACAAAGAAAACCCATATTTCTTGACCCAGATTTACCTGTTAACATTTTACCCCACTTACAGTATCTCTTTATGTGTATGTATCTAATATATAAATATACACAAATGTGTGCACACTTTTTTCCCCCAGAACTGCATGATGATAAGTTACATCTTAGCCTATTACCTTTCAATATTTCCATGTTCATTTTCTTAGAGTTCAGTGTTTAAATCTGGGAAATATTAAAAAACATTTTTTAAAATGCACACTGCCATTTTAAAGGCTTTCACAAGTACTGCAGAAAAGAATTTATTTAACAGTCTTTCTTAACCATGAATAACCCCGCCTTCCTTTTTTCCTTTGAGGAATGCCAGTTGGGGTCCTGCTACCCTACTGTGTTGTTGCCTTGGAAGAGTGTGGATTACCAGAGTGTTTTTATGCCTTTTGAGAGTGGAGCTCGGTGTCATACAAGCATTTAGTTTAGATGATTCTTTTTGGGTCTTAGTAATTGGCTGTGAAGTGTTAGTTTACTCTTCAGAGAAGTCACCACACTCTGTTGTCCAAGAGCTTTTATGTTTCTGTCATTGATCGTATTCTTCAGGTTCATTTCTGATTATTTATTTGGGATATCTTTCATGTATATCTTCCCAAATTATTTTTATGGAATAAAAATTCATATGCCTTCTTTCAAAGGGTTTAGCCTAAACAAAATATAGACAGTTCCCAACTTACGGTAGTTCTACTTAAAATTTTTTTAATTTACCATGGTGCGAAAGTGATACACATTCATAGAAACCCTACTTTCAGTATCCATACAACCATTCTGTTTTTCACTTTTAGTATTCAATAAATTACACGAGACATTCAGCACTTTAAAATATGCTTTTTGTTAGATGATTTTGCCCAACTGTAGGCTAATGTAAATGTTCTGAGACTAGGCTAAGCTATGGTGTATGGTAGATTAGAAGTTTTAAATACATTTTCAACTTAGATATTTTCAATATGGGATAGGTTTAATCTGTACATAACCTTGAGAGGCATCTGTAGTTTATTGCCTGAATACTTTTGAAGTCAACTTTAGTATGACAGCTTCTTTTCTGATGAATTTTAAAAGAGAATGGATATCACTTGACTTGTCACATTTTGGCTTTATAAGGACTAGGATTATCCTGTCTTCTCTCACATTTTTCAACTTCCCTTCATTCACACAAGTACTGCCCTTCTAGACTTTTTTGGTTCTTAACCCTTATTAGTTATTTATTGAGTACCAGCTGTATACATACTCTTTTGCCCAGCACTATGGCGTACAGATGTGAGAACTGTTCAGTTGCTGCCTTTGAGAACTTGTATTAAAAATACTGCCCCTCAGAGTGTTTTGCTTTGAACCTATACATTTTGTTTGCTTGAAGAAATGGGAAAGGTTATCTTTTAGTTCTTTCGATAGATGGCACTATTGAGTTAGCCTAGAATTCCTAGATATTTGTTCATGATTTGTACTTAGATTATTAGTGTTTCCTGAACTGTTATTTCTGTGACTTGACATATCGTGTACGTTTAGAGTAACAAGAGCTATGCACACATTACTGATTGAAAAGTAACATGAATTTAGTTTTGTAAATTGTTAAGCATTTCAGTGATTTCAGCAGTTTTTGAAGTCTTACATATTCTTCCACTTGTGACAGCTTTTTTAGTCTGTTTTAATTCTGGCAGTTGTGTTTCCATGAATAATTATTATCATACTTTCAAAAAGAAATTAACTGTTTAATTTCCTTAGCTTCAGGTGCATCTAGAAGACCCTGGGTACTTGGAAAAGTAATGGAAAAAGAATACTGTCAAGCCAAAAAGGTAAAAACCAGATCATGTGATACTAAGCCTAGGAACTATAAAGAATATTTTAATACTGCTTTATATAGAAATCATTACCACTGCTGTTCTTGGCTTTTATGCTTATTTGAGTTAGAGCTTGACTTTAATGAGAATGAGTTTGAACTGGCAATTTATAAGTATTCATGTTGTCCTTAGATAGTAGAGATAGATTAACTACAGCCTATCAATATATAATGGAAAACTACTACAAAGTCTGTGTTCTATGACTGTTAGGTTACTAGTGTAACTAATTTGCAGGAAAAAAAAATCCCTGCATAACTAGTGACAAAAAGGGAATTTTATTTGTAAATACAGTTGATGTTTTATTATTTTCATACTCTACCCCCATTAAAGAAAGGTAGTCTAAAGTATTTGGTGACTTAAAAATTGGACTGATTGTGTAACAATATCAGTGCTCTATAATCAGTGAAACCTTCTGAGCATTCTTCTTGACTCACTATAATTTGGGGCCTCGATGTACAAAACATGAATAGAACTTGAACCATATAGTATTGAGGTTTCTTTGATACTTAAAATAATGATGTATGGCTCACTTTGTATTATAGTCTTTAGCAGTGGCTACCAACTTTGTCTTTGCTATTCATTCAATATATTCTTTGTTGGTGAGGGGTAGATCTTACATAGTTTGATAAAGACCATCACATCCCTCCAACCCTTCAATACTCAGCAATGAGTAATGTGATAGGAGGGTATTTGTGTGATATCGTTTATTTATTTTTTTGTTTCTTTTTGTTTTTGTGTGTGGGGGTGTGTGTGTGTGTTTGTGTGTGTGATGTAGTTTAATCATTTTAGTGATTCCATTTTTTTCTTTCCCTCTTAGGCACAAAACAGATTTAAAGTTCCTTTGGGGACAAAGTTTTACAGAGTGAAAGCCGTATCATGGAATAAGAAAGTATAACTTACGGACAAAATTAATACATTCTATGACTTTTTTTTCTGATTTGTCCTGCAGTGCTCATTCATCACTCCAAAAACAGCAGGCCATCTTTTTATGCAAAAGTCAGCGTGACAATATGCTTCATTGGTGTACATCATTTACTTTTTAACTGGCTTCATTTTAGGAATAATTAATTCATCAAAATCCTTGGCTGAATTAAAATGGTTTTTGTTTTTTGTTTTTACCCAGACAACTCTAGAAATGCGGACCAAACTAGTTCATTTTCTCAAAGGGCATACCTTGTGCATTGTGGCTTATGATGAGCCATATTAATTGCCTGTTAAATATACACTAGCTTGAACTTAGATGTTAAATGTTATTATTACCAGCATTTGTCCTTTTGTGAAATCAGTATCAGAATACTTGCACTCTTTAACACATTCTTTATAAAATGTATAAATTCTTCAAAACTATTTAAAGAGGAGTGTTATTGCATGCAGATAATCATTTTGAGTTTGCCTCAGTAGATTACTAAAGCAAATTGTTTCAGTTTTCTTAAATGCCCTTTGATGTTTCAAAAAAAAGGAACTGTAATTTGATTGACTGATTTTAAGATCAGCCATAAATAATCAGCAATCTTCAAAAGCACTTTCAATGGATTGGTCATCTGGGTTCTAAAGGGAAGAGTCTGTGCTACTAACCATTTCAAATGCAGACTCAAACCTTCCCAACATCTTTATGACTCTAGAATAATCATATTGATGAAATCGTAATTCATGGTTGAGTTTCAGAACAAAAGATATTCATTGCACATTAACCATTTAGAGGTCATTTAAATAACAAAATATTGTATTGTAAAAGAACTGTACAATTTTAAAACAATAAAGATTTGAACCTGTAAATGTGTGTGCCTTTTAAAGAAGGATACATTTTTAATATATTTGAGTGATTGCTGGGAAGTGTGAAAATATTGTTATGTATCATATCAAAGAGAAACATGTTTATTACAAAAATGTTCTTTAACTATATACTATGTAACAGGGTAAACAGTGTTATGTAGAATAGAATTGTGTAAACTAGATCTTTAGAGAAGTTGCCATTGAGCAAAGTTATTTAAATGAGTTAGTTGAGTTGGATGAGAATTGTTTGAGGTCTGTTGCTAGAGAACAATAATAAAATAATTCTTTTTCAGAAAATATTTAATTTCTTCATAAAAATAAGTTAAATATTTTTTTAAATATGTGTATCTAATAGTACAAAATGGAATAAACATCATAGTGTATAGAAAACTGAATTTGACAAGTTAATGAATAAATGAACAAATGATTTCACATGTTTCTATTTAATCTTTCCATGACATCTTTATGCAAAGACTGTTAAAGCAATAACTTTATATAGAGGGCGATTTTGTGAAGCAGATCTGGTTAGGTCTAAATGAATCTGCCAGCTAGGCCATTTTGACTTAATTGGTACTCTTCAAATTTCATATGTGGTCATTGTACTGTGGAATTTTTGTGACACATGATATCAAATCAAATCATTATTAATATTGCTGTTGAAGATTGAGATTGTTGCCTATAGTTTCCTTATATGCTGTTTTGTGTCTGTCTTGTTACTGTTCACATGTATCTTTATAAAGCACAAAAAAATGAAATAATTTTCTTAGTTAAAAAGTTGAAGAGAAATGAAACTTGGAAATCTAAACTCATCAACTGAGTTATTAGCTTTGGGTAAAGGTGGTGTACCCTCATCTTTGGCATTAGGGTACCTCACTTCCAGTTCTAGATCTAACGTTAACTTTAGGTGAGTTCCATAAACTCTGAACCTCAGTTTTCTCATGTCTAAAATGGGGTAATAATAGGACCTGCCTCAGAGGGATATTTTGCAGATTAAGAATTGTAAGTGTAAAGGGCTTTGAACAATTTCAGGCATATGCTAAGCACTCAACATGTGTTAGCTATTATGAAGATTTCTTTATGTAATACAATCAAACCTGTAAGGTACTATTCAGACTTGCATGGAAATGTAGCTCCTTTTATTACATAAGTGAAGATTTAAATCACATTTTACACATAAACTGTAAGCACATGAATTACATAGATTGATTTATTTTGGCAAAGGTGAGTGGATATACTAAGAATGAGCAAAAATCATATGAACGGTCATTTTTATTGATTTTTTAAAATTGTCAAGATACAAACACGTGCACATTCTTTCCAAAAAATAATACACCCCAAGATCCCTGTCCTGTTTCCCAAATTTTGCCACCTAGAGGCAATTACTTTTACTTGTAAAGACATTTGTATATGGAGTACCAAATTATATGGCTATGCTGATATTTTGATAAATCCATGTACATTTTTAATTGACTTTCTCATATAAGATTTAGTTCTTTCATAACTTGCCCACTTCTGTCTTTCCTGTATACTTTATTACGTTCTAGTTTGTGCATTAAGATTTGCATTATGACGACTTAAAGACGATTACTTTTTCTTGTACTACCCACAGATTTTTATTTGAAGATTTTTTATTTTCTTTCTTATTGTGCTGTTACCTTGTAGTTATCATAGCTTCAGTATTTTCAGATGCAGATGCTGCTTCATATTTAGTCTATCAAGCCACTTTTCTCAGACCTCCGTTGTGAAACTGTTCTGCTTCAAACATCTGTTTGCTCTTTAAGCTATTTCATATTCTAGGACTTTCCTTAACATTTTTGTTAGGAAGCTGCATTTCATGGACTCTCTTCTCTTTCGTACTAGAGGTTTTGATTAAGTGAATTCCTGGGAAAGAACTCGTGAAATAAATTTTCTGAACCTCTGTAAGTAGGCTCATGATTGATAGTTTAACAGTGTCATTTCTTTGCAGACATTGTCTTCTGTCGTTTGGGGTATTGTGAAATCTAATACCATTCCATCTGTGTTCTTTTATAGATTGTGTTTGATGATAATGTCTTGCAGTTGCCAACCCCCAACCATTCTTAGGCAATCAGAGAACCCTTTCAGCCTAGAGATGTATGTCCTGTAGCACTAAGGGAGTTTTTTTGTTTTTGTTTCTGTTTTTGTTTTTGTTTTTGTTTTTTTAGAAAACGTCTTTTTATATTATCTCCTACATTCTATTTAATTAATATTCTAGTGTTGTCTGGGAGTTTGCGCAATGTGTCTTTTAAGCCATGTCATTGAATTTTGCGTTGACAACTATGGCTTTAACTTACAAGATTGCTGATCACCTTTTCATGAATCCTATGCATCTGTTTTGTTTTGTTTTGTTTTTTTAACTCTGAAAATACAAATTAGTGTTTTCTAATTTTCTTCTATTCTCTCTGTTGTCTTCCATGCTCTTTTTTTCTCATTTAGTCTTTATTTCATGTTGGAAGTGTTCCTCAAATGTCTTATGATCCTGGCTTGTCTCCTCATATTCAAGAGTAGGGCATTAAACTGCTGAACTTCTGTATCCAGAAAATAAGGAAGAATTATAGACTTATAATTTTAAACCTTTATGAAATCTTAGAAATCATCTAACTTAGTCTTTTTGTTTCATTTTTTTATATTGAGATGAAATTCACATAAAGTTAGTAATTTGAAAATGAACAGTATCAATACTTAATTTTTTATGGCTAAATAATATTCCATTATATATATATATGTGTGTGTGTATATATATATATATATATCCCATAATCTGTTTATTCATTCACCTCTTCATAAACATTCAGGTTTTTGGCTTTAGTTACTAGTGCTGCTATGAAAACACATATGTACATGGCTACCTGTTTTCAATTCTTTTGGGTATATCCTAAGAGAATTGTTAGAAAATATGGTAATACTATGTTTAACTTTCTGAAGAACAGCCAAATTGTTTCCAACCGTGGCTGAAACATTTTACACTCTTAGCAGCAATGTATGAGGGCTCCAAGTTTTTCATATGCTTGCTATCACTTCTTGTTGTTTTTTTAAAAAAATAAGAAATTATGGCCATTTTAGTGAGTGTTACTTGCTTGTGGGTCATTTGTGTGTCTTCATTGGAGAAATATCTATTCAAGCTCTTGGCCTGTTTTTTAGTTTGTCTTGTTTTACTATTGATTTGTAAGAGTTCTTTATATTTTCTGGATACTAAACTCATGATTTAGAAGTATTTTATTAGTGACACAACTTAAGAATCCATTGCCAAATCCAAGGTTATAAAGATTTACTTATATATTTTCTTCTAAGAGTTTTATAGCATTCTCTTTTATATTTAGGTTGTTCCGTTTTGAGTTAATTTTTGTGTATGGTATGAGGTAGAGATCCAACTTCATTCTCTTGCATGTGGCTGGCTATCCAGTAATCTCAGCACCACTTGTAGAGACTATTCTTATAAAGAATGATAGTGTTTTTATTACTGTAGCTTTGTAATAAATTTTGAAATCTGAAAGTATGAGTTCAACTTTTTTTTCCCCAAGATTGTTTTGGCTCTTAGGGGTTCCATCACCTTCAATATGAATTTTAGGGTTGGTATTTTTCCATTTTGGAAAAGAAGTCATTGGTGTTTTGATAGGGATTGCATTCAGTCTGTGGCTCACGGGGGAATGTTGCCATCTTAACAATATTAAGTCTACCATCCATGAACACAAAATATTTCCACTTGTGTCTAATTTTTTTTCACCAAAATTTGTAGTTTTCAGTGTACAGGACTTTTGCCTCTGTTTATTTATTCCTAGGTATTTTGTTCTTTTTGGTGCTGCTGTGAATGAAATGTTTTCTTAATTTCCTTATATTATTCATTGCTTGGGTGAAGAAACATAACTGATTTTTGTGTGTTGATCTTGTACTCTGAAACTTTGCTGAATTTATTAGCTCTACCATTTATGTGTATATGTGTCATGTATTCTTTGGGATTTTCAGATTGTCTACAAATTCGGATGGTTGTACATCTTCCTTTCCAGTTTGGATGCCTTTTATTTCTTTTTCTTGCCTTATTTCTCTGGCTAGAATTTCAATACTGTGTCAAGCAGATATGGTGAAAATATACATCCTTATCTTGTTCCTGATTTTACAGAAAAAGCTTTTAGTCTTTCACCATAACAGTATGATGATAGCTTGGGTTTTTCACATATGATCTTTTAGTTTAAGATGTTTTCTTCTGAGTTTGTTGAGTGTTGTTGTTGTCGTCGTTTTCTATCATGAAAAAAGTGTTGAATTTTGTCAAATGCTTTTCCTGCCTAAATTGAGATGATTATATGGGACTTTTTCTTTATTCTGTTAGTGTAATATGTCAATTGATTTTTGTATGTTGACTCATCCTTGCATTCTGCGAATAGATCTCACTTGGTCATTATATTATCCTTTTGATATGCTGCTGAACTCAATTTGCTAGTGTTTTGTACAGGACTTTTGCATCAGGTACTTTAAGTGGAGGGACCAATTCTCTGAGAGTCCTAATCTGCTATTTTCTGTGACATTACTACTGGCCTAACAGGCTCAGAGACTTTAGTGACTTGGCCACTGTTGCAGAATTATAATCTCATCTAGGAGTCAAATTGATCACTTCTGACTTCTAACAGTGATTTTCCAATTAGGGGGAAATATTTCAGTGTGTACCTTAATTTCTTCTAGTGGTTAAAATAGTTTAATCACTGAATGTCGTTACTTTAATGCATGGGCCCAAGAGAACAAAAAGGGACTAAAGAATACATTTGCTCAAAATTAATACTGCAGCATTTGCCTCAGATGCTCTGAGGTTGACTTATACAATAGATTAGTTATTTCCTGTTTGTTCAAAGTTGGGGGCCTTGAGGCCCTTTTCATTTTTAAATATCTTTATATGTGTTCAGCAAAGTATAGTTTCCTTAAAAACTTTGGGTTTCCTATAAAACTGACTGGAGTTCTCTAAAAGTTAAGTCGTAATTCACGCAGACCTCTCTGGAAGGCTAGTGTACTATGGGAAAACAAGATTCCCAGGAGCACCTTTTGTCTACATAAGAAGGTCTGTTAGGTTTATGACTTAAATCTGAAGTCATAGCAAAGGGCATAACAGCCACAGGCTTGATTCTGTCCTTACCCTGAAACACTGTCTTTTGAGAATTTTCAACTTGCTGCAGAGACTGGATCCAACCCAGCAGAACAGATTCTGTGTTTCATCTCTGTCTTCCCATGCCTTACTATACAGAGCCAAAATAAGCCAATTGATGCTTTGAACATTTCCTGGAAACCACCTTAGCCAGAATCACAACTTCATAGTTTTGCCAGTTGTTTTGCCACCACAAGACACAAGTTCCTGTCTTTCCAGCTTTCAGTAGCAGTTTCTTTACTTTTCCAGCCTCTGCTAGTACAATTTTGTTCACTATTAGAGCCTTTGTGAGGCAGTGTCATGTGTTCTAAGTTTTTGTTAGGGCAGCAGTTTCACTGTTGGTGCTAATTTCTGTATCAGGTGTATGTTGTGTAACTGTTCATTCCTACACTTGCTGGCTTAAAATAACCATTTGCACATGTGACTGCAATCATGTCTGGAACCGGATGCCTTGGTTCCTTCTGAGCCTCTATCAAAATGCCTGGGGTTTCTTAAACAGTGGCAGCAAAAGAAGCTTGGAAGTCATGTCACTTGGTCAAAGTAAGTCACAGAGCCAACCCAGAGTCAAAGTATAAGAGTAGCTGCAAGGAAATAGTGATCTTTTTAAAACCACATTTCTTTTTAAGTTAGGTCTAAAATAGCTATTGCCCTTTAAGATGTAGATAAAAATTTATACGTATACTTGGAGTTTGTTTGTTTGTTTGTTTTCAGCATATGATTTAATGATGCTTAAAGGCAACCAAATTTGGTAATGTTTACTTTAAAATCTAATTTTCATAGATTTATCAGTTTTAGTAAAAACTGGAAAGCTGTGAAAACATTAATATGTAGACTAATTGATAGCTCTTATGTTAGTCATACTCTTAGGACATAAGCTGTCTTTGGCCATTTTTTAAAAATCCTTTGTGTAGTTTATCATCTTTATGGGTAAGATGGAAGTTATTTCAAACAATTCTTAACATAGTGGTAATGAGACTGAACAGTCAGCTGTTAGCTATTTGGGTTTACATATTTCTTAAGTGTCTCAGACTTGGAAACCAGTTAGAGCTCCACCTGTTTGTTTCATTACCACCTTAAAATGAAGCTTAATAGCAATACCAATTCTAATGTTAGTAGAAACAAGTAGCAAGCGTCAAGATAACAAAATGCAAGATTAGTCCTCCATGTACTCTTCTAATCAAAGCAGTAATATAACGTAGATGTCCTGTAAGAATGCACATAGGACTGCCTCTTTACCCAGTTTCTATGTCCCATTGAAATACTGTGCCAGTGAACCATTTTAACGATGTCACCCTTTGGCCTTCTAGAGACAGGAATCTCTCTAACTGTACGAAACCATCACTGAAGTTTTAAATGTTGACAATTTTAAGAATTTGCAACACTAGGCTCTCAAGAGGTATTTTTACAACTGTTATGTTTTGCTTTGGAATGAACTCTCCAGTTTTGTGGGACCTAATAGCAAAGATGCTTTTGACAATCTAGTTCCAAATCAGTGGTGTAATATCCTTTTCTTAGACTGCTCTGGAAGTACCATCAATTAATTCCTCTAATAGTTGTAGTATTAGTGAGGAGTTAATATAGGTGTCATTTGTAATCTCTTTGGAATTCTATCAGTGGGGTCCTTAACCAGCCCAGGCTTCTAACATGAATTGCCTAGTTTCTTAAAGAATGAGTTCTTAAACTTCTCCAAAAGTATGAAGCTTTTCTTCACAAGCATACACTATAACTACATTCTTTCAGCAATTTGTGGCCTA
>NW_012104898.1:1545994-1551193 GCF_000951045.1 Mandrillus leucophaeus | reverse complement strand
ACTTATACAATAGATTAGTTATTTCCTGTTTGTTCAAAGTTGGGGGCCTTGAGGCCCTTTTCATTTTTAAATATCTTTATATGTGTTCAGCAAAGTATAGTTTCCTTAAAAACTTTGGGTTTCCTATAAAACTGACTGGAGTTCTCTAAAAGTTAAGTCGTAATTCACGCAGACCTCTCTGGAAGGCTAGTGTACTATGGGAAAACAAGATTCCCAGGAGCACCTTTTGTCTACATAAGAAGGTCTGTTAGGTTTATGACTTAAATCTGAAGTCATAGCAAAGGGCATAACAGCCACAGGCTTGATTCTGTCCTTACCCTGAAACACTGTCTTTTGAGAATTTTCAACTTGCTGCAGAGACTGGATCCAACCCAGCAGAACAGATTCTGTGTTTCATCTCTGTCTTCCCATGCCTTACTATACAGAGCCAAAATAAGCCAATTGATGCTTTGAACATTTCCTGGAAACCACCTTAGCCAGAATCACAACTTCATAGTTTTGCCAGTTGTTTTGCCACCACAAGACACAAGTTCCTGTCTTTCCAGCTTTCAGTAGCAGTTTCTTTACTTTTCCAGCCTCTGCTAGTACAATTTTGTTCACTATTAGAGCCTTTGTGAGGCAGTGTCATGTGTTCTAAGTTTTTGTTAGGGCAGCAGTTTCACTGTTGGTGCTAATTTCTGTATCAGGTGTATGTTGTGTAACTGTTCATTCCTACACTTGCTGGCTTAAAATAACCATTTGCACATGTGACTGCAATCATGTCTGGAACCGGATGCCTTGGTTCCTTCTGAGCCTCTATCAAAATGCCTGGGGTTTCTTAAACAGTGGCAGCAAAAGAAGCTTGGAAGTCATGTCACTTGGTCAAAGTAAGTCACAGAGCCAACCCAGAGTCAAAGTATAAGAGTAGCTGCAAGGAAATAGTGATCTTTTTAAAACCACATTTCTTTTTAAGTTAGGTCTAAAATAGCTATTGCCCTTTAAGATGTAGATAAAAATTTATACGTATACTTGGAGTTTGTTTGTTTGTTTGTTTTCAGCATATGATTTAATGATGCTTAAAGGCAACCAAATTTGGTAATGTTTACTTTAAAATCTAATTTTCATAGATTTATCAGTTTTAGTAAAAACTGGAAAGCTGTGAAAACATTAATATGTAGACTAATTGATAGCTCTTATGTTAGTCATACTCTTAGGACATAAGCTGTCTTTGGCCATTTTTTAAAAATCCTTTGTGTAGTTTATCATCTTTATGGGTAAGATGGAAGTTATTTCAAACAATTCTTAACATAGTGGTAATGAGACTGAACAGTCAGCTGTTAGCTATTTGGGTTTACATATTTCTTAAGTGTCTCAGACTTGGAAACCAGTTAGAGCTCCACCTGTTTGTTTCATTACCACCTTAAAATGAAGCTTAATAGCAATACCAATTCTAATGTTAGTAGAAACAAGTAGCAAGCGTCAAGATAACAAAATGCAAGATTAGTCCTCCATGTACTCTTCTAATCAAAGCAGTAATATAACGTAGATGTCCTGTAAGAATGCACATAGGACTGCCTCTTTACCCAGTTTCTATGTCCCATTGAAATACTGTGCCAGTGAACCATTTTAACGATGTCACCCTTTGGCCTTCTAGAGACAGGAATCTCTCTAACTGTACGAAACCATCACTAAAGTTTTAAATGTTGACAATTTTAAGAATTTGCAACACTAGGCTCTCAAGAGCTATTTTTACAACTGTTATGTTTTGCTTTGGAATGAACTCTCCAGTTTTGTGGGACCTAATAGCAAAGATGCTTTTGACAATCTAGTTCCAAATCAGTGGTGTAATATCCTTTTCTTAGACTGCTCTGGAAGTACCATCAATTAATTCCTCTAATAGTTGTAGTATTAGTGAGGAGTTAATATAGGTGTCATTTGTAATCTCTTTGGAATTCTATCAGTGGGGTCCTTAACCAGCCCAGGCTTCTAACATGAATTGCCTAGTTTCTTAAAGAATGAGTTCTTAAACTTCTCCAAAAGTATGAAGCTTATCTTCACAAGCATACACTATAACTACATTCTTTCAGCAATTTGTGGCCTAGTCATTTCTCAAAAGTTTATCTCTACATTCTACCTGATTGAGAAGTAATGACTCCTGGAGTTGTCAACATGTCACCTTTAAAGTAGGCTCTCCGTAGTACAGTAAAAATCTGTGCCTTTTCCTTTCTGTTTTCATGCCACCATATGCTTAGATCTTTTCTAAAAGTAACGCATTTTTTAATTAATATTCCCCCAGTTTAGCGTATAGCCATCAAAGAATACAGGGAAGCATGAGTGAGCGACTTACTCTTTAAACACTGACAATGGCTGTCTCACACTGGAAATCTTACCAGAGGACTCTTCCTTTTAACAATTAGCACTAAAGGCAATTGTGCATATTTAAAATATTTTGAAGTGCCTTACAAATAATAGTATTTTATTAAATAACTTCATAAGTAAGAGCATCTAAAAATGCTACTCCATAAGATAATTCTCTCACCTCTCTGGTCCTGATACTCCCATGTGAAGCGGGAGTATGACAGAGGTCACTGCCTAACTCTGAAACCTGTTATTTCCCAGATGACCTCCACATTAACTAGCGATGACCATGAACAATTGTGCACTCCTAAGACATCAGAGAGGCTTTTCAAACAATCAAATGTTAATTTTATTAAACAGCCATTTACTGTTACAGAGTATTCTCATTTGAGGTAGTTGAAATCTCACATCATGAACTAGCAACAATCCCTAGTTCAGAGGATCGGGAGGTGAGTAGAGGCTTGTGAATATAACTGGAATGTCAAGATGTTTCTCCACATTTAGAGCACACGTGTGTGCATGTATTGTCATCTCTTTGCTTGAAAGATAGAAATCTCTTTCCTTTTATGTGTGTTTTCATCAAACTTTTTTGAAATTGAAAAATTTTATAATTTACTACTAGTTTTTCCATGTTGTATACATGCAGGGCATGTCATGCGGGGTTTGATACTGGTATAAATCAAAAAGATGTAGTTGCCAAGAAAAATATGCTAATAAATGGATTCTTTCTTTTTGTTGGAAAGCAGAATTACCAAAACGTTGACTGGAAAGCTGAAAATGGTAGCAAGAGTTAGTAGTCGGGTGCCCTCATGGCCCAGCTGTGGTAGCCTAATGTGGGTGGACGTGCCTTCTCAGTGTAGCTCACACATGTCTTCCTTCCCCCAGCACCCTTCTCTAGGTCACTTTCTCATCCCTGTGGGGTTCATGCTGTCTTTTTCAATTTTTCAGGTGTTAGCTTTTTTGAGACTGTAATTATAGTCTAGTTATATCTCTGAGACTACAGCCGAGTCCACATTATCTTGGTTGGACTGCCCATTGTTTTAAAATCCTAGCCACACATCCACAGACTCTTAGACTGTTTCTTTAGATAATTATTGATATTTTAAAAAAACTTGTCTAATGTTATTCAGGCCGTAGGGGGTGCCTGATTCTGTTTGTGTGTTCTCTTTAGCATTTGTCTATTAAACCATCCTGGAATTGGAAATAGCCCAAATTGTTAACATAAATGTGGAAAATTCCAACTTTTGACATACTGAAATACCTGTTCAGTGCCTCACAACAATATTATTTCTAATTATTTTAATTCAGGGCACATCACTAGAAGTTTATGATTAGAATGAGGTTCAGAAAAATCTTCATTAAATAACGCCTGACATCAAAATGATCTTTGTACTCACATTAACAGAGAAATTATTTTGATTAGAAGGGCCAAAGCAAAATGCCTACAATTGCAAAATGGAAAGTGACTAGAATATCAATTCATTGAAGTTATTTTGCATGATATTTTCTCGCAAGCCTTTTTAAAATCTTTTTTTCTTTTTTGGCATGGGGTCTCACTGTGTCGCCCAGGCTGGAGTGTACTGGGCACAATCACTGCAGCTTCAACCTCCCAGGCCCAAGCAATTCTCCCACCTTAGCCACCGGAGTAGCTGTAACTACAGGTGTTTGCCACTACGCCCAACTAATTTACTTTTTATACTACAGACAGGGTCTTGCTATGTTACCCAGGTTGGACTTGAACTCCCGGACTAAAGCAATTCTCCCACCTCCGCCTCCCAAAGTGCTGGGATTACAGGCGTGAGCCACTGTGTCTACCTTTCTCACAAGCTCTTTTCAAACCTTTTCAAGAGATCATATATTCAAGATTAATAGTAAGTTGGATGTTACTGGTGGTTGCCTTGACTCCTTCCTGGAGCAAGTACATTAATGTAAGAAGAGACAGTCGAACATACCTTGAAAGGCTATGGTTCATCACACAAATAGTGTGCTGACTATTTTCTGCAGTGGGCCTCTTGTAATATGAAATGCACTACTACAGAAAGGAGTCCACATTTTCAGAGTTAATACCCAAGAGCTAGAATTTACTTGCAAGGCCGACCTTTGTCATTTTACCTGGATCTAGTCCTTGTACTTGAAAGAAATACAACCTCTGCTCTAAGGAAAAATCTGAACCTAATCAAACAAAGTGAATCCATTACACTTAACCAATAGACCATAACAATGCTGAAGCCTAATGCTTAGAAAAGTCACTCTGAGTGCACTGAAGGCAAGGCGAAACTGCCTGTGTCTACAGCTTGCAGTTTACTTTCTGCTCATTAGAATGTCAGTACTGCACCTCGCCCAAGCTTATCAGTAGGTCCACATCATCAGTGTCTATAGTTGAACCTCAAAAATGCTTGAGTCGAACATAGACCTCACTATTTGGTAAATATTTTAAGCTTAGACATTTCCAGAACCACTTTCCTCCAGAAAATTCCAGTGTTTTATGCAGCTCCTGCTGCCTAGAATTGTAGATATGATACAATGTCACATTCTGACAAGGTGCAGAACACTTTTGGTTTATAGACCTGGGTTGAAACCCTGATTATAAAGGAAATTACTGGTTAGCCTATGCAACTTTTTTTTTTAGCTTTAATTTCCCTATCTATAAGAAATAATCCTCACAACTTACTGTGGTGTACACAATGAGAAGAAGTAAAAGTATTTTTGCATATTGAAAGTGCTGTAGAAATATTTACATATTCCTAGAAAGATTTCAGAAAGCTTCCACATACTTTCAAAACACTGATTAGAAGTTGCAGGGTGCCTTTCTAGGCTTCAATGTCAATACTGCTGTTATTATCTTTCTTTACAAAAAAAGGC
>NW_012104898.1:1542845-1545944 GCF_000951045.1 Mandrillus leucophaeus | reverse complement strand
TTAGATAATTATTGATATTTTAAAAAAACTTGTCTAATGTTATTCAGGCCGTAGGGGGTGCCTGATTCTGTTTGTGTGTTCTCTTTAGCATTTGTCTATTAAACCATCCTGGAATTGGAAATAGCCCAAATTGTTAACATAAATGTGGAAAATTCCAACTTTTGACATACTGAAATACCTGTTCAGTGCCTCACTACAATATTATTTCTAATTATTTTAATTCAGGGCACATCACTAGAAGTTTATGATTAGAATGAGGTTCAGAAAAATCTTCATTAAATAACGCCTGACATCAAAATGATCTTTGTACTCACATTAACAGAGAAATTATTTTGATTAGAAGGGCCAAAGCAAAATGCCTACAATTGCAAAATGGAAAGTGACTAGAATATCAATTCATTGAAGTTATTTTGCATGATATTTTCTCGCAAGCCTTTTTAAAATCTTTTTTTCTTTTTTGGCATGGGGTCTCACTGTGTCGCCCAGGCTGGAGTGTACTGGGCACAATCACTGCAGCTTCAACCTCCCAGGCCCAAGCAATTCTCCCACCTTAGCCACCGGAGTAGCTGTAACTACAGGTGTTTGCCACTACGCCCAACTAATTTACTTTTTATACTACAGACAGGGTCTTGCTATGTTACCCAGGTTGGACTTGAACTCCCGGACTAAAGCAATTCTCCCACCTCCGCCTCCCAAAGTGCTGGGATTACAGGCGTGAGCCACTGTGTCTACCTTTCTCACAAGCTCTTTTCAAACCTTTTCAAGAGATCATATATTCAAGATTAATAGTAAGTTGGATGTTACTGGTGGTTGCCTTGACTCCTTCCTGGAGCAAGTACATTAATGTAAGAAGAGACAGTCGAACATACCTTGAAAGGCTATGGTTCATCACACAAATAGTGTGCTGACTATTTTCTGCAGTGGGCCTCTTGTAATATGAAATGCACTACTACAGAAAGGAGTCCACATTTTCAGAGTTAATACCCAAGAGCTAGAATTTACTTGCAAGGCCGACCTTTGTCATTTTACCTGGATCTAGTCCTTGTACTTGAAAGAAATACAACCTCTGCTCTAAGGAAAAATCTGAACCTAATCAAACAAAGTGAATCCATTACACTTAACCAATAGACCATAACAATGCTGAAGCCTAATGCTTAGAAAAGTCACTCTGAGTGCACTGAAGGCAAGGCGAAACTGCCTGTGTCTACAGCTTGCAGTTTACTTTCTGCTCATTAGAATGTCAGTACTGCACCTCGCCCAAGCTTATCAGTAGGTCCACATCATCAGTGTCTATAGTTGAACCTCAAAAATGCTTGAGTCGAACATAGACCTCATTATTTGGTAAATATTTTAAGCTTAGACATTTCCAGAACCACTTTCCTCCAGAAAATTCCAGTGTTTTATGCAGCTCCTGCTGCCTAGAATTGTAGATATGATACAATGTCACATTCTGACAAGGTGCAGAACACTTTTGGTTTATAGACCTGGGTTGAAACCCTGATTATAAAGGAAATTACTGGTTAGCCTATGCAACTTTTTTTTTTAGCTTTAATTTCCCTATCTATAAGAAATAATCCTCACAACTTACTGTGGTGTACACAATGAGAAGAAGTAAAAGTATTTTTGCATATTGAAAGTGCTGTAGAAATATTTACATATTCCTAGAAAGATTTCAGAAAGCTTCCACATACTTTCAAAACACTGATTAGAAGTTGCAGGGTGCCTTTCTAGGCTTCAATGTCAATACTGCTGTTATTATCTTTCTTTACAAAAAAAGGCATGTAAGCTCTCCACCCTACCTCACCCCATCACCAAATCCCATAAAAAGTTGCTCAGATGTGGGAGAAGACACCTATGTATTTAAGCAGGCACTAAAATGCATTTCTACTCTCTTCCCTGTTTTCCTTTGGGATAAAGATTGTATTTATCTTTTAAAAATGAAAAGTGGGCCAAATGTGGTGGCTCATGCTTGTAGTCCCAGCACTTTGGGAGGCTGAGGGAGGATTACTTGAGCCCAGGAGTGTGAGACCAGCCTGGGCAAAATAAACACCGTGTCTACAAAAAGCAAAAAATTAGCCAGGCATAGTGGCATGCGCCTGTGGTCCCAAGCTACTCAGTAGGCTGAGGTGGGAGGATCACTTGAGGTGGGAAAATTGCTCAAGCCAAGGAGGTCAAGACTGCAGTGAGTCATGAGTGATCACACCACTGCACTCCATCCTTGGCTACAGAAAGAGACTGTGTCTCAAAACAAAACAAAAACAACAAAAAAAAAGCTTTTACAAATAAAATATTTAACTTTTCATCCTAAAATTAATGGTGGTTTAGGCTGGGCATGGTGGCTCATGCCCATAATTCCAGCACTTTGGCAGGCCGAGGCGGGCAGATCACCCGAGGTCAGGAGTTCAAGACCGGCCTGACCAATGTGGTGAAACCCCATCTCTACTAAAAATACAAAAATTAGCCGGATACGGTGGTCCATGCCTGTAATCCCAGCTACTTGGGAGGCCGAGGCAGGAGAATTGCTCGAACCACGAAGGTGGAGGCTGCAGTGAACTGAGATCGTGCACTCCAGCCTGGCACTCCAGCCTGGGTGACAGAGCAAGACTCCATCTCAAAAAAGTGAAATTAAATTAATGATGGCTTAGCAACATCTAAAGATTATTTAGTATACACATTTTGTGTTTGAAAATAATTTTAACAAATATATTTTCAAATACTTTAATCTTTATTTTAATTTAAATCATTCATGCCAAGCACAGTGGCTCACATCTGTAATCCCAGCACTTTGGGAGGTGGAGGCAGGCAGATCACTTGAAGTCAGGAGTTCAAGACCAGCCTGGCCAACATGGTGAAACCCCGTCTCTACTAAAAATAGAAAAATTATCCGGGCATGGTCATGGACACCCGTAATCCCAGCTACTCGGGAGGCTGAGGCAGGAAAATTGCTTGTACCCAGAAGGCAGAGGCTGCAGTGAGCTAAGATTGCGCCACTGCACTCCAACCTGGATGACAGAGTGACTCCCATCTCAAATATAAATTAATTTTTAAAATAATTTAAATCATTCACTGGGAGCGATCTTTTTTATTTTCACAGTTCAA
>NW_012104898.1:1540197-1542555 GCF_000951045.1 Mandrillus leucophaeus | reverse complement strand
CCTCAGGTGATCTGCCTGCCTAGGCCTCCCAAAGTGCTGGGATTACAGGCGTGTAATTCTTAAGCAACATTTCTTAAGGTAGTTTACATGTTTCAAAAATAATTGAACTGAGAAAGTGATTAGCTTTGTCACTTCTTCCACATCTATCTCCTTTAGCTGTATTTGGCTTATCTTAAAAACTAAGATCTTCACAGAAAGATCTCAGGCAAAACTGAGGTTCCTTTTTGGTCTTTACTTTGCATATGTCGTGAATGCAACAAACCGTAGACATTCCACAGTGATAATTAGCCCAAATTGGCTTCTAATGAACAATGCCCAGTTACTCTAAGTTTATCTTAACAGAACCTTCTTTGTCTAAACTATTGAATAGCTGTCATTTACTCAGCTGCTGTCTATCAGTGTTTGTTAGGTGGAACCTTAGAAGGGCTCATCTAACATTTCAAGGAAGCAAGAGTGGATCTAGGGAAAAAAGAAATCCATAATTTTACAATTAAAGCTGCACTTACTGCTTAATGTATTTGTCCTTATAGGAGCCAGGTGTATTCTGAGATGGACATTAGAACTTTTCAGAAGACATTAAGAGTTCAGTGACCAAGTACTTGTAGAGAACTGAATTAGGTATATTAGTTACATCAGACGCATCAGGGAAACTGATTAATAATTAAATCGCGAGAGTTCTTTTTTTTTTTTTTCTTTTTTCTTTTTTCTAGAAACAGAGTCTCGCTCTGTCACCCAGGCTGGAGTGCAGTGGCACAATCTTGGCTCACTGCAACCTCCCCCTCCTGGGTTCAAGCAATTCTCCTGCCTCAGTCTGCCAGGACAAGGTTTCACTATGTTAGCCGGGATGGTCTCGATCTCCTGACCTCGTGATCTACCCACCTTAGCCTCCCAAAATGCTGGGATTACAGGCGTGAGCCACCAGGCCTGGCCAGGAGAGTTCTTTTTAGTTGTCAGTTTATAAAGAATATATGGAATCAGTTCATAAAAATATCACAGCCAAAGTGTATATAAATATTTCTTCTTGTAGCTCATGTTTTCATTCACAAGCAGGAGCCAAAAATGTACTCTCCTAATTAAAAGATAATTTTAAGTAGTGTAATTGCAAACAGAGATTGCATAACTATAACTGAATGTTAACATTAAAGTGATGTAATATTTTTCTTTATACATTAAAAAATAGGAAAAGTTAAAGTTCTAGATTATAGCACTATCTGATATTTCTCTCAGATCTCAAAACATTCGTAGGATATTTCTAGATGTTCGTATATACTGTCATGAATATAGAAAATGAATATGAATTGTGAAAATGCAAAATAAAGTCTCCTTAGTACTTGTATGATTTCGCTTCCCTTTCTGCGTATTGGATTAAGCAACATATTAAATTTTGTGTTATTAAACTGTATGAGAAAAAGACAACAGAATTTATGAAAAAAAAATTCTAGGGTTGCCACTGTCAGTGCATGTTCTGGAGCTCACTGCTATCTTTTTCCTTATAAAGAGATGGAAAGTAAGTCAGGGAAAAGAATCAAAAGAACTCTATCAAGACAAAACAATTCATGTCACAATCTAAAAATAGCATTTTGGGAAATTACTATCCAGTATTTCAAATCCAGTCCTCATTTGTGCTCACAAAGTAAAGTGGAAAACGGAGTACAGAAATAGACCCACATATAGTATATATGGTCTCCTGATTTATTACCAAGGCACCACTGAATTCAGTAGGAAAAGTAAAGTGTTCTTGATAAAAGGTGCTAGGTGAAAAATAAATGAACCTTCTCCTTGACTGCATGCTATCCACAAAGTTTATTTAAGACACATAAAAGTTTATTTGGAATGGATCACAGAACTAAATGGGAAAGATACAACAATAAAACTTTTGGAAGAAAACATAGACAAATATCTTCTTTTCCCTGTGAAGAAAAAAAAATTCTTAAACAGGGTAATTTTAAAAATATGAAAGAAAATATTGATACATTGGACTAGATGAAAACTGAGAACTTCTGTTCATCAGAAGACCCCATTAAGAGAGTGAAAAGGCAAGTCCTAGACTCAAGATGTATACTAAGAAAAAGACAATTAGGCAAATTTTAGAAATGGGCAAAACTGGGTGTTGAATGGATTCTTCATAAAAGAGGATAACCAAATGATCAGTTTTAATGACTATTTTTAATAAGTGCTCAACATCATCAGTCATCAGGAAAATGCAAATAAAAACCACAATGTGGTGCCACTTCACACCCACTAGAATGCTTAAAATTCAAAAGACTAACAATAACAACTACAACTGTTGGCAAAGATGGGAGGCAGTTGGGATTCTCATACACTACAGGTGGGAAGTAATTTGAAAAATGTGACAGT
>NW_012104898.1:1537933-1539237 GCF_000951045.1 Mandrillus leucophaeus | reverse complement strand
AGTTGAGTCAGTGACAGAGCAAGAGCACCATCATCTTGGACAAACACTGTCACTTTAAGTTCCAGCTCCCTTTCTAGCCTCATGTATTTTAAGGAAATCACTTGTCTTCTAACTACAAGCAGCTAGAAAGAGCAGACAGTAAAACACAGGTAAGACAACCTGGGCACAGAGGGAGGTGAGGGGAAAGTCTTTTGGGTAACTGCCAAACTTCACCCTCGTACAACAGTACGAGGCCCCGGTAAAACAGTGGGCCTTAATAAGCACATTCCTTTCACTTCAGGTGCACTGAAATAGGGAAGCTAAAAGCAGACTCAGGGGGTATGCCTGCAGCTGCAGAAAGATGAATGGGAACAGACACAACTGTCCCTCCCAGATAAGCACCACAAAGAGACACAGAAACAGTCCAAACATCTGATAAACTCTCCCACCCTGAATCCTTAAAAACTCTTTGTAAGAGAGTGTACCTCTGACTTAACTCTGCCAGACACCCCCCTCAGGTTTGTTTTCTCTAAAATAAACCTGTCTTGACTGGCAAGCCATCTTTTGTGTTTGTTTCCTCTTTCTTTAATTCTTATAGTCAGGACCTAGATTCACCATCTTTCTCAACCTGGAAATAAAATCTCTCTCTCTCCCTCTCTCTCTTTTATTTATAAGGACTTTGAAGTGTAGAGAGGTTAATGAACTAGCCCAGGGTCAGGACCATGAACTTTATTCATTATTCAGGAATTCAACTATTACAGACAAATGGAAATGACCTCATCTCAAACTCCTACTCCTCACTTCCCATTTTCTACAACAGGCAGTATTATTCTCCCTTTAACTCAGATGTAAAATCTATTTTATTCATAACAGATTTACTTTTAAGTATCTACTATGAAAGGAAAGGGATATAGAGTTGAGAGGCTGGGGTCCCAATCCTCTACCCCAGTTGATTCTGACTCTTCTCATTCCAAAGTGGCCACTACCTTCCTTTTAGTTTCCCAATATCAAACATGTTAAGCATCAAATTGGACCACTACTTTAAGGTATTTGCTAAACCTGAAGCTGCCTTAGAATTTTTTTTTTTTTTTTTACTTATTGTCTGACTTTGCATGTGTTTGTCTTGAATTCAGCATCCTGTTTTTATGCCTGTCGCATTAGGCTATGAGTCCAGGAAGGCAGGAACAGCAGCTGGCAAAGGTACCCAAAACAAGTGTATTTTATTTTGGAAACGTTCTTTGTGTCTAGCCTAAATCTATCCTGATGCAGTTTCAGATAACAGAATCCTTTGTCTTTGTCTACTCACAGGATAAATATGGTAAAAA
>NW_012104898.1:1524629-1532303 GCF_000951045.1 Mandrillus leucophaeus | reverse complement strand
CACAAAGAAATATTATTTCTACAAATATGAGAAAGGCTTACTATTTTATACAATTAAAAATAAATACAAATGAACAAGAAAATCACTACAATCAATAGATAAATAGGTCAAATTATCTCAAAAGATGTCACAAAATTTTGAGTTGGAATCTGTTTTCTTTAACTTTTGAAGAGAATGTAACAAAAGAGAAAGCAGAAACCCAAAATTGTGTCGCTCAATGGTCAAAATCACAGACTACTCTAAAAGTTACCTTAACAGTTTAATCTCACCTACTTCTGAGTGGCTTTTAATTTGTCTTCTGGGAAAATTTCAACTTTTTTTTTTTTTTTTTTGAGACAGGGTCTTGCTTGTTTGCCCAGACTGGAGTGCAGTGGTATGATCTTGGCTCACTGCAACCTCTCCCTCCAGGATTCAAGTGATTATCATGCCTCAACCTCCCAAGTAGCTGGGATTACAGGCACCCACCACCACACCTGGTTAATTTTTGTATTTTTAGTAGAGACAAGGTTTTGTCATGTTGGACAGGTCAGTCTCGAACTCCTGACCTCAAGTGATCCACCAGGCTCGGCCTCCCAAAATGCTGGGATTGATGCAGGATTTCTGGCAACTTAGTTCAGCTAAAATCTGAGTTCTTATCCCATGACCAGGAAGAATTAGGCACAAAGACACATTGAAAGGTGAGGAGGGTGGAATTTATTAAGCAAAAGGAAACGTCTCAACAAAAAGAGGGGTCCTGCATGCAGCTTTTCCACCTTACAAATTGAATAGCAGGCCACCACACAGAAGCTGAAGAGGCCAGGCTCCTCCCCAGCATAAAGCGTGAATTCCTGGTGGCTCCACCCCATTCTTCCAGTGCACAGGTGAGCCCTTAGTCTGAGCCACTCCACATCAATTTATTTCCCTTACTGTGCATCTGTTAAAGGGTGGAATTTTTCACCGTGGGTATGTTTAGGCAAGCCCCCTGTGCACAATGACCTAGGCAGCATTTGGCTGTCTCCTGCCTCTATTATTCCCCATCTAAAGAAGTACATTTAACTGCCCTTAGAATAAGGATAAAGATGATGACTGATCTTAACTGCTTCCTGCAGACAGGGGGCGCTGTTTTGGGAAATGGGCAATCAGGTCTTCCTCAGAGGCCTATCTAAAGGGTCCCTGGTAAAAGGGGGTCATCAATTGAGGCTCTGGTTGCATGACTGTTTGGAGTTTGATGGCCTGAAGACAAGATGAGACAAACAGGGTTATTAGAAGACATGTATTAAAATGAAACAAAACGGGTGTTAAGGACAGCTCAAAAATCCCAAGGCTGCCAGCGTGCCCAGATAACTGGTGACAATCTGCCTGCTAAGATTTGTGTGCGTGGAGCTTGGCTTTGGTAGCTCCTTTGGTCTTATTTTCCCAACAGCGAAACCTCTGGATGATGGGTACTCTATTTACTCTCATCACCTGGCAGGATTTGCAGGATAATTGCCCAGAACTAGAATATTGATACAGATTTTTACATTACCTGTCCCTTTTTACTTCTTCTGAGCTGCAGTCAGACATTGCTGGTTGGTTCACAGGAATAAGCAGGGTTAGTCTAAAATGTAGGCAAAATAGCTTAAAAACACCTAATGTGTCTAGAATTTAATGACAATGTATGATAAGTTTTGAAGCATAATTTATCTCCAGTCCTCATTTTTGTTAAAAAATAATTATGATGGGACTGAGTTGTTTGCAAAATAAACATTAGTCTTATATTTGGCCTTATTATTTGCATAACGTGCAGCAAGAATAATTATTTTTACATAGACTTTTTAAATTGGCTTTGATGGAACTCTGTTCCACAAGGAATCTCAGATAGCACCTTTTAAAGCCAAGCCCAGCGATGGGTTTGTATCCTCAAGGACCTATAAGTTGGGTGAATTCCTCTCTTCTTGGGATCCCAAGAATATGGGGTTCCTGGGCCTGTTAGGAAGTGACATTCTTTATTCACCACAGGTTACAAACCCTGTACTAGGACTGTGTAGAGAAGGTATGATGCCAGTTTTCCCAAGGGGCTTTTATTGGCTCTGCAAGTCGAGCTTGACTCCTTAAAGATAAGCATACCCTTCTAGTCAAAGCCTTAGTAAAACAACCAGTTTCTCCAATTGCATCCTGTGGCAAAAGAAAATGGGTTCTTATATAGTTATTAGCATCAGTGCAAATAACCATATTGCCATAAGTTAACAATATTCACAACTGGTTTTCAAATTCTGGAGAAACCAGGCAGAGAGAAACAAATATGCTCCAAACATTTTTCACAGGAGTATACCTTACTCAATTATTAAGGGCCATAAATAGCTCAAAATAAGTTTCCTTGATTCTGAAAAACAAAACAAGGATCAACAATGTTTTAAACAAAAATTTAAAAAGAATTACTTCATTTTCTATTAGTTCAGTCCATTCAGTTGTTCTCCTTGATATTCATAAAAATTTCAGCTCTTCATAGTTCCTGTATGTTTTTTCTTTATTCTAATGTCACAATCTCCAATGTTATCAGAAACCTGCATTTAAGAACACCTGTCAAAGTTCTAGAGCTGATTATAAACCATCTTTTGAAGAAGATCAAAACAAGACAACAATTGTCTGTGAATAACAAAATGTCCAGGGTAGTTACGGTCAAAAACACGACTGACAAAGAAATTTGGTTATCTCTGTAGTTTATAATCACTTAATGTAACAACCTTAATTGTGACTGATAGCATATACTCACACATTTGAATCTTTAGAGATCCCATACAGTTTAGGAGCATATATTAATATTATTCACTAAAATATAACCAGAAGAAGATTAAACATCATTTTGGCAATCTCGTCTACCTAAAGGTATGAGGTAATCCTGTTTACCTCTCTTCTGGATACTCCGGGGGCCTTCTGTAGCATCCAAAGTCTAGGTGTCAGGAAAGAGAACCTTGAAGCTGAAATTTCATTTTGGAAATCCTGTTAAATATGTTTGAGGTTTAAAACACTTGATGTTATGAAGTAGAATTCCACATTACCATAAGTTATTTATTTTGCCAAAATGATGACTCAAACATTTTAAAACAAGGCAAAAACCTTTACTCGTTAAGAGGGAAGACTTAGCTTTCCAAACAATTTGTCTCCTGTTTTCTCTTTCTTTTCCTTGGCAGACTACAGGCAAGCCAAATGGAAATCTTTCATTATCTTTTACTATTACATGAAAATCTTGTATGAAGGAGAGAAAGCCAAATTTTACACTTACATTAGTTTACTATTAATGTCAACCCAATTTTTAAAATGAAACCTTATAGACCATTGCATCCAATCTTGACCAGTTTGACTGTAAGTTAAGATTCTTAGAAACCTTTTAAAATTCTTTACAAATTTTGCTAAAGAGTGTATTAGTGCCTTAAGAAAAAAAAAAACCTTACTGTGCTTTTATTTCAATGCTCAATTTACAGAAAAGCCATAATACTATTTTGAATTTAGTATGTTCACATACAGAATGTATTTTGCAAGATTAATTTTTAGGAACCTTACATAACTTGTTTAAAGTTTTAGCTTTATCTTATCTAATTCAAAACAATCCTTTAGCCCTAGCCAAAAATTTACATGTCCATGCCTTCTTACAATCTTGTACTACAAACACATTTTACTGTTCTTACACACCTTGCATGTAAATCTATTTTCAGTAGTCTGAATTACATGTTATAATGGTGACTCTTAGCAATTTTTAACTTTAATGTAAAATCCTGTAAGTTGTTTTAATTATGTACTAGGCAACAATAAAGTTTGACTCCTTCCAGCATAGTTAAGGGTGTGGTTAATTCCACATGTGCCCAGGCCTAACCAATTGTGAAACAGGCAAGTTGAACCAAAAGCCAGAGAAGCAGTTTATAACCTGAAAACATTTAGCAAACCTAATATCTGACCTGCATGATTTAGACCACCTATTTATATTTTAATGACATTTGCATTTTACCAATAATCTTCAAGACTTTTTATTTCTCAAAGATTAAAGTCACATGAACTAAAAGGCATTACAAGTTTTATCTTTGCTTCAAAATATATTTGATCCAAGTGCTTATCCTTATTTAAGCCTATTAATTAGAGCTTTTTTTAAAATAGACATCACATATATAACACATATATAACACAGACAGACAGAAGAAGGTCCAGTAGCTATAAGAGTTTTCATTTGCCAATCTCCTAATTGGATTATTGGCCTCTGGGTAGAGCCCTTTGAGAGTAAGTCAAGGAAAGCATGCAGCTTCCAGGGCCCAATAAACAGGTATGGCTGAAAGACAGAAACAGATTTTGAGAAAGATCTATCCACCTTTAATTCCTGACTTTCTATGAGAAAAACAGAGGTTTCTCCCCCAAACAGGGTCAGTGGCGCCTTCTGTTTTTCTAAGAAGTCCCATGCTCTCAGAAGTTATCTTAGGGCCTCACATGCATGCACCAGGAGTGGCAAGACAAAATGGAGAAAACTAATTCAGTCAACTGAGAAAAAAACCTTTTTCAGGAAAACAAGATCCATGAAGAGAAAAACATAAAGGCCTTTTAAATATACTTATAGATTGGATATCCACTTCTAATTAAGCTGAGTACTCTTTAAGAAAGTCCTTTTAAATCTTTTATTACCTGACTTTAGCCATGCCAAGGGGCAAATATTTCTGGCTTTTGATTTTTAGCACAAGTAACCTCACAAGTGAAACCAACAAGTCTCAAGACATGCAAAGCACACCAGATTGGTCACAGATTAAGACCAACCTAATAAATACTTTTCCATTGATCAAAAGTTTACAGAGAATATAAACACCGATCCTTCTCATTTCTTTTACTGGTTGGCACAGGGAGAGGGAAGTCAAAAGTCTGACTGGCAAAAAAACTTTTACCCTTTTGCCAGCATGTCAGACTTATGGGTTCCCTTTCTCCAAGCTCAATTCTAAGTCAACCAGTTTAAAGTTTGGGAAATTAACTTTTCTCAGTGTGGAGGATGCATCTGAATGGAGTGTTCTGTAATATGGGGACACAATTACCCCTCTGTAAGAGAGAAGAGAGGAAGAAAAAGGAAAAAAGAAGGCATTTTGGTTTTTTTTTTTTTTGAAGGAGTCCCAGGGGTTCATGAGACATTGAAAGGGGTACAGACTGAAAATAAATTGGCAACTCATCCAGAAAGAGGGGAGCAAGGAGTCCCAAGTTCCTTTCTCTCCCCAGAAAATACCTGGGGTATGTGAGGGAGAGGTGGATGAGGAATCCCTCTTTTTTTCTTCTGTGTTTATATCCTGATAGAGTTAGGATGTAAGCTTATGTGCTTATATCCGTGAGTCACAGCGACCTTGACAGGGTGCCGCCCCATGGGTGCCAACACGACTTTCACCCATGTTAACAAGGGAGGCTAGGGAGTTGGATTATTTGCTCTTACCCACATATGCCCTGTCCCCACTGCTGTCAGTAGCCTTCGAGTTCCAAAGCTTGGAATTGAGTTTGGGATAAAAATGTGTCTCGGAGGTTGCATAGACTCCTTAACATAAGCCGAATGCTAAGATGAAGCTGTGGAATTGAGTCCTCCTCCAACAAAGGAGAGAAAAAGGGTTTCCTGTGAATTGGGATCCTGGTCTAATAAGATGCCTTCCAAAAGGAAAGAAAAAAAAAAGAGCCTCTGGCATAGAGAAGCCCCCTCTCCTTGCAGGGCTGTGTGATTAGGTTGTTGCAAACACAATCATGGTCCCAGCTATTCTAAGTAATGGCAAAAACTGCAACTACTTTCGCACCAACCCACTAACTCCTGATCTCGTAGAGAAAACAACAACAGCAACAACAACAGCTTAAGTACCGAGCTGTGTTAACTGCTGACAGGGTGGAGAAAAGAAAAGAAAAAATAGCTTAAGTACAGAGCTGTGTTAACTGCTGACAGGGTGGAGAAAAGAAGAAGATGCCTGGGGAAGAAACCTCTTATTCTTATGCAAATGAGTTTCTCCAACAGGGAGAGAAACTTTTAATTGCTATTGAACCAAGCTGGACCCCTCAACCAGGGAAGGTGAAGACTCTGTGGATGTGTGGCAGGGGACACTGGCTAGCCGGCCACACTGGGCCCAGGCCCCTGAGGCCACCTTGGGACCTGGTCAGTGGTTTTGGCTCCTTCCTGCCCTGCATGGCCATTGGACACAGCACACACATGCAGTAGACATGGCCACGTGCCCCAGCCAGGAGGAAAGGGGGGCAGCCATGGGAGTGGGGGACCTACAATTTGTAAAAGAAAAAATACATGCTATTACCATCCTGAAAAAGAAGGAAAATGCTATAGAAAAGACTGAGTTGGACCAAGGCTGATATTCCTGACCCCTGAGAGTGACTGGGAGTAGGGGGCAGATTCCCCTTCCCTCAGAAAAAAATCTGAGGATGTCCACATTTTACTCACCCTTCCTCATGTCCTTGTATGGGCTGCCAAAATGATTCAGGATTTTTTGCTCCTTAGATGAGCTAAAATCTGGGTTCTTGTCCCATGACCAGCAAAAATTAGGCACACAAATTGAAAGATGAGGAGGGCAGAATTTATTAAGCAAAAGGAAAGCTCTCAACAAAAAGAGGGATCCTGCACACAGCTTTTCTACCTCAAAAATGGAGTACCAGGCCACCACACACAATCTGAAGAGGCCAGGCTCCTCACCAGTATAAGGTGTGAATTCCTGGTGGCTCCAATCCATTCTTTCAGTGCACAGGTGGGCCCTTAGTCTGAGCCACTCCACATCGATTTATTTCTCTTACTTATGCACATGTTAAGTGATGGAATTTTTCACCATGGGCATATTTAGGCAAACCCGCTGTGCACAATGACCTGGGCGGCATTTGGCTGCTCCTGCCTCTATCAGGATTAGAGGTGTGAGCTACCACAAAATTCAACTTTCACATAGCATCTAAGGCATTATTTCAAAATGTTTAGTCTTCTTTCCATTTGTGATTTTAAAACTTTTGAACAATCTATATGTACTACAGACAGATTCTGTTACTGAACTGAACTTGGGTCCATCTGCCTGGTGTAGCAAAGCCAAACCCTGACATCAGGATTTACAGCAAGAGAAAGTAAGACATTTATTAAAGTGTACCACACGAGGAGGATCAGGCAGCAAATGCTTAAGCTTCAAACTCCCAGATGGCCTACACGTAAGAGGCTTTGTTTTTCTTTTGAGACAGTGCCTAGGCTGGAGTGCGGTGGTACCATTTTGGCTCACTGCAACCTCCACCTTCTGAGTTCAAGCAATTCTTGTGTCTCAGCCACCTGAGTAGCTGGGATTACAGGTATGCACCACCACGCCTGGCTAATTTTTGTATTTTTAGTAGAGATGATGTTTCTCCACCTTGGTCAGGCTGGTCTCGAACTCCTGGCCTCAAGTGATCCACCTGCCTCAGCCTCCCAAAGTGCTAGGATTACAGGCATGAGCCAGTGTGCCTGGGCACATGTAAGAGTTTTCAAAGTAGGAGGCAGATGTTACAGGCTGTCATAAATCAATACATGGAGGCTATACATTCTTTTGGTGTAAAAAGGTGGGACATCTCAAGGAGAGGGCCCACACGTCATAGGTGGATTCAAATATTTTCCAATTTGCAGTTTGTTAAGCTTTGTCTAAAATCCTAGGGTCAGTAGAGAGGAATGTTGAGCTCTGGCCTGTGGTTATTACTTCCTCCAGGTCC
>NW_012104898.1:1510235-1524579 GCF_000951045.1 Mandrillus leucophaeus | reverse complement strand
AATTTTTGGGAACTGCCTTTTAGCGAGCACCAAGTTCATCAAAACTTAAAGTATCCATGCCTATAGCCCTTTCTACCTGACTTAAGCGGTTTATGCTCCTGTCAGCCAAACATTGAGCAGCATCTCTGGTGAGACTGTCCCTGGTTGCCTCATTTGCTCTCTATCTTTAGAAATTCCGCCTTAGGGCCTCCTCTCAGGCTCAGCTTTCTCATAGATTTTACCTTCTAAACTCACTGTCACCTCCCAGAGAGGCCTGGAAAACAAAGGTGGTCTATTGTCCATTACTACTCATTCCAGCTTGCAAAAGCCATTGGTAGCGACCCAGAAGTGTGTCCTGGAAAGTCCAAGTTAGTCCTCAGATCAGATGTCAGTGAAGCTGGTGCATGTTCCTCCTGCATTACTGAAGAGGGCTGCATGTGGAAATGCTAATGTTGAAAACAGTGAAGGAATGTTTGTTTTATGTATGTCCTACATTGCATATGAACCACGATAAAATTAACATACACTTAAGACAAAAATTTTTAAGTTGCCTTAAATTAATAAATTATTCCATTAATAAATGTGACTTGTAAACATCTCACAGTGGGACTAAATCTGATGAAAGCTACTCACTAAACACCGTATTGTCCAACGTGACTGGATTGCCCACAGCCTGGCAAGCGTAATGACTTAGAGTAGAAGGGGCTTGAGCGTTCCCTGATGGCAGAGGACTAGGCAGAATGACCACTGGGAACATGCATGTGGAATTGTGCTATTGTAGGGGAGTACAGCTTCTTAGATGATCACTGTTCATTTGAAATTCTGGCCCTTTTGTGGCTATTGCATTCTAACAGATAACTCTGCTGTTGAAAAGTAGGAGTTGTTTATTATCTTAGCAGTTATGTGAAAATGGTTGCAGCCAAGCCAAGGAACTAATTGCTAATTTTGCAGAGATGCAAACATTCTTTCTGTAGACCAGGAAAGCCAAATTAATAAAAATATCTCAAGTACCATTCTAAAACAGGTCAAAAAAAAAAAAAAAAAAAACCCACCTGATGTGCAAAACTGGTGAAATTGGATTTGGTTTCAATGACTGTGTTCAGTGAATAAATGAATGTAGAGTGAGGAAACTAACAAGTTACTACGTGAGAGTTAAGAACATGATATCTAGAGCAGACTATCCAGTTCAAATTCTGTCTCTGCCACTTAACAGCTTTGACCTTGGACCAGTGGCCTGCTGCATGATTCATTTCTTCATCTATACAGTGAAAATGGTGATAGTGTTAGTATTAACAACTTGAAGGACAGCTGGGAGGATTAAAGTTGTTAGCATCTGTAAAGTGCTTAGGATAGTGTTGGCAAAGATAGTGAACTATTGTCATGGCATAGTCCTGCATATTTCTCTGTTATGTAAGCACAGGCGACACATTTAGTGTGTCTTTATCTTTTTTTATAATTAGCACATTGCCTCCAAAGTCATATAACAATGCTAACAATAGAAGGGTTCCGCTACAAATTATTTCAGTAAAATTACTCTGCATTCATGTATCATGCCAGTGACAATCCTCGGAGACATTTATTAATACTTTTTTCCTGGTGAGTACTGATTATTTTAAGGGGACGACCTATTAGAAATTGTGACTCAGGGCCAGGCACTGTGGCTCATTCCTGTAATCTCAGCACTTTGGGAGGCCAAGGCAGGTGGATCACTTGAGGTCAGGAGTTCGAGACCAGCCTGTCCAACATGGAGAAACTCTGTCTCTACTAAAAATACAAAAATTAGCTGGGCATGGTGATGGGCACCTGTAATCCCAGCTACTTGGGAGGCTGAGGCAGGAGAATCGCTTGAACCTGGGAGGTGGAGGTTGCAGTGAGCCAAGATCGCGCCACTACACTCCAGCCTGGGTGACAGAAAGGGATTCCATCTCAAAAAAAAAAAAGAAAGAAAGAAAGAAATTGTGACTCTAACCAGTAGAAAATAACCTTAGATATTCTCAGTTTTGTATATCAAACTTAATATTGACAATGGTTTGTACTAAAAATAATGATCTGTACAATAAATAGAATTTATTAAATTTATACACTTTATTAAAATTATGTGATTTATGATACTAAAAATATTCTAAAACATAAGTCATAAGTTGATGATTCTCAAGAAAATGTTCATGGACATATTCTAATTGGTTCTATTATGATTTTCTTTAATTTAGAGATGATATTTAAAATTATTTTACCAGGAATAAAAACAGAACATCTTGTTTACAGGAATAAGTCACAATTCAAAGATATTTTCATGTAATAAGACAACATTTAGTCCTACTCAGACATTTCCATTTTCATTCTAATTTCTTATCAAAGCCCGGAGGATCAATTTACAACAAGGTCTTAACTACACATCCCAAAGTATGTTAGCAGAAAGGTATAACAAAGGCCTTAATGCCAATTCCTGACTGTCAGAAAAAATAGTTGAGATTTTTAGCATCTGAAACAATATTCTGTGAATGAGAGACACTTCAATGAAGGAAATCTCTATAGATATCAATATCTAAGTCATCTGAACTCCTCTAATAGCACAATAAGAAAATAAATAAGGGAAAGGACATTTAGATTTCGAGTAGTACACTTAGGAAACATGTATTATTACTGCCCATCTGCTCCTCTCAAATATGCCTGGATATGTTTCCTAGTGGCAGAAGGTGAGACTAGACAAAATCTCACAATTGTCAGAGTATGGTCCCACTGAAAACAACAATAATTATCTTCCTAAAGTAAGTGTGGTGTTTCAATTATTGGTAATCAAGTTTATGATACTCTATTTTCTGTCTTCAACTTGACATCTAGGAATGCTGGTTATAAAAGTGACAATTGCTTTAATAATTAGGGCACCAAAGAGCATATGAAATTAACCTTGTCTTCTTGAAATTGGCTGATACTCATATGTGAAGTACAGCAAGCCTCTTTATCTTACACCTACTCAAATCTCTCTTTGAACTGAAGAATAGTGGATGAAAAATCTAACATGATCATGTAATGTTTTCAATTATTCAGATTTTATACATACAATAAATATTTGATGGATTCTCTTGGCAGTTGATGAGTTAAAATCTATTCTCTTAGTTAGTAGACAACTTTTAAAATGTTTTAATTTTTTTAGAGAGTGAGTAGACAACTTACCAGGGGAATCAAATTTAATAAATGATTTATTAGAGTGGCATGTGATCTTTTCAGTTGTGGTTTAGATACAAAGCATGAATTCAAACATTCACCTTAACCCCTATATTCTAAAATTCAAACCTAGTATAAATCATCAATAGAGTTGTATAAAATCTAACTGATGTCTGAATTTCTCCAGAGATAGAAAAAGTTACTACCAACACGGGCAATTCATTTAATCTTTGCATAATCTCTGATTCTTGAAATGTTCTCCCTTTAACTCCAACTCACTACTTTTCTTGAAGGCACACAGAAAAATTCTGATTCATAGAGAAAAACCTTCAAATATGGGCAATAACTATCCTAAGCTTCATGGTTTCACCATTAATTTGGATAAATAATTTAAGTTCTGTGAGATTTAATTCCTAGATTGAAGAAAATTGAGAAAATACATACCACGTATTCTGAAAAACCTTAACGTACAACTCAGAAATTAGTTATGTGAGTGTTTCGTAAGCAGGTAATTTAACTGATTGTTTGAGCACTCTTTATTAGATGTAAGAAAACCCTGGATAAATATGAAGTCATAGGACAGCTGGGTTCTGAACGAGCCCTATAAATTGCATCAGAAGATGATGAAACAATGATGACTTTGCACAGTTGGTGATAGGTAGAATCAAATTTGGAGGGACTTTCAGAAATTTGAAGCAAAAGAGTTTTGTCTTATTTTGCCTTGTTTGCTAATGAATTATAAAATCTTTAATCCAGAAGAGGGACTTATGGTGACGCCATTATAAGTCCTCTTGATGAGTGATCCTGTTAAAAAATAATTGAGACAGGATGATTAAACTTGCATCACACAGACTTCTGGGTCTGGAACAAGATGGAGTAGACTTCTTTTCTACCATGAAGTACAGCTAACATCCCTGAACGTTATATATACGACAAACTTAAGAAGTCTCTGAAAGACTGGGAGAAGGCAGACGCAGCTAGGAGCTCCAGGACACAGGGTGAGTTCCCTGAGTTTTCTTTTTGCCTCACATAGCTCAGACTGAATTCAGGAGAAGGTGGTAACAAAGAAATGCCAAGAGGGTACAGAAAAACAAAACAAACAAACAACAACAACAACAACAAAACTCTGCCTTGTAAAGCTTGTTCTATGTAGTGAGAGAATCAGGAAAGGGGAAGCCTAGCAAGTGAGAGAATTTTACATAACAACCACCGCACTCAAGGCAAACATGATGGAAGAAGCTGCATCCCGATTAGCAAAATTAGAATATATTTTCATTCTTGACTAAATGTCAGAAGGCAATCCTTCTCCTATGCTGAGGTGTCAGAGAAGACTGAGTGAGTATCCTGCTTTCACTCCTACTCAGGAAGTGTGAGATGTATACCCACTTAAGATGCTAATAGAGGCTTAGGGGAAGATCTGGATTTCCACCCCAACTGACAGTAACAAGGTAGTGCCCACCTTGCCTCACAAGTGTAGTGTCAGAGCAGGACTGCTTAAAGAGAAGATTTTTAATTTTTAATTTTTTTTTAGAGACAGGGTCTCACTCTGTTGCCCAGGCTGGAGTGCAGTGGCACAATCATAGCTCCATGCAGCCTTGAACTCTTGGGATCAAGTGATCCTCCCACCTCGGCTGCTTGAGTAGCTGGGACTACAGGCATGTGTCACCATGCCTGGCTAATTTTTAAAGTTTTTGTAGAGATGGGATCTCACTATGTTATGCAGGCTGGCCTCAAACTCCTGGCCTCAAGCAATGCTCTCACCTCAGCTTCCCAAAGTGCTAAAATTACAGGCGTGAGCTACAACACCTGGCACTTAAACAGAAGATTTAAAAAATATCTAGAGTATCATAACAGAATACTCCAAATGCCTATTTGAAATTCATCCTTCATTAAAAGAACAAGAAAAATTTCAACCTTAACAGGAAAAACAACCAACAGACACCAAGATGATGCAGCTGTTGAAATTTTTGGTCAAAGATTTTAAATATTTATTATAAAATGTGACAACAAGTAATTACAGTCATGTTTGAAACAAATGAGATAATGGAAAGTCTCAGCAAGGAAACAGAAGGCATGAAGAGCTAAATAAAAATTTTACTCTTACTCTTTTTTTTTTTGAGATGGAGTTTTGCTCTTAAAGCCCAGGCTGGAGTGCAATGGCACAATCTGAGCTCACTGCAACCTCCACCTCCCAGGTTCAAGCGATTCTCCTGCCTCAGCCTTGCAAGTAGCTGGGATTACAGGAATGTGCCACTACGCCCAGCTCATTTTGTATTTTTAGTAGAGACCGGGTTTCACCATGTTGGCCAGGCTGGTCTCAAACTCCTGACTTCAGGTGATCTGCCCGCCTTGGCCTCCCAAAGTGCTGGGATTACAGGTGTGAGCCACCGTGCCTTGTCAGAAATTTTACTCTTAATATAATTATTGACATGACTAGGTTGGCCTGCCATTTCATTGTGTGCCTGTGTGTGTGTGTGTGTGTGTGTGTGTGTGTGTGTTTTTTCTCCAGAGACAAGTTTCACCATGTTGCCCAGACTGGAATACAGTGCTATTCAAATAATATCAGAAACCATGGGAGCTAGAAAGAAGCTGCACATGTTTTTCAAGTGCTAAGAGGAAATGATTGTCGATCATAATTTTATATACAGTAAAAATATTCTTTAGATATTAAGGGGAAATCAAGACAAACACAGATGATGGAAAACAATAAGAATTTGACTTCAGAAGATCTATCCTAAAAACCAGCAAAAGGAATTCATAAAACAAAAAAGGTTGTGATAAATGGAGAAATATGAGAACATCAAAAAGGAGGAAAGAAAAAAAGAATTATTAAAAATATGTGTGAACACAATAGACTTCTTCTCTTGCATTAAAAAATTGATGATTATTAAGTAAAAATACTAACACTATCTGATGTGTTTTTCAAAGTATGTAGAGCAAATATTTAGGACAATTATAAACAGGCGAGGGTAAAGAAATTTAAGGAAGGCACGTTTTGTACACTTCTCATCAACTAGTAAAATGTTAACACTAGCGGACTGTGGTATGTTTGTATAATATAATGCCTTTAACAACCACTTTAAAAAAAGCTAAAGAAAGAGATACCCTCAAAAGCATTATCAATAAAAACAAATGGAATTCTTCAAAAAGGTGCAAGTTACAAACAACAAGATAAAAAAAGAAAGCATAGAAGCAAAAACAGAAGGAATAAACATAAAATTTAAAATGAAATGGTAAACTTAAAGCCTTCACATAGCAATAATTATATTACATGTAAATGATTAAAAAAATTAAAGACAGAGATTTGCACAGTAGAAAAAAACTCCAATTCAACTATATGCTGTTTTTTTTTAAAAAACTTCAGATGTATATATGTATTTAGATTGAAAGTAAAAAGATAGAAAAAATATATAATGCAAATATTAATCAAAAGAAAGTAGGAGTGGCTATATTAATATCAAATCAAGTTAACTTTAGAGCAGAGAAAATTACCATGGAGAAAGAGGTACATACACAATGATAAAAGGGTCAATCCACCAAGAAGACATTGCTATAGTATGTCACTAAACAATAAAGTCATAAAATATATGAAGCAAATACTGATAGAATTGAAAGGAGAAATTGACATATCCAAATTAGAATTGGAGACTTTAACACCCATCCTTCACATCTGATAGGATAACTGAATAGAAAATCAACAATGATGTAGAAGAATTTAACAACCCCACCAATCAACAGGGTCTAATTGACATTTATAGAAAATTCAGCTTTCTGAAGACTGAAGAGTACACCATAGGAGGCAGATTGATGAGGGAAGTCAAAACTTACAGTATGACGGGAATACTGTTGAGTTTTCTGGATTTTTTTTTTTTTATTTTACCTGAGGGGATCTGATTCACATAACTATAGTGAGAGGAGACAACAATAACTACTCAGGGAAAACCCTCATTCTGGCTTGAGGACTAGGGAAAACAAAACAAAACAAAACCAAACACGCCACTGTGAGTTGAGTGGGGAGAGTATGAAGGAAATCCTCTTCATTTATCTCTTTTCTCCTGCTGCTTCACCCTGAAAGTGAAGTTGCATGACTATTCAGTTGCATGACTATTGCATGACTATTGCATGACTATTGCATGAAGTTGCATGACTATTGCATGACAATGTGCAGCAGCATGGAAGCTAATGCTCTAAATCAAACCCACTTTCCCCCGCAAAGCAATTGGGAAAAGGGACTGGAGTGGATGGGGAGAGAACCCCAGAGAGAAGAGAGATAGAGAAGGGCATCCTTAATTTTGTGTATGAACCATGCAATTTCTGAGCTCACAACCAAACTGTTCATATGCAAATCAGACCCAAAGAAGCACAACAAAAGCTATGAGAACTAAACTGTGATATAAATACCACACATCTCCCAGACTAATGCTTGAGGGGTGCATATGTAGGGCAGAAACAAACAGAAGACTATGTGTGTGATAAAATACCATAGAATAACACACACTCTTGTACCAATGTCAATTTTCTGGTTTTGATGTTATATGATTCAAAGACACTGGAAACACACTGCCCATAGAAAGCAAGTCAGAACTTGCAGTCTTAATTGAGTTTATTGCCTGACTAATCAAAAAATATTTATATAAATAAATATTCTCCGGAAACTCAGTCTCACATATAATATTCACAATGTCCACATTTTTATATAATCCAAAATTACTTGACATTCAAATAACCATGAAAATGTGACCAATTACCAAGGAAAAAGACAACAGATGTCAACCCTGAAATAAATCAGATGTTGAAATTATCAAAGATATTAATGCAGTTTTCGTAACCATGTTCCATGAAATAAAGGTTGCACACTTTGGAAATGAATGGAACAATAAAGGTTCTCAGCAGAAAAATAGAAGAAATGGATTTAAAATAGAAATTTTACGACTAAAAAATATAATAAGTCAGAACTTACCTGGATGGTTTCAATAGAAGAATAGAGATGACTAATTTAAAAATCTGTGAACTTGAAAATAGAGCCATAGAAATTACCTAGTCTGAAGAACACGAAAAAATACTGAAAAAAATGAACAGGGACTCAGGGCCTGTAGAACAACATCACAATATCAAAGGGTCTAATATTCATATTATTGATATCTCAGAAGAATAGAAAGAAGAAAATGATGCAGAAAAATATTTGAAAAGTGAATGGCTGAAAACTTCCCAAATTTGGTAAAAGACATACAGATTCAAGAATTTCAGCAAACTCCAGACAAAATAACCTCAAAGACAAGAATACACAGACACATAAACAACTAAAAACTAAAGATAAAGTCTTGTCATAGCCAGAGAACAATGAACTGATGATATAACAATTTAGTTAACAGTGAATTTCTTATAAGAAACCATGAAGGCCAGAAGGAAGTAGTACACTTTTCAAATGCAGGAAGTAAAGTACTATCAGCTCTGAATTCTATATCCAGAGAAAATATTCTTCAAGAATAAGGCAAAATACAGGAGAAGGAAAACTTAAAAAAAAATTCTTAAGAGAAGGAAAACTTAAAAAAAATTCTTAAGAGAAGGGAAACTTAAAAAAAATTATCACCATCAGACCCACTCTAAAAAATGCTAGAGAAAATTATTTAAGCTTAGAGAAAAATATACCAGAGAAAAACATGGAACTTCAGAACTAAAGGAAAGGCAACAGAAATGATAAATATCTGGGTAAATAAGTTAGACTACATTTTTCTTCTAAGTCCTTCAAAGATGTATGGCTGTTGAAATTTGAGAGTTATAGCAATGTCAATTCAGTGTTTCAGATAGCTATAATACATACAATAACTATAATACAAAGGAGGAAGAATAAAGGGACTTTAATTGTGGTAAGGCTTCAATTTTGTACTTAAAATGGTAACATACTAACTAGAAGTACAGGTAATGTGTATTATAATTAGATTAGGTAATGTGTATTATAATCCTGAAAACAACCTCTGAAAAAGATACTGTGAAGTCAGATTAATCAAAAAGTCACCAAATTAATAATGATTTAGATAATAAGTAAAAGGGAATGCCAAAATTATTCTACTTGCTCAAAAGAAGGCAGGGAAGGGGAAAGAGAGAAACAAAAATCAGAGGGATTAAACAAACACAAACAATAAAATGGCAGCACAACAGCACACACCTGTAGGTTCAGCTACTCAGGAGGCTGAGGCAGCAGGATTGCAGCTGCTCAGGAGTTCAAGGCTGCAGTGAGCTTGAACTCCACTGCACTCCAACTTGGGCAACAGACTGAGACCCTGTCTCTAAACAAACAAACAAACAAACAACGTTGTTTCCTCTCCAAGCCAGTCAAAAATATCCTTTCAGTATATTAAATAAAACTTAAAATATTTCTTTCTGAATTCAATCTACATGATCTTGCTTGATACTGACTAGCAAGCTTGTACAAATTTGCTGGGGTCCTCATTACCTATGCTTTTCTACTAGGACCCCGGCTGATCCTCTAATCAAGTGGTTCTCAAGCAAGTGAGCATCAAGCATCCCTGTGGGGCTTGTGGACGCACAGACTCTTGGTCCCACCCCAGGATTCTGACTCAGCAGGTGGACAGCTCTCCTTTCTAAGGTTCCAGGGGAGCCTGGGAGAACCGCTTTGAGAACCACTGCTCTAGTGTTTATATCCTGTGGGAAAAAGGGAATCAGGTCCCTGGCCTTTTTAAAGGTGGGTAGTTGATAGATGGGCATAGAGTTGAACTGAATGAAAAATAAAAATGACCGCTCCATAAATCTGGGGGAAGGGGGACAGGCCAGAGCTGAGAACAGGACAAGTTGTTGGTGAAAGTAACTTCTAAGTAGAGCCCAGGAACGCAGCTCTTGGAGGCCGTGGGTGGCTCGCAAACACCTGTTCAGTGCGATGGAAAGGGGAAGTCTACTTAGCAGTAATTTGGCTAAAGAGAAGGGCATTCTTTTAATCATTATATATGTTTTTAAAGAGAACTCGCAGGTGAGAGAGGGGAGCATCTTTGCAGTTGAGACGTCCAGGATGCGGCCTGGGGACTTTGCCGTGAACCAGGCCGGACTGAGCGTGGCAGGCCCGGGCTCCCAGACACCCAGCTTTACAGCTGAGAGGAAAAGGACCGGCTGTAAAATAGAAAATAACTAATTCCCTCATAAAACTGTCAAAAATCCCCTTTGGACAGTTGGGTTTAAGTAATCATATTAATCATGCTTGGAAGATTTACAAGGAAATTAGCAGGTACATAAGGGAACTTTTTTCCCTTAAAGGGTTTGAGTTTGTTTTATATTTAAGACTGTTTAAGAGAGAAATTTAAACAAACTTTATAGTAGGCTTAACATGCTCAGCTGCACAGGAGGACTGGAGACTCTCCTTCTGACGGGTTTCTCAGCTCCACCATTGATCTCACTCAGAAAAAATTCATTAATTTAACTGGTGGCACAGAGTCCATTCATAAGAAACAAACCATCATTGGAATGGTTTATTTAAAGCAATAAATAATATTTCTATCTATACAGCTCAAATTATGTTTCTCAAAATTTATTATAAATGAACATTCTTTTTGCTGCTTATTAGATCCAATAAAACAAGAAACAGCACATAAATTGATAGTCTGTTGAGGTGGGAAAAGCTGTTCCCCTCATTATTCTAATCATAATCTAATCATGTAAACATTTTTACACTCTGAATAGAATGCAGTACTTTCTTCAGGGAACCCTAAGAATCGAAGGTTAATGCCCTTTATTTCTAAGAACAGCAATCATCTAAATTTATTTGTGGTCCGTAATAACAAAGAGTATTTTTGTGAGTTACTGTAATCGAAACAAAAAATACTTCCCTGCATTATGATCTCATTGGAAGCTCATTCATTCCTTGTGAGGTTGGCACAACAAGGTTCTGGGATTACCCCATTGTTTTGAGGAGCTAAGACTCAGAGCTCTTCAATGGTTTCCCCACGTTCATACAGTGGGAAGCAGAAGTGGCTTCGAAGTCCTGGCCTTTGATGACCAAAACTTTAAGTAGACTCTTTTTCCCAATTCTACTGTGCTTCAGGCCCTCCTTAGGAATGAAGTAAAAGTTGTACAGCATACAGAACGCTTAAACACACTAACATTTTACAAAATTTTGAAACTACAATAATGTGTTTCATTTGCTTTTCCATGGTGCTTTTCAAGAAACATATACACAATGCTCAGGTCATCCAGAGCCCTCAGAGGAACAAGATTAAGCAAAACCACCCTTTTCCAGGACTGCTAACAAGTGCTATGGTCACATAACCCTGAATGAGCAGAAAGCCAGTGCATTTTCATCCTCCACAAATGTTTCTCTTCACTGGTCAGAGAAACTGATGAATCTTCGGAAAGAGTAATAGGCCTAAATAAAAGAATTGTTGGCCGGGCGCGGTGGCTCAAGCCTGTAATCCCAGCACTTTGGGAGGCCAAGACGGGTGGATCACGAGGTCGGGAGATCGAGACCCATCCTGGCTAACACGGTGAAACCCCGTCTCTACTAAAAAATACAAAAAACTAGCCGGGTGAGGTGGCGGGCGCTTGTAGTTCCAGTTACCAGGGAGGCTGAGGCAGGAGAAGGGCGTGAACCCGGGAGGCGGAGCTTGCAGTGAGCTGAGATCCGGCCACTGCACTCCAGCCTGGGCGACAGAGCGAGGCTCCGTCTCAAAAAAACAAACAAACAAACAAACAAAAAGAATTGTTTATATGCTTTAGAAAAGAAGAGAATTTTCTCTGAAGAAATGAAAATGCATCTTTTAATTAAAAATATGCCAAAGCAGAGGAGACTAATATGCTCCTCCAGGGGCCTTGCAAAGAGTTTTAGTCTCTTGTCAGAGCTCTCAATCTAGAGCAGTTTTTCAAGTATGGTTCTTGACCCCCTGTGTCTTAATCATTGAGGTCCCATAGCAACAAACACAGATGATCTAGTCTCTTTCTGGCTCTACTGAGTCAGTCCCTGTATTCGGTCTGCACGTTTCATAAGTTTCCTAATTGAAATCATAGCTCGTTTTAGCCTCGAACCCCTGGGCTCAAGTGATACTCCCTCCTCAGTCTCCTGCGCATCTGGGACTTCAGGAATGTGCCACCAGACCCAGCTAATTTTTAAATTTTTTTGTAGAGATATGGTCTCGCTGTGTTGCTCTGGCTGGTCTCAAACTCCTGGCCACAGGTGATCCTCCCACCTAGGTCTCCCAAAACTCTGGGATTACAGGTGTGAACCAGCACACCCGGCCCTAAGTGATTCTTATTTTTACTAAAATTTGAGAGCCCTTGATCAATACCAGAAGTTGAGTTAACTCAGTCTCTTAAAGCAGGCTTGGTGAAAATATGTTATGCTAATCAAACTCACTTGAGTCTAACACACTAAAATGTTCTAAAAAGCAATAACTGTTATTACTCACTTACCTGTCCAGGACTTAGAGCATAGCCTAATTGATCATAGAAGCTCCCAAAATGTTGGTTGAATATTTAGTCGAGCCTAGTGTCTCAAATATAAAAAATTAATTGAATAAATATAAGTAAGAGTAGGTAAATAAATAAACAGGGGAGAAGAAATGAAGGAATCATTAATAACAACGGAAAGTGACCATTTAGTAAACACATAGCAATTGCTGCAATCATCCATTATCAATGGTTGCTAAAATTAGTAAGTTAAAATATGAGAGAAGAGGCTGGGCATGGTGGTTCAAGCCTGTAATCCTAGTCCTTTGGGAGGTAAAGGTGGGAGGATCGCTTGAGCCCAGGAGTTAGAGACCAGACTGGGCAACATAGTAAGATGCCATCTCTACAAAAAATTTAAAAGTTAGCTAGGTGTGGAAATGGTGGTGTGTCTGTAGTCCCAGGTACTTGGAAGGCTAAGGTGGGAGGATCACTTGAACCTGGGAGGTTGAAGTTGCGGTGAGCTGTGATTGTGCCATTGAACTCCAGCCTGGCGACAGAGCAAGACACTGTCTCAAAAGAAAAAAAAAAAAAAGTATGAGAGAAGAAATAAGAAAGAGAAACAAGGCATTTGGCCAAGGAGTATCTTCCCATAGGATACTTACTAATTACAAAGGGAAAACCAGTGAATTTACTGTGGAGCCATCTGGCAAATGCCAGTTTGACCAAGTGATCAAATATAATAGCAGTAAGGAGACATAGTGACATCACCTGCCTCCTGATAAGATGCCCTGAGTGGGCACACTGTTGCTTCTGTGGTGTTCTTGCCAAAATACACGAGCAAAATTTAATCACAAAGAGACTTTGGAAAACCCAAACTGGGCGAGTGCTGTGGCTCATGCCTGTAATCCCAGCACTTTGGGAGGGGGAAGAGGGAGGATCTCTTGAGCCAAGGTGTTCAAGAACAGCCTGGGCAACATAGCAAGACCCTGTCCCCACAAAAAATAAAAAAGATAAAAATAAGTGGGCATAGTGGTGTATGCCTGTGGTTTCAGCTACTTGGGTAGCTGAGGTAGGAGGATTGCTTGAGTCTCGGAGTTTGAGGCTACAGTGAGCTATGATCGCACTGCTGCACTCTAGCCTGGGCAACAGCATTAGATCCTGTCTAAAAAAAAGAAAAAGAAGAAAACCCAAACTGAGAGACATTCTACAAAATAACTAGTCAGTGTTCTTGAAAAGTGTCAAGGTCATGAAAGACAGGAGTCTGAGGAACTTCCCAAATTGAAGGAGACTAAGGAGGGCCGACTCATAAAGCAGAGTGGGATTCTGGGTCATCTCCCGGACCGGGAAAGGGACGTCAGCAGAGAACGTGGCTGCGTGTGCATCCAGCCTGGGGAGTAGTTGATAATATTGTATTAATTTTAACTTCCTGAGTTTGATGATTGTACTATGGTTACATAAGGTGTTAGCATTTAGCGTAGCTGGGTAAGTGGTATATAGGAACTCTTTGTACTACTTTTCCAACTTTTGTGTGAGTCTAAAATGATTTCAATATAAAGCATTACAAAATTAAAAACACTTTAAAAGTGTGATTCACAGACTCTCTGCACAGAATTTTTTTTTTTTTTCCAGGATAGTGAGTAGGGGAGGGGTTGTTCAATAAAAATGAAGTTCCGGCCGGGCGCGGTGGCTCAAGCCTGTAATCTCAGCACTTTGGGAGGCCGAGACTGGCGGATCACGAGGTCAGGAGATCGAGACCATCCTGGCTAACACGGTGAAACCCCGTCTCTACTAAAAAGTACAAAAAACTAGCCGG
>NW_012104898.1:1475638-1509479 GCF_000951045.1 Mandrillus leucophaeus | reverse complement strand
TTTTATTTTATTTTATTTTATTTTATTTTATTTTATTTTATTTTATTTTATTTTTACAGAGTCTAGCTTTGTTGCCCAGGCTGGAATGCAGTGGTGCAATCTTGGCTCACTGCAACCTCCGCCTCCCAGGTTCAAGCGATTCTCCTCCTTTAGACTCCTGAGTAGCAGGGATTACAGGCATGCGTCACCACGCCTGGCTAATTTTTGTACTTTTAGTAGAGACGGGATTTCGCCATGCTGTCCAGGCTAGTCTTGAACTCCTGATCTCAGGTGATCTGCCAGCCTCGGCTTCCCAAAGTGCTGTGAGTCACTCTGCTTGGCCTATTAAGTGAGTTTTGTATCTAATTTGGGCTTTTGCATATTTCTCCTCACCAATGGGGCGTGCCTTGCCCAATATGTTCTATCCCTGTTATTCTTCTGGGTATGTTTCTGTGACTTAAACTGTAGTTCTAAAACAAATTTTGAAAAAAATTTAGTATATTGTGAACACTAAGTTAATCACAAAATTAAATTAACCAGTAACCTCTTTCCTGAAATAGTCACAACAGTATAGTTTATTCATTGTGAAGATAACTCTGTTTTTTTATTGTTGATGCTACTCATGTAGAAAGTGATTTCTTAAATTTTTATAAGTAAAACTTACCATGTAAATTTAAAAGAATGGAAGGTGCATACCTCAACTATCATGTCATTTTTTACAGAACACTGCAGCTTATCGAGAAAGAACAGACTGTAGGATGTAAGAATTAATTATAAGAAAAAAAGAGAAAGACTTAACTACATCTTCCCTTAAAATATGGTTAACTTTAAATCAAGGAAGATCTGTCTTGTGACAACAAAACTGTACATTTTCTTTTTAGTGAGTGAGAGGAAGAATGATGGAATTTAGGAAAATTACTAACTCCAAACATCTCTTCCACCTGAGTTGATTAGAAGGAGGAGTCAGTGTGAGCGACCCAGCTCCTTATTTTAGATGTTTCTCCAAACTGAGAAACGTAGATTCACTTGCATTCCCACAGAAAGTTATGGTAGGGTTGGCTTCTGAGTCACATGAGGGTGCCACAAAACCTCTGTGCTTCTCAAGTTATTTATTTGTAACATCAAGATGACTGCTCTAGCTCAATCCCAGGACTTGATTGAAGAAGATGACGATAATATAAGAAAGTCATTTCAGTATGTAAAAAGTGGTACCAAACCAAGATGGTCAAATAATAGTGAAATTTAGTCCCGTGATATGACAGTTTATGTAGTTGGGAAATGGAAATAATACTTCCATTTTAAGTGTTTCTCAGTGAACAACCTTGTTGGTATTTGGGGCAGAAAACTTATTCATTGTGTGGGTCTGACTTTTGATTTGCAGGATTTTTGAAATTTTAACTTACATTTTTTTAGAGACAGGGTCTTGCTATGTTGCCCAGGCTGGAGTGCAGTGGCTTCACAAGCACAATTCATCACTAAAGGCTTGAACTTCTGGGCTCAAGCAACTCTCCTGCCTCAGCCTCCGGAATAGCTGGGACTACAGGCGTGCACCACCATGCCTTTACTGATTTGTAGGATTTTTAACATCCCTGTTTACATCCTCTAAATGCCAGTACTAATTCCCATGCAACATATCAATTCAACTCACTCTTCCAGATTTGCAGTGGCCCTCTGAGGAGACAGTATGACCTACATTTGAGAACCACAGAAAGTATGCCAAAATGCTATGACAGACAACATTAATATATATTGTGATGATGGTATGCTCAGTAGTTTTCCGGAAAAGGTTACAAAATCAAGGATAGTGCTTTAAATTTTTACTCTTTTGTTGTATGGAAAGTAATTTTCCTATATAATTCATTAGAATTACACATGATGTGGCCTTTTGTTTAAATGGACTTCCTATTTTAGAATGTTTTTTTTTAGACAGGGTCTCACTCTGTTGCCCAGGCTGAAGTGTAGTGGTGTGATCACGGCTCACTGCAGCCTTGACCTCCCAGGCTTAAGCACCTCAATCTTCTGAGTCCACCTCAGTCTTCTGAGGATTTAGGACTACAGGTGCCCACCACTATGTCCAGCTAATTTTTAGTGATGAGATAGCAGAGAAATAGGAACACTTTTACACTGTTGGTGAGAATTAGTTCTAATTAGTAAATTAGTTCACCACTGTGGAAGACAGTGTGGAGATTCCTCAAAGTTTTAGAACTGGAGATACCATTTGACCCAGCAATTCCATTACTGGGTATATACTCAGTATATACATGGAATATAAGTCATTCTATTATAATGATACATGTACCTGTATGTTCACTGAAGCACTACTCACAATAGCAAAGACATGGAATCCATCCAAATGCCCATCAATGATAGACTGGATAAAGAAAATGTGATACATACACCATAGAATACTATGCAGTCATAAAAAGGAGCAAGATCATACCCTTTGCAGGGACATGGATGAAGCTGGAAGCCATTATTCTCAGCAAAGTAATGCAGGGACAGAAAACCAAACACTGCATATTCTCATTTATAAGTGGGAGCTGAACAATGAGAACACAGGAAGGGGAATAATACACGCCAGGGCCTGTTTGGGGAGAGCAGGGTGTCAGGGGGTAGAGCATTAGGAAAAAGAGTTAATGCATGCTGGGCTTCATACCTAGATGGCTCTTTTAGTTGGCTCCTGAATTCCTTTGACAGACACCTCTCTCCCCTTCATTGCATGTATGTGTGGGTTTTTTTTTTTTTTTTTTTTTTTTTGCACTTCCTTTTGTCACTACAAGATACTTCAGGCTCCTCTTGAGTAGTACCTGCCCCAGTGTTAGAATTGGCCAGTTGTCCAAGGAGCCCAGGACCCTTTTATTAGTAAATACTGTTAGACACCAGGACCTGGGCTGCAGGTGTGCTCCTCATTACTGGGTGTTACTGCCTCTAGACCCTCTGCGCTGACAGGGTAAGGCAGTGTGTGTGTACTAACCAGTGTGTATACATATATCCATACATATTTCTATGTGTAACAGTGTGTACCCATATTAAACTAAACATGAATGTATATTGAGGTTTCTAGTTTGAATCTATTATCACGTGGATGATTCTAGCTTCTTCCCTTGTTTATCTGTAAACTCCACTCCCAGAGCGCTGGGATTACAGGCATGAGCCACCGTGCCTGGCCATTTTGTCCATTTTTAAACTGAGTTGTTCGTTTTCTGAGTTTTACGAGTTCTTTTTATATTTTGGATTCAAGTTCTTTATCTGCTATATTTTTTACAAATATTTTCTCCCAGTGTGTGGCTTATCTTTTCATTCTCTTAACAGTATCTTTCATAGAGTAAATGTTTTAAATTTTGATAAAGTCCAACCTATCAATTTTTTTTGTCATGAATTGTACCTTTGGTGATATATATAAAAACTCATTACCAAATCTAAAAACTCATTATCAAATCCAAGATCATCTGTGTTTTCCCCTAGATTTTCTTCTAGAGGTTATAGTCTTACATTTCATTTAGACCTATGATTCATTTTGAGTTAGTATTCGTGTACTGTGTCTATGGTGTTTTTCTTTTTTCTTTTTTCCTATGGGTGTCCAATTTCTTCAGCATCATTTTCGGCAAAGACTACTGTGCCTCTAATAAATTATCTTTGTTTCTTTATGATGGTATTGGCAAGCATTTTGTAATGAAGATACAATGACAATCTGTTAAACCCTTTTTTTTTTTTGAGACCAAGTCTCACTCTGTCACCAGGCTAGAGTGCAGTGGCGTGATCTTGCCTCACTGCAACCTCCGCCTCCCGGGTTCCAGTGATTCTTCTGCCTCAGCCTCCTGAGTAACTGGGACTACAGGCGCGCACCACCATGCCCAGCTAATTTTTGTATTTTTAGTAGAGACGGGTTTCACCATGTTGGCCAGGATGGTCTTGATCTCTTGACCTCGTGATCCACCCGCCTCAGCCTCCCAAAGTGCTGGGATTACGGGCATGAGCCACCGAGCCAGCCTAAACTTTTAAACTAATGTTTGAGTGCATACTCTTTCTCTCATCCATGAACACACACATACCACTTCCTCTCTCTGGAAGTTCACAGTACTTAGAAATAGCGCCCACGTCGCTCATCTGATCTTGAAAACAGTTCCAGTGGGATAGAAAGCCTTCAAGGAACAAAGTACTTCGGGAATAAGGAACAGAGTAATCAATTCCAACTGGGCAGGCTGTAGGGAATGAGTAGGAATATAAGGATGGATATTTATGTGATGTACATATAGGATTTATGCATATCTGAGTAATAAATATTCTAAGGATATACTAGGCTCAGAGCAATGGGATGTCCTTGCTAGAAAAAAAACAAAACAACAACAACAAAAAACAAAACAAAACAAAAAAACAATTGAGAAGACCAGTGTAGCTGGATAATAAAGTAAGAGTGAAAATTACAAAGGTTCCAAATGTCAACAGTTTGGAAAACCAGTTTGGTTGTTTGGACTTGGCACTGCACAACATAGAGAGCACCTATGAGCTTACACAGGGCATTGACACAATCGGATCAGCACTTATGAATGTGATTTGGCAGAAATATCAGGGGCTACTGGAAGAGGGTCAAGACTGGAGAGCTTTGTTAAGAAGCCAAAACAATTGTTCAGGCAACAATCACGCAGGGCAGTGGCAGACAGAGCTGAGAGGAAAAGCAAGGACACTGGAAGTGTTAGAAAATGTATTGCAGGAATGGAACATGAAATCAGGCATTTTTAGCAATTTACTGTTTTTCTGCTATAATAATCTGCCTACACTGCCACCTATTGGTGAATAAACTTCCCGTTCTAATTGTTTCCCTGCACAGGAAGAGAAATATTTTACAGCATGTTGGCAAGAATGATGTTGATTTCTCTCACTCTCTCAAATCAGCTTGTCCCCAAAATATTTACTGAGCTCTGTTCAAATTATTGAGGGAGAACAAAAAGTGTATGCCCTGTCTTCAGGCTGGAAATGTTCAAGATATAGGTTGGGAGACAACATAAGGAAAGCAATCACCGGCTAATCTGTTTAAGTGCAATGTGGGGTCCCAGAAGGAGGAATTTGATGGGACCCCTTTTACTTGCCACTGGTTGAAGAAGTGGTGAGGTGTGGACCGTCCATAATGAACACCCACAGGAGGCAAGCTTTAGATATGGTCTAAAGGGAAGTACACAAGTCCAATATATCTCAGAGAGCTTGTGACTTCAGACTCTGGTGGCGTTTCTAACAAACTGGCCTGAGAGTTCATTATCCCAAGCTTTAAGCCAGCTCTATTTTCTGAGATGTATGAGATGTTATGAAGTGGACAGAAACATCTCCCCTCTTCAAAGCAAGTACCTGTTTGCAGGCGAAAGCCTTTCTGTGGTCTGGTGACCACAGAAAAATACAGATCTCTCCAAAGAAATGAAAATGGTATTCACATCACTAGCAGAGAGCTGAAAACCATGAGCAGTTATCTGAGTGGGCTCAAACCGTGTAGAGAACCAACTGGCAGCTGGTCTCTGGCTGTCCTGAAATTTCTGCCGTGGTGCTGACTTTAAAGGAACCTAAAATTAAGTCTAACCTATACATGGCAGTCACTAAAAGTGGTAGATTATTATTCTTGTCTTATGGTGAGCAAACGGAGGCTTGAAGAGAGTCCAATATCCCTTAAGGCCACACAGCTATTAAGTGATGGAGCTGGGATTTGAATCCATGTAGATAGACGCAGAGCCCATTTTCCAACTTCCACATTCAACTGCTTCCTCCATTCCACTCTCACTCAACAGCAGCTGAACAGTAAAGCATTACTAAATTGCTGCTACCACGTCCTGTGACTGATTTTTATTAATGTAAGCACAGCCTGACAGTTGTTAAAGTATTCAAAAATATTGTCAATAGTTCATTTTAAGATGATCGTATATATTAAAAACATAAATATTATTTTGTGTATCTTAATCATACTTATCCAATCCCTCTTTCACCTCAATACATGAATTATTGGAAATGTGTCCCTTGACTCTCTTATTTAGTGTGTCTTAAGATTTTGTTGCTGGCATTTCAACATATGTTATCTTGTTTCCCCTTTGAGATCAGGATGGTGCCTTATAACTCAATTTTACTCTGCATAGCATTTTACATGTCAAAGTTTGTGAAATACTTTTAAATTAACTTCCAACCTTTTACTTTTAAAAAAAATTATTCCCAGTCACATGGTTTATGTGCACTCAGCATAGGAAAAATTTTTGAAAGTTTGTAATGATTCAGTTACCTAAGAATATAACAATTTTTTTTATCTTCTGAGTATCTCAGCTCAAAAATATGAACAGAATACACTATGATGTACTTGCCATAGAATTATAAATATTATCTTTTTCCTCCTGCTTTAAGTATGCCACTTAGCTGACTCTGAGTTGTAAAAGTGATGTAAAGTAGCTCAGACTAAACATGTAAGAGAGGAAATAAACAGACATTTATAAATTAAGCTTTTTATAATTCCGGGATAATCTTTAAAATTCCCCCGTGCATTTAGAGTGGCCACTCTTCACAGTGTCATCATCTGTGCTTGTGTGTATCCAAGGCAGCTCTTCCATCAAGTCCCGACCAATGCCTCATTTGGCAGAGACTGTCAGTGTGGAATCATCGCAGTTCCCCTAAGGACAACTGTGCAGCATAAATATACCGCATAATTCTCTTCTTGCCTGTCCTTGATTAAAAGGGAAATATGGACAAGGAGTCTTGAACAAAGAGAAAGCAATTTCCTAATTTCCTTTAACCCGAACATACTTTCTGTATTTAGATGCTTCATTGTAAAATATTTTTCCTAAGACGATAAGAAATACAGAATAATTACTATTCAGCATATCAAACAAAAAACTTTATGTTTTTTAGAAATTGCAGGTTGTCATAAAACCAGTTTGTTATAGGAAATAAGTTAGTTTATAAATATGTCTATTATATATTCATTTACATTACAAATGACCCTATTCATTTTTCCCCTTTGTTTTCTTCTGTTAGTTTTACTATGTCATTGTATAAGTTACATATATATTGTATAAGTCACACACATAATGAAAACTCTGAAGAACTAGTAGTAGCTCTAAAAGGGAAAATTAAAAACATATTTGAAAAAATAATTTTAAGAAAGGGCTTAGTAAAGTCATAGATAAGCTGGAAACTACTGCATGAATTCAGGACCCTTAATACACAGATCTTTGTTGCCCCTGCCATGTGCTCTCATGCGGACCAAACTCAGCCCCATCTCCAGTAAAATCTCCTCCAGAGTGGCCAGATAAATGTCTCTCCCTGATGAAAAGCAATAAGGGAAATCAAAGAGTGCCTGGACACCTTTGTTGCTCTCACAGTTGCTGTGGAGTGCCAAAAAGAAAGGAGACAGGCCACAGAGCTCCTGTTGACCACATAGTGTTGTTTGAGCATCAAAAGAAGGATAAATGATACTGTGATTATTATTACAGATTCTTAATTTTACTCAAAAGTGGAAAATTATGTGGTACAATAGAGGAGGTGCTTATGTGATTTAACAATCATATTTAGAGAAAATGTCATATATTGCTGCATTCACACTATGCATGTATTAGATGAAGTTTAGGTCAAATCAGGTAGCAAAAGATTAAGTAACAGTCTTACAAATGGGGTGTGTTTGTGTGTGCGTGTGCATGCGTGGCATGCAATTCCATGAATATAGGCAGAAAAAACTGAAGGAAATTATTTTAAAAGTTGTGTCAGAGGTTGTAGTAAAAAGAAAAAAAGTCGGAGTAAAATGTAACACACCAAGTTCTAGAGAGACATGGGGGAGAATATTTTATTGCTGTAAAAAGGGGCCTGATTCCATAAACTCTACAGTATGGTTTAATCATCTTGGGAGTTCCAGGTTTTTATGTTACTGTCCTGACCTGTTCCTCTTAATTCATAATCGAATCAAACTCCTTATTTTCTATCAGATAACCTCGAATCAATAACCTAACCTAATCTAAAACAGGACTTCCAACCTGACACACGACTTCTATTTATTTTGATCAGAAAAATAGCCTTGTATCCAAGAACGTACAAAACACGCATACAGATAGAAATGATGATTTTTAAAAATTAAATTTTGTAATGGTTAATACTGACTGTCAACTTGATTGGATTGAAGGATACAATGTATTGACCCTGGTTGTGTCTGTGAGGGTGTTGCCAAAAGAGATTAACATTTGAGTCAGTGGGCTGGGGAAGGCAGACCCACCCCTAATCTAGTGGGCACCATCTAATCAGCTGCCAGCAAATATAAAGCAGGCAGAAAAATGTAAAAAGGCGAGACTAGCCTAGCCTTCCAGCCTACATCTTTCTCCTGTGTCGAGACCAGCTCGGCTGGGGAGACCCTAACCCTGCAGCGCTACAGGAATTAAAGACACACACACAGAAATATAGAGGTGTGAAGTGGGAAATCATGGGTCTCACAGCCTTCAGAGCTGAGAGCCCAGAACAGAGATTTACCCACGTATTTATTAATAGCAAACAAGTCATTAGCATTGTTTCTATAGCTATTCGGTTAACTAAAAGTATCCTTTATGGGAAACCAAGGGATGGGCCAAAATAAAGGAATAGATTGGGCTAGTTAACTGCAGCAGGAGCATGTCCACAGATTGTTCACGCTATTGTTTGTGGCTTAAGAATGCCTTTAAGTGGTTTTCCGCCCAGGTGTTCCTTGCCCTCATTCTGGTAAACCCACAACCTTCCAGCGTGTGCCTTAGGGCCATTATGAGCATGTTACAGCGCTGCAGAGATTTTGTTTATGGCCAGTTTTGGGGCCAGTTTATGGTCAGATTTTGGGGGGCTTGCTCCCAACACTCCTGTACTGGATGCTTCCTGCCCTCAAACTTTGGACTCCAGAGTTTTTCAGTTTTAGTACTTGAACTGGCTCTCCTTTCTCCTCAAGCTTACAGACAGCCTATTGTGGGATCTTGTGGTTGTGTAAGTTAATACTTAATAAACTAATATATCTATATATCTATATCTATCTATCTATCTATCTATCTATCTATCTATCTATCTATCTATCTGTCTGTCTGTCTGTCTGTCTCTATCTCTCCTATTAGCTCTGGCCCTCTAGAGAACTCTGACTAATACAAATTTTGGTACCGGGAGTGGTTCTAGAGGAGCATAATATTAAAGATGGAGTTCTTTCATTGGTTTTGGGGTTTTTGGAGCTGGCTGCTTAATATTATTAGACCCCAAAATGCTAAGGACTCCACTTCTAATAGTGTGGAGAACACTGATAGTCCTTGGCATGAACTGTTTAGAGAATTATGCAAAATAAATACATTTAACATTCCTGATTCACTCTTCATGAGAGGCAAGGAGTTTAGTGACTTTATACGTAATATCTTTGACTATATGTGAAAACCCAATGAACATAATGAAGATGTTGCTTGCTCCTAAGTTCAGTGGACAAAGTGATGAAAGAAAATGAGGAATTTAGGGATTCTGTCTCCTAACTTCAGAAGCAGATACTGAGCCTGAAATCTGCTAAGATTGCCTTAAGTGAGAGCCTTATCTCCTGTAGAGAAAGCGCTGAAATTGTGGAAAGACAGACACAAGTTTGTATCATGTGAGTGGCTGACCTGTAACGAAAGATGTGTGCACAGCCTCACCAGGTGTCTACTGTTAAAGTGAGGGCATTGATGGCAAAAGAATAGGACCCTGCAACTTGGAATGGGACGTGTGGGAGGACACTGATCCAGGGTTTGTAAACTCTGATGAACCTTTTTTGCCAGAAAGAACAGCTTCTCCATCCCCAGTAGTGGCAAAATCCCCTCCCTGACCCATGCTGCCATTAGCCTTTCCACCTTTGTTTGAGGAGATAAACCCTGCACTGCCCAAGGCAACAGTGATGGCCTCCCTTGAAGCAGTTGCCAGGCAAAATAATGTTGATTCTCCTTAGGAGCCACCCCCACCACTCCTGTTTGTTTCCTGACCTATAACTAGACTAAAGTCCTCTCAGGCCCCTAGTGGTAAGGTGGAGAGTGTGACCTATGAGGAGGTGCACTACATTCGAAAAGAACTGCTTAAGTTCCCTAATGTATATAAACAGAAATCTGGAGAACAGGCATGGAAATGGACATTAAGGGTATGGGATAATGGTGGAAGGAACATAGAGTTGGATCAGGCTTAATTTATTGATTTGGACCCACTAAGTAGGGACTCTGCTTTTAATGTTGCAGCTTGGGGAGTTAAAAAAAAGGTTCTAATAGCTTATTTGCTCAGTTAGCTGAAATATGGATTAAAAGATAGCTCACTGAGAGCAAGCTGGAAATGCCTGACCTCCCTTGGTTTAATGTAGAGGAGGGAATCCAAAGGCTTAGGGAGATTGGGATGGTGGAGTGGCTTAGTCACTTTACACCTACTCATTCCAGCTGGGAGGGTCCAGAAGATACAGCCTTTACCAATGCATTGTGATATAGATTTGTGAGGGCAGCACTTGCATCTTTGAAGAGCCCTGTAATTGCTCTTTTCTGTATGTCAGATCTAATGGTGGGAACCATAGTCATTCAACTACAAAATTTAAATACAATGGGCATAATTGGATCCCAAGGAGGCAGGGGCCAAGTGGCAGCACTCAACCGTCAAATGCAAGGTGGGCGTAGCTAACATAATGGACAGCAGAGGCAAAGCAGCAATCAGAATAGTCTGACTCGAGTGGAGCTCTGCCATTGGCTAATTAATCACAGTGTTCCCAGAATTGAAATTGATGGGAAGCCTATTGCATTCCTTCTTAATTTATGTAAGGAGAAAAATTCTAGTTCGAATGGACAAAAGACTAATTTGAATTACAAAAACAGAGAATCATGGCCCCTCAATCAATTTCCAGACTTGAGCTAGTTTACAAACCCAAAACCCCTTGAGTCTGGGTCCCCTTGAGGAAGGACCCTACTACATCACTGACAATTTATGCAGTGAATCTTTTCCCCATCCTTCCCCAAGGAGACCTCCAGCCTTTCACCAGGGTAACTGTGCATTGGGAAAGGGAAATGATCAGACATTTTGGGGGCTACTGGACCCTGGCTCTGAGCTGATGTTGATTCCAGGGGACCCAAAATGTCATTATGGTCCTCCAGTTAAAGTAGGGGCTTATGGAGGTCAGGTAATTAAAGGAGCTCTAGCTCAGGTCTGACTTACACTAGGTTCCAGTGGGTCCCCAGACTTATCCTGTGGTCATTTCCCCAGTGCCAGAATGCAAAATTGGCATAGACGTACTTAGCAGCTGGCAGAACCCCCATATTGGCTCCCTAACTGGTAGGCTGAGGGCTTTCATGGTGGGAAAGGCCAAATGGAAGCCATTAGAGCTGCTTCTACCTAGAAAAATAGTAAATCAAAAACAATATTGCATACCTAGAGGAATTGAGGAGATTAGTGCCACCCTCAAGGACTTGAAAGATGCAGGGGAGGTGATTTGGATTCCCCCAACATTCCCATTAAACTCTCCTGTTTGGCCTGTGCAGAAGACAGATGGATCTTGGAGAATGACAGTGGATTATCATAAGCTTAACCAAGTGGTGACTCCAATTGCAGCTGCAGTACCAGATGTAGTTTCATTGCTTGAGCAAATTACCACATCTCCTGGTATCCAGTATGCAGACATTGACTTAGCAAATGCCATTTTCTCCATTCCCATCCATAAGGCCCACCAGAAGCAATTTTCCTTCATCTGGCAAGGCCAGCAATATACCTTTACTGTCCTACCTCAGGGGTATATCGACTCTCTGGGTTTGTGTCATAATCTTATTCTTGTGATGGTTAATACTGAGTGTCAACTTGATTGGATTGAAGTATACAAAATATTGATCTTGGGTGTGTCTGTGAGGGTGTTGCCAAAAGAGATTAACATTTGAGTCAGTGGGCTGGGGAAGGCAGACCCACCCTTAATCTAGTGGGAGCCATCTAATCAGCTGCCAGCGAATATAAAGCAGGCAGAAAAATGTGAACAGGTGAGACTGGCCTAGCCTCCTAGCCTACATCTTTCTCCCATACTGGATGCTTCCTGCCCTCGGACATCGGATTCCAAAGTTCTTCAGTTCTGAGACTTGGACTGGGTCTCCTTGTTGCTCAAACTTGCAGACAGCCTGTTGTGGGATCTTGTGATTGTGTAAGTTAATACTTAATAAACTCCTATATATATATGTGTGTGTGTAGGAGTTTATTAAGTATTTATATATATATATATATCCTGTTAGTTCTGTCTAGAGAACCTCAAGTTTATATTACCAATATTACCAATATTTTGGGGGAGATGTAGCAATGGACTTTTTCAATACTTGTGACTTTTCTGTTTTTAAAAATGTTTAAGAAAATCAACTATATTAAATATGTGATTGTATTTTGAAATGTTTAATAGGGTTTGTTGGTGTTAAATAAGGAAACTTCACTTGTTTAATTTATTAGCTAAGTTGTAAAGAAAATAAGTGCCTTGAGTTTCAAGGCTTAAAATAGCTTGTAACAGTTACAGTTTAAAAAACTCTGGATTACTTTAAACGTTAGTTACTAAGTACCCACTCCTACACAGATAACCCCTCCTTATACACTAAATAATAAACTAGCAAGTGTTACTGAGGGCATGTCGACATGAACACTTCAAGTTGCCTCTAAACAAATTAGCAAGAGGCAGGGCAAGCAGCATTTAGTTGGGGCAGTTAGAAAAGTAGTCAAAGATACGCAATGAACAAAGAACAAAAGCAAAGAGTGACTTAGCTATAGGCAACCTGTTTATTTACAATAAAAGCATTGTGTTGGCAAACTAGATCCCCGAAGCTAGATGCTCCACAAAGATGAGGATTTCGTGTATTTTACCCACTGTGGTGGCTCCGCTGTGTTTTCACTGCCTGCTCCACAGTGTGCATTCACATCATTTTTGTTGAACGAATAAAGGTGGGTTTCAAAGGACCACTTGCTTCAGAACTGCCCAGAGTCCCTTAAAATGCAAATTTATGGGATTCTTCTGGGGGACTGCGTCCAGAGGGGTGTGGGAACCTGCATTTTTTTTTTACAGCCTCTCTTTCACATGGTATACAGTTTGAGAACCACTGAAGTTCAACCTCTTAACCTTGCTAGAGAGAAGACTAAATGGTTTGCTCAGGGTCCTATGGCTAATGACGCTGAAAGTAGACCCCAAGCTGTCAGTCTCGAAAACTTCATTGCTTTGTTTATTTCCTCTAGCTTTCAACGCATAGGAAGAGGGAAATAATTCAGCTTCCAGGTTTTGCTGTCATTTGCTCCTGATAGATGGTTGATTAAAAAATCCATTTGTCATGGTTTCAGTATCACTTCTTCTCCAGCATTATTTCATACTGCATTTACCCATGGTTTTCCAGACTAGTCCCTATTTTTTTATTTTCCAATAAAATTATTTTTGAACTGCCTGTCAATGTCTGTGAACTTCTAATGTTTTCTTATTTCGCTTGAGTAGAACTGTGAGAAAGCGTTTATTCCACCTAAGTAGGGCCTTCAGATTCTTAACTTGTTTTTCTAGGAAGACTCTTCTGGGTCTCCGGTGGTGGAAGCCATTCTGTTACACCGCTGTGTTTGCTTAGGAAATACCATATTCCTATGCAAGCTTGACAGTGAAACGATTGGAAGAAGCAGTCTTCACCCGTGTAACAGCTTCCTCAAAAGAGCATCATCCAAAGGCACGATTTCACAGCGCTCCTGCAAAGCTTGCTTTGTTTCCCCAATTTCTAGGGCATGTTGGACATGCCAAACCTAGATAAACGATTTGAAGGAGTTGAGGTCATTTTTCAGGATCTGTGACCGACAAGATTTTTTTTTTTTTTTTGTAGAGTAATGTAACATTGGGTAATGTCTAAGGAGTAATGGAGCCTCAATTTCCTTAGTTATTCCTGTCCTCTTCCGTTCACCTGTTTGCACTTTGCATATGAGAAGATAATTAGTAGTCAGTTGATTAGAGAGCAATTTCAACATTTTTCAATATGCTTAATATAAAGCAATAAAGCAGGCGGCTGAAATAACTAAAACAACAGCAGTTTACAGAGCGCGGTTTGATCAGAGATGCTTACTTTATTTTAATCAGGACCACTGGCCTTAATTTCATTTTTTAAGTTGTTAACACTAAAACTCTTTAGAAGAGTTCCCTAATTTGAAGAAAAATCCAGCCGGCTGCTTTTATGGGCGCACTGGTCAACCCTGGCGATTTCACTTGGGGAAGCACTGAAACCGGCCACTCCATGCAGGATGGCCAGGGAAGCTGGACGTGTGTCCCAGGTGCCCAGCCCCAGACCTCCTCCGCCCTCTTCTCCCCCACGCGGAAGAGAACGCGGTGCTGCGCCCAGGAGGGCAGGTCCGGCCTCCAGAGCTGGGGCAGGGGCGGCTGGCGTGACGGAGTGGCCATGGTTCCTGAGGGAGCAGGGGCTCGGCAGGTGAGCGCACCCGGCACCTTTGGGTCCAAGTTGCGGCGATCTCCGCTCATCCAGGCCGCATCTCGGCGCTGCTTTTTTCCGTCCCGACCTAGGCACCGCAGGTTCTACTGACCCCCGCCAACTAGGGGAATCCGTGACGGACGCCGAGGCTTGCGGGGTGGGGGTGGCGGGAGACAGACCCCAGGGAGAACCGCCGGGGCGACGCGGCGGGTACCTTACTGGGTCCTCCCAGGGATGCCGACCAGAAAGCGAGCCTAGGGTCCGGGTCCAAGGCAGGCGTTGCGTAGGGAGCCCTGAGACCCCCTGAGTCCGAGATTGGTGTCCGTCAGGGCAGGCTGCGCGGACTTCCGAGGGTCCCGCGCGCTGGGACACGCCCTCATCGTGGGGGACGACCCGGTGGCCCCAGGCACCGCCTCCCGTTCCCGCCCCGCGCCTCGCAGCGCTTAGGCTTCGGCACTCTGGGGGCCGAGTCCCAGTGCAGCTCCAGCCGACCCCCGGGACGCAGACAAGGGCAGGCGCGCGGTGAGGACTGCGGCCGGCCGCGTAGCCGCGCTCTGGTCCAGGGGGCCATCTCTTGGGCTGCGCACCCTCTGGAACTGCGTCAGGATCCTCCACGAGCCTCCCACTCTCTTCTGCCCGCTTGCGAACATGTGGCCCTTCAAGCCCGGTGCCCCGCTGCCCGCACTCCTCCTGCTGGCGCTGGCTTTGTCCCCGCCCGGAGCCCACGGGAGGCCGCGGGGGCGCAGGGGAGCGCACGTCACGAATGAGGAGCCCAAGCCGTTACTTTTCCTCCCCGCGGCCGGGGCAGGCCGGACTCCCAGCGGCTCCCGGAGCGCAGGTAGGATGTCCCCGTCCCGCCCCATCCTTTGCCCTGCACCTGGGGCTCCGTGGATTCCCCTAGGAGCTGGGTGAGGCACTCGCTTTGGGAAGCTTGAGATTAGTACAGCAGAGAACAGAGCATCTCTGCAGATTCCCAGCTCTCAGAAAGAGGTCGTAAGCGTATTAGATTTACCACGGCTGAGAGTTAAGTAAAGAAATCCGGCTGGCAATGGGACCAGCCTTCTATGTCCCCTCCCAGGTGTGGGAGGCCTTTTTGGAAATAAACTGGTAAAGCAGCCCAAAGACATGGGTTTCAGTCCCACCGGCCTAGGCGTGGTGGACAGGTTAGGTCCCTGTCAGCGCCTCATTTCTGGGTTTTCCGGGGTTTTGAGAATTAACTAAGATTGCTGTCCGTAGACACCTGACGGTGCCAGGAATGCCCAGTTCCCTTCCCCTTCACGCTGGCCGCAGCGAGTGGCTGAGGATGCGCCAATTTCAGCAGGCGGCAGCTTATGTTACTGGAACCTTTCCTAGATCATTTTAGAAGGGCCCAAGACGCAGCCGGCTGCTCCCAAATCAACTTTGGACAAGTCGGGTTCCTGCTACTTAGGTGCCCAAGGGGAGTGGAAGGAATGAGAGAGGAAAAAGTCACGCTCTAGAGGGTCATGAGACACCCACAGGCAGAGAAGAGGTCTTGTGAATGCAGGGAAAACGGAAAAGGCCTTGGAAAAGGAGGTCCGAGGGGGCGGCCGGGCATTTGGGGCAGCGCTGAAGGGAGGAGGGCAGGACACGCAGGGAAGGAAGATGGGGACAGAAGCGAGAAGCTCCTGACACGTTTCTGTTCACACCCAGCAACAGTAAAGCAAGGTGGAGCTGCCGGCGAGACTGGGACAGAAGGGCCCCTCCGCAGGGACATTTGGTGGCCTCCATCAGGCTTGGGAAGAGGAGAGGGCCTAGGGTGGCCTGGGGATGCCCCGCAGCCAGTGGCTGGCCATGGGAGCACAGCTCCTGATCCCTTCTCCTCAGGCTTCATGGCTAAGAAAGCAAACAATGGCTTCTTAGTATCATTTTTTTTTCACAGTAGTTATGATATAAATATATACTTATTCACTCCACAAACTTTCTTCGAGTTCCTGTCTGTCACCATGCAGAGGGCGGAGGCCACCCAGAGGAGCAGACAGCAGTGTCTGTGCTCTCCTGCACACTTGGGTGTGGAGGGAGGGGCTGGTGCACACCTGCACTGAGTGAGCAGGGTGTCCTGCCCCGGGGAGGGGATGGAGAAGGTGGGAAGCTGAGGTGGGCTGCCCAGCTGGTGTGTGGACAACCCGGGCAGAGCCTCTCAGTCCAGCCCGCCACTGGGGAGCCCTCAGGAGGGGGAAGGCACAGGGTCAGTGTCCGCAGCACGGCCATGCAGCAATGGTGCACATGGATCATGCACTTTGACTTAAAATTATTGTTAGCCTGAAATATTTATCTCAGAGAAAAAAATGTGACTTTGGAATGTGAAAGATCTGGGAGAAAGGCTCTCAAAGTACAGAAAGGTCGAGGGCACACATTCATTCAGACCTGTTTCATTCAACAGATCTTTTCTCTTTGATTCAAACAGTGAAGACTTACTGAAGTGAGTTACAAGGGATAAAACAATATTTTATTTATGTATTTATTTATTTATTTATTTATTTATTTATTTATTTTGAGATGGAGTTTCGCTCTTGTCACCCAGGCTGGAGTGCAGTGCCGTGATCTGGGCTCACTGCAACCTCTGCCTCCCGGGTTCAAGCCATTCTCCTGCCTCAGCCTCCCAAGTATTATAGGTGCACCACCACGCCCGGCTAATTTTTATTTTTATTTTTTTGTAGTTTCAGTAGAGAAGGGATTTCACGATGTTGCGCTAGGCTGGTCTCAAACTCCTGACCTCAGGTGATCTGCCCACCTCGGTCTCCCAAAGTGCTGGAATTACAGGCGTGAGCCACTGTGCCTGGCCAAAAATATTTTATTAAAAGTTAAAAGTGGCAACCATCTGAAGTTTTAAACAACAATATAGTCAGACAGAAAGTGCCCTGTGGGCACCCTCAAAGACATTGCTTTCTGTGACTGTAGTTGTCTAAGTTTTTGATTGCTATACTACATTCACAAGGGGAGAAAAGGGTGGCTCATAACATCCGTATCTGAGTCTGTGAATGGAGTACTTGCACATGGATCAGGGACAAACAAGGACATGAGAATATAGAGGGCAAGGGCCTATCTGGATGTTCTCAAGGGGCGCACTCAGCAGGTGGCAGGGGTTATCGTTCATTCAGGAGGAAAATGTCTCGCAGGTCCGGGAGGTCAGGGACTCTCATCCCTGTCAGATGTGCCTGGAATGATGGCTCCATATTTCTGTAGTGACGTAATAAGCACCATCGCCCAGACCCAATGTATCTGTTCTAGGTTCAGAAATCTTTGCTGCTCCTGCAGTTGCGCTGTCTGCCTTTTTCTGTAGGCCTGGCAACTTCCCTAAATGCAGATGTGAGCTGGAGGTGGGGGGATCATTTCCAGGGAGAGGGAGTAGTAACTAGGAAACCTTGAGGCAGGAGGGGCCAGACAGCATGCCATGAGGATTGCGGAGAGTGGGGGACTGGAGGAGATGTGTTAGGTTCCCAGGAACACTCCTGATTCACCGTCCTTGGTCCTCCTTCCTTCTCACAGCCCACTTGTTCATGCATGTATCCGTGCTGTCATTTAGCCATTTAACACACAGCTGTGGTCCCGATGGGCAACATTGTTGACAATTGTGCTTGAGGAGCACAATTCAGTTCGTAATTCCTGCCTCCAATGTCTCTCGAATCTGGGTCTTCGTTTTTAGTGTCCTTCCCACCACTCTAGTTCAGACCCTCTTGAGAGCTTTATGGTGACCTTGTATATCATCTCCAATTCTATTAGTGCCCCTGACAGTGTGTCCTATTGGGATAAGAATTCCCAGTAACCTTCACTCCTGCTCTCTCATTCCTGTTTCCCTCCTCCCTTTGTCTTTGGTCACTGTGCCACCAGCAGAATGGCACAAACAAGGGACCAAACCTCAAACTCTGCCAAAGGAAAGAAACATCAGAACACTCATCCACTGAAAGAAAAACAGAGTCAGAAGGCTGAGAACAGGGCTGTGGTGGGAGTAGAGAGGAGGTTTAGAGTTTTTGACAGAAAGAAAATTGGCTTGAGGTGTGAGAGGTAGCAGTGTAAGGGGACTGTTAGCAAGTATTGATGTATATGACGTTTCCTTTGCTACTTCTGCCTTTTCAAGGTATTTCATGTTTACCTTATTTCTACAGGCTTTCTGGGGTCAGATTTGTGTTGTTGTGGTTGCTGTTGCTGTTTTAATATAAAACCTCGCTGACGTGGAGCTTAAGGAGAGCATGTGAAGGAGTTTTGATGAGGTTATGCTGAACAATAGCAAATGAACGTGCTTCATAAGTAGCATGGGGCTGGTCTCTTCCCGGTCATAAATCTGCTGTGGCTTCTCTTGATGTTCCAAGAAAGTCCTGGCTTCCTTGGAAAGAAAGGCAGATATATACATTATATATATATATACAGTAGAGACAGAGTTTTGCCATGTTGGCCAGGCTTGTCTTGAACTCCTGACTTCAAGTGATCCACCTGCCTCGGCCTCCCAAAGTGCTGGGATTATAGGAGTGAGCCACTGCATCAGGCTCCATTATGAACATTTTATACTTCTTCTTTTTTTTTTTTTTTGAGACGGTCTCACTCTGGTTGCCCAGGCTGGAGTAAAATGGTTCGATCTCAGCTCACTACAGCCTCAACCTCCCACCTTAGCCTCCCAAGTAGCTGAGACTACAGGCACATGCCACCACACCCAGTAATTTTTTGTGTGTTTTTAGTAGAGATGGGTTTTGCTACATTGCACAGGCTGGTCTCAAACTCCTGACCTCAAATGATCTGCAGTCCTTGGCCTTCCAGAGTGCTAGAATTACAGGCGTGAGCTACCACCACGGCCAACATTTTATACTTCTGTTAATATTTTACAATCTGAATATATGAGTCTTCAACTTTGCTTAACTTCTACAGAATCCGTAATTACTATTCATCTTATGTATGTGTCTACTCACACTTGGTAGGCTCTGTTTTCTCTGTAAACATAAGGCAAATTATATAAGCCAACTGTTAAAAAAAAGTCTTATCTTTATTATGCAATGGTTACATGTGAGAAAACCGGAAAACAAAAACGCCAAAAAATTGAAACCCCAAAAGGTGATTATTTCTGGCTGATAGATTTGTAAAAAGTTTATCGACAGTATCAGATTGGCTATTGATCATTTCCATGAGACAGAAAGCACTGGTTCCAGGCTTGCTGTGAAATTGGGAAGGAGTGGATCTCTGAGTTCCAGGTGCCTTGTCTGCGCCACAGGGAAGACCCCATTATGAGGCTTCTCGTGAAGATGTAACAACAGGGGAGATATGTGGAGCACCTGACCAGGCTCCTGGCCGAGGAGCTGCAGGCAGGCAGCTTCTTACTCTCTCCAAGCACCACCTGGGCATCAGCCATGGTGAACCTGAAAAGATGGATATCATCATGATTGCTTCAGAGTTTGGTTATATTTGTTTATAGGAGATTTTCTATCGCCAGCAGATATGCCTGATGCTAAGAAAGGAAAAACAACAAGTTACACGTTGGGTTTGGAATACTATCTGTTTGTGTAACTTTTTCTTATAACTATCTTTTGTGATTTCTAACAGATTTGAAAACAAAGTCTCTAATAGATTTAAAAACAAAGTAGGGCAGGGGTCATACTCTGAACTAAAAGTCAAAAGAATAAAAATTAATTACTACATTAAAGAATTTCTCATTACTACTGTATTAATTGATGGAATGTTAAAATAGCCACACCTTAAAGAATTCTTTATAGATATAGCAAAAATAAAAGATACTTCACAAGAAAAAAAGGAAATGTAACACATAGGTTAGGTTATGTGGACAATGAGCAATAAACTTGCTTATCTCGTTTGTTGATGAATTAAATTTTGGTCCAGTTGTATTACTGTATCATTCCTGTTGAGAGCTTTATCTATCCAGTCTTCTAAACCCACATATATTCCATTCTTAGGAAAAATATTTCTTATGAGTGCTTATTCTATTTTACTATCTAATCCAATATTTTACATTACTTTGGTAAAATCTTTAACATATGATAATCAGGTAGTAATTACACATTTCAAAAACATTCACAATAAAGTATTTTGAAATACACTGCAAAATTCTTGCTGTATAAAGAATTTCATTGCCTCATCTAGGAAACAACACGCTATATTTAGAAAAAGTTAGTTTAAAATTGTTATGGAAGATTAGAAGGAGAGATAAAAGCTTTCTTGTAGCCAACTTTTGCATCATTTCCAGCGTATATAAAGTATATATGACTAGATCACCATTCCATGCAGGATCGACCACCATGCTTGTTTTAAAATATACCTGGGAATTGTTTTAATCAGAGATAGTGAGACACAGACACCTGGAAATGACTATCATGAAGGAAGAAGTTTGTCTTCACGTGTCCCTAAAGACAGGAGCACAGCAAACCACACAAGGCCACAGGGGAAGCACCAGGGCGGGTCATGAGGAAGGAGGAACGGGGAAAAAGTGAGCAAGAGGTTGTACTGTGATTTCCCCAGGAAAGCCAAGGTATGGCAGGGTAAGCGGGCTTAGGATTGGCTGGTTTGAATGATTTCAGTGGGCTCTGGCACTAAGGGCTGCCACTAGTCATCGGGTACCTGGCCCTGGAGTGATTAGGGTGGAGGAATGTTGGCCCAGAGTTAGAGAGCCCAGTAGACGAAGTGGTGAAGGTGTGGGTTTTGCATTGACTGCTTTGTAAATGAAAGGTGAGCTTGCACTGTTTCTTTACCTTGTCCTTTAAATTTATATATGAATTATCTGCTGACTATCTCAGCTACAGAATCTCGATCTTGACCCTTTCCTACTTAAACCTGTGTCCTGTCTCTGTGAGTTTACTCTCTCTAGGAAAGCTACCCTAGGAGGGGCATTCTCTCCAGGGTCAGCAAGGCCCCAAGATGTCAAAGCATTGGAAATACAGAAAATAAAAATTCATGGTTAATACAGCTCACAGGGCAAAATCCGATATCCTCTGCCAGCTTCATCTGTGTTCCAGCCCTCCATCGCCTCTTCCTGCCCATGATCCCACCTGGACTCCAGTTGACTCCAGTGGGCATTCGTCGGCCTTTATCTTACTTGGCCTGTTGGATGCTTTGCTGCAGTTGACCCGTCTCTTCCTCTTTAAATGATTCCTGATTCCACAGTTATTCTTGCTTTGTTCTCTTCTTCTCTGACCATTCCTTCTTTCTCTCTCCAAACATCTCTTCTTCAGCCTTTAAGTGTTTATGTACCCCAAGGTTCCATGCTTATCAATGGATTTTTCACAAAATCCATGGAAGATTCCAAAAGGTATCTTCTTCCTTTTTCTTTACCTTGTCCTTTAAATTAGTATATTCATTATCTGCTGACTATCTCAGCTACAGAATCTCAAACTTGACCCTTTTCTACCTAAACCTGTGTTCTGCCTTCAAACCTGCTCTCTGTCCTTTATTTCTGGTCAAAGTAAAGGCAAGTTTTTTATTGTTAGAGATTGTGTTTCTAGGGTGGTTAATTTATTGCTGGATTAACAGCCCTCTGGAGTTTCCCAGTCGCTTAGTTTGTTGATAAGTCTTCTCACTGCCTAATCCAAGAACATTATTAGGGCTAGATCTTGTGTTTTCTGCAAGTACTAATCTACTGTCATTTGGTTGTCGTGCCTAATAACTGATTACACATAAAAATCTTATCACTTTGTGAAATGTGGTACATCTATTTGTTTTTGAAATGTTTTAGCATTTTTTTTTTTTTTTTTTGTGACAGAGCTTCACTCTTGTTGCCCAGGCTGGAGTGCAATGGTGCGATCTCAGCTCACCACAACCTCCACCTCCCGGGTTCAAGTGATTCCCCTGTCTCAGCGTCCTGAGTAGCTGGGATTACAGGCATGTGCCACCATGCCCAGCTAATTTTTGTATTTTTAGTGGAGATGGGGTTTCTCCATGTTGGTCAGGCTGGTTTTGAACTCCTGACCTCAGGTGATCTGCCCACCTCGGCCTCCCAAAGTGCTGAGATTGCAGGCATGGGCCACCGCACCCGGCCCTGTTTTAGCATTTTTATAAGAATTTGTTTATCTTTTAAAGTGTCTATGGAAATGATCATTTGAAATCTGGAAGAGGGATTAACTAGATTAAACTAGAAACTGAATAAATCATTTTCATGAGATCAGTCTTCAGATGAAATTGCTAAAATTTAAATTAAACATGAATTGTTCTGTGGTTTACAACAAGAAAATAATCTACTTTATAACATGACTTTGTATTTTTTCAAGTTTTCTGGGCTCATTTAATATTCTGTCCTTTTGTGAATATGCAATCTAATGGTAGAATTTTATCATAATATTGCATAATATAAGAGGACTTCAAAAGGACTTTAGAGATTATTTAGCTTGTCTACCTGAATTTACAAAAAAACCCCAAGGCGTCTTTGGAGGTCTGGCTGGACACAGAACTTTACTTTTGCTGAGAAAGCAAAGCATGACTGTCCAGTCCTAAGAGAGGACATAGGACACGGTTGAGTATAGAGTCTGATTCGATATGACTATGTGTTTGAAGTCAGATCATTTAAAATAAATTTTAGGCAGTTCTTATAATCAGTGAAATGTTACAGATGCTGCATCTTCCAATTTTTTTTTTTTTTTTTAGAAATGGAGTGTCACTCTGTGGGCAGTGGCACGATCAGAGCTCACTGCAGCTTCTAACTCCTGGGCTCAAGGGATCCTTCTGCCTCAGCCTCCCAAGTAGCTTGGACCACAGTCATGCACCACCATGCTCAGCTCATTTTAAAAGTTTTTGTAGAGATAGAGTCTCACTATGTTGTACAGGCTGGTCTCGAACTTCTTGCTTCAAGTGATTTTTCCACCTTGGCCTCCCAAAGTGTTGGGATGACATTCTGCCCAGCCCCCAAAACATATCCTATTAAGCACAGTAGTCCAATTTTAGAAATAATGTAAACACCAGATGTATAAAAATCAAGGTGCTTACTTACACCATACACATTTTTCCTTGCTCTGTCAGCTTCGAGGGACTAGAAGCAGCCACACTGTAGTCAGCAGGAACGCACCAAATGCCCTGATCTTGGTTTCTAATGCCATTCTCCAGCAAAAGAACCAGGGTTCATTGGGGAAATCCCTAAAACCAAGACTAGGACGGAAAATAATAAGAAATGAGCCTAGAGTATCTGATAATGCCAGAAAGTTTTTAAAAGTGATAAAAAATACAAAGCAATAAAAATAACAATAGAAACTTACCAATGACAGAGTCAAAGGAACACAGGAGCCAACTAAAACATTTCGTAATGGCCAGAGCCAGAACCATCTGAGATACAAAATAAAGCAAGTAGTATTAGATTATAACACAAAATATAAATTATTCATCAGTCATTGCTTGTGTAAATAAATGATTGAGTAAATAAATAACTGGAGGAGAAGAGACAAACTTCTCATGCAGAAGAATTCTAAATAATGCATGTAGATACTATGTCCTCAAAGAAGGGACGCATAACTCCCCTGTCCTCAAGTGTGGGCTGAGCATAGTGACCTCCTTCTGAGAAGTACAGTGTGGGGCAGGGGGAGGGGAGCGGGGAAGGAGTAGCTTTGCAGTAAGAATCCTGACACACAGGGACTCAGCCAGGAGGTCAAGGTCAACATCAGCAAAAGTAAATTACGCTAAAAGTGGGCACTCTTCACAGGATGTGATGAAAATGGCATTTTCCCTTGGTAGTCTTCCTCCCTAAAACCCATAATCTCAGTTTAATTACAAGGAAAACATCAGGCAAATCTCAAATGAGGGACATTCTATAACATACCTGACCAAGACTCCTCCAAATGCTCAAAGTTATCAAAACAGGGAAATTTTGAGAGACTCACAGCCAAGAGATGCTTAAGGAGACATAATGACTAAGTGTAATGTGGAATCCTGGGACAAAAAAAGGACATCAAGGAAAATGAAGGAAATCTGAAAGGAGTGTGGACTTTAGTGAGTAAGAATGTATCAGTATTGGCTCACTAATTGCAAGAAATGTGCCATACTAATGTAATGTTAATAATGGGAGACACCAGGGCAGGACATATGGGAATGCTTTGTATTACGTGATTTTTCTGTGCATCTAAAACTGCTCAATAATAAAACACTTATTTTAAAAATTTTATCTCACTCTTGAAGGTGGTTGACATCTTCCAAAACATTGGGTTTTAGTTTTAGGATGTAAATACTGCCTTTTAAAGCTATCTGTCACAGAAAGAATAATTATAAATAAATAATAATTTATTTTTTTCAAAAGCTACTTAGAAAATAAGAAAAAAAATCTAAGTAACACTACTACAAAAACTTTAAGTAATATAAATAACCTGGAGTGAGTGATGTTTTAAAAATATTTCTGGTGGGGCAAAGTGGCTCACACTTGAAATCTCAACTCGTTGGGAGGCTGAGGCAGGAGGATCTCTTGAGGCCAGGAGTTCAGGACCAGCTTGGGCAACAAAGTAAGACCCCTTCTCTACAAAAAGTTTTTTTAAAAAAATGAATTAACCAGGCATGGTGGCATGCCTGTAGTCCCAGCTACTTGGGAGGCTGAGGCAGGAGGATTGCTTAAGCCCAGCAGTTTGAAGCTGCAGTGAGCTATGATTGTACCACTGCACTCCAGCTGTGGTGACAGGGCAAGACTCTGTCTCTAAAAAAAATAAATGAAAATACGTATTTTCTATTTTCGGAAGTTTTTTAGTCAGGATATTCTTTGTAGATGGGTCTTTACAACTTGCATTGGCTAAATGGACTAGCTGATTTCTTTCACAGGAGGTTGTAATAAAACCTCACATTACAGAATATATTTATTTATGTAAAAGTTATTTCCCATTGAAATTTTGTAAATAAGTTATGTTTTTTGATGTCTTGGTTAAATCATTTTTAAAAATTTTGAGCAAATTATTGTGAAAATAATTCACTTTTATAATGCAAATAATTAATTCCAATTTATTTGTTTAGTGAATTCAGATTTCATACATTAGGAGTCTATTGTATTCCCCTTCCCCAAAATATGTTGAGGATCTAGTTCCCCAGTGCCTCAGAGTATGGCCTTATTGGGAAATAGTGTCATTGCAGATGTAGTTAGTTATGATGAGGTCATACTGAAGTAGAATTGGCCCCTTTTCAGTATAACTGATGTCTTAGTAAGATGATGGCCATGGGAAGATAGAGAGACACAGGAGGACTCCATGTGACAATGAAGGCAGAGATTGGAGTGGAGCATCGACAAGCCAAAGAATGCCAAGGATCGCCGGCAGCCACCAGAGCTGGAATAGGCAAGGAAGGATCCTTCCCTCAAAACTTCAGAGAAAGCATAGCCCTGCCCACATCTTGATTTCAGACTTCTTGCCTCTAGAACTGTGAGACAGTAAGTCTCTGTTGATATAAGCCGTCCCATTTGTAGAACTTTGTTATGGTGGCCCTAGGAAACAAATACACAGTATATGGTCTTTTCTGAAGGCAGAATCCATCTGTACTTATTCCATATGTAAAGTTTGAGAAAGTGCTTACAACTACTCAACTCTGTCTCTGCAGCTCAAAAGCGCCACACAAAATTATACCAATGGGAGTCTATCCAACATACTGTGTTCCAGTAAAATAAAAGTCTGACTCTGTAAATCTGGGCTTGGTTTGCATTTCTAACATGCTCCCAGAAGATGCTGACACTGCTAGTCTGTAGAACGTAGCAAAAACTTAGAAGATAATAAGCAACCAATTTGAGTTTACTTTTATATCCTCTGCGTAATTTGCAGCCTAAATGGCATGTAGGTCTCATTAAACCACCTGGCTAATGTGTGTGTCAAAAAGAGAGTTACACACATACGTCCCTCTATTTAAATATCTTAAACTGTAATAGAAGAAGCATGATATAAAAACATGTATTTACAAATATTTATACATTTACAAGTATATACTGGTACAGATGTTATGTAACTACATAATGAAAGAAGGCACACATTTTATGGCAGTTTATATTTAAATACTTTTAATTTAGTATTTTTATGTATTTATTTATTTTTGAGATGGAGTCTCACTCTGTCACCCAGGCTGGAGTGCAGTGGTGCGACCTGGGCTCACTGCAACCTCCGCCTCCCTGGTTCAAGCGATTATCCTGCCTCGGCCCCTCAAGTAGCTGGGATTGCATATGCCACCATGCTCGACTAATTTTTGTACTTTTAATAGAGAAGGGATTTCATCATGTTGGCTAGGCTGGTCTCAAACTCCTGACCTCAAGTGATCCACCTGCTTCAGCCTCCCAAAGTGCTGAGATTACAGACGTGAGCCACCATGCCTGGCCAACTTAGTATTTTAAAAAAATATTTCTTAAACATATTTAAAAGTCAGCTTTAATATAATTAAAAGGTTATACTAGAGTCGGCCCTTTTTCAGTACAACTGGTATTGTTAATAAGATGACAGCCATGGGAAGATACAGAGACACAGGAGAACATCATGTGACGGTGAAGGCAGAGGTTGAAGTAGCTTATTCTACTATTATATATTTAATATAGCATAGCTTTTTCTGCTATATATTTTAAAAATTTGAATTTGTCATATTGAAATTAAATTTGAATTTTTCTCCAAAAATAGTTCTTATCTATAATTCTCTCAGTACTGCTGTAATAAAGGTAATCGTTCTTATTTTTGAAATGGGAACTAGTTATACAATGATTAGATTGATTAGTAATGAGATTAGTAGTGTCTTGTCTTTAAAATAAATAACTGAAAGAACTGTACAGCAAACATTTTGATTTAAGTACCTAATGTAATGCTAGATTGAAACGTAAAGTAATGTTCCATAGTACCTCACAAAGGACTGAGGATCAATTAACAAGGCTTGTCAACAGTAAGTCATATCAGAACAAATTATCTTTATAGAAGATAGTCAAATTATATGCAGGTAGAAGCAAACAATAAACATTTTCAATTATTTTGTTTTCTGGTCGTACTGCATTTTTTTTATTATTTCACATGATCATGGCTCATTTTTAAACAAGAATATAAGGATAAGAGATAAGTATGCCAACATATATATGTACATATGTATACAAATTTATTTCTTTAAAAGATTTTGTAAACTTACAATTGAGGAGAGCAGCAGATGGCAACTGTTTTAGTAAATAAAAACTAGAAACTTTTACAAATTGGATGAATGAGATAGTCATTTATTCAAATTTTTCCAAGATAATGATCATGCATTACCTAGAGACCGGTTTGATTTTAACCCTCCCAAATAATGTAATCTTTTATATAATCGTGGTTATGTATCGCAGAAATGAAGCATACATTTTATTTTACATAGTGATGTTTCAATATCTATAATGCACAGTGATCTGATCAGGGTCATTAGCATATCCATCTCAAACAATTGTCATTTCTTTGTGTTGGGAACGTTCAATATCCTCCTTCTAGCTACTTGAAATTGTATAGTGTATTATGGTTTACTGTAGTCATCCTGCAGTGCTATAGAACACTAGCACTTCTTCCTCCCATCTAGTTGTCATTTGAAGCTTACATTTTATTTTATTTCTTCTTCTTTTTTTTTTTTTTTCTTTTGAGATGGAGTCTTACTCTTGTCGCCTAGGCTGGAGTGTGCAATCTCCGCTCACTGCAACCTCTGCCTCCCAGGTTCAAGCGATTCCCCTGCCTCAGCCTCCTGAGTAGCTGGGATTACAGGCGTGTGCCACTGTGCCTGGCTAATTTTTTGTATTTTTAGTGGAGACGGGGTTTCACCATGTTGACCAGGCTGGTCTCGAACTCCTGACTTTGGGCGATCTGTCCACCTCGGTTTCCCAAAGTGCCGAGATTACAGGCATAAGCCACCACATCCAGCCTGAAGTTACATTTCAGACTTGTGCTGTCCAACACCACATCCACGAGCTATGAGGCTACTGAGTGCTTGTCATGTGGCTGGTCCAAACTGAGATGTGCTGAATGTGCAAAATCCACCCTGGATTTTGAAAACTTAGTGCAAAAAAAGTAAAATATCTCATTAGTAATTAATATTGTTGATAACAAGTTGAAATGGTAACACTTTGGCTATACTCGATTAAAATAAATTATTATTTTTTAAATTTTAATTCTAATTTTAACTTTAGAAAGGAGGTCTCACTATGTTGCCCGGGCTGGTCTCAAACTCCTGGGCCCAAGCAACCCTCCAGCTTCATCCTCGCAAAGTCCTGGGATGACAGGTGTGAGCTGCTGTGACTGGCCAAATGATTAAATTAATTCACACATTTCTTTTTACTTTTTAAATGTGGCTACTAAACATTTAGACTTACATGTGTGGCTCCCATTTATCTCATCATAGATGCTGCTCTCAGAACATTTTCCATCTGAGAGAAATCAACTAGTTTCGTTGTTTAGGGGGAGTTTTCTTTTTATTTAGTTTTTAAAATTTATTTATTTATTTATTTATTTATTTATTTATTTATTTATTTTGAGATGGAGTCTTGCTCTGTCACCCAGGCTGGAGTGCAATGGTGTGATCTTGGCTCACTGCAACCTCCATCTCCCAGGTTCAAGTGATTCTCCTGCTTTAGCCTTTTGAGTAGCTGGGATTACTGGCACACGCTACCATGCCTGGCTAATTTTTTTGCATTTTTAATGGAGATGGGGTTTCACTGTGTTGGTCAGGCTGGTCTTGAACTCCTGACCTCAGGTGATCCACCTGCCTCAACCTCCCAAAATGTTGGAATTGTGGGCGTGAACCACTATGCTCGGCCTAGGGTAATTTTCTTATATTCAGTTGTTTATTTAATATTTTGTGGATCAAAACTATTGGGTGCATCTAGTCACTAAATGCAAATTCATTTTCAATTAGTTTTTATTGAAGAATTAATACAGATTTATATTAAAAAAAGTTAAAAGTAATAAAAAGGGTGTGCATGGAAAAGTATCTCTTCTCTCCACCCCCAGAATTCTGCTCCCTGGCACCTCCCACCATTTTAATTTGTTTTTATACAAATAGGAGTGTGCTGCAGAGCAGGGATTGGCAAACTTTCCTTAGAAAGGGCCACACAGTCAATATTTTGGGCTTTGTGAGTGTTAGAAACAGATAATTGGTGCTGCAAAGAAAAGCGTGGAGACAAAGGATCTCTCGGCAAGGCAATCTTTACTATCTACAGAAAGGGTGACCCTCGCAGATGGAACAATGGTGACAGCACACCTGCACAAAGGAAAAGCAGACATATTTATCCCTTACGCATTTGGGTCATCCTTACCGCTGTGTCCTGCATCCATTGGCTGGAGCTGGACCTCACAGTCTTAAACTGATACCCGATGTGCTAATAACCTAAAAACTTCCCTAAATAGGTAAGTTCAAGGGAGAATAAAGAAGAAAAGGAAGTTGCTTACAAAAGGTTTAAGGAAGCAATAACATTTCCAAACAAGGAAGGGGCATAAGCTATGAGCTAAGACTTGCCTGGGCCTGTCCAGACATGCAAGCCAAAGCAACTAACTGGGCTAAAGTATAAGAACTAGTAGGTGATAAGACACTTTGGAGTAAGAAGATATTATTCCTAGTGTCTATTATTTTATTTTTAAACCAAGAGGAGCTTTGAAGAGGAACTTTTCTGCTCTGTACAGTGAGCCATACTATCTCTGCAACAACTACTCAGTTCTGCCCTTGTAGTGAAAAAAGCAGCCACTGGCGACCCCTAAACAAATGGATGTGGGCATGTTGCAGCAGAGTTTTGTTCACAAACACAGGTGCAGGCTGGATCTGCCTCAGGAGCTGTTGTTTGCTAGCCCCTGCATAGGCCAGTGCTAGTCAATACAGTTATAGTCATGTGCCACAAAAGGTCGTTTCTGTCATCTACAGACTGCGTATACCGTGGTGGTCCTTAGATTATCATACTGTATTTTTTACTGTTCCTTTTCTATGTGTAGATATGTTTAGATTCACAGATACTCACTATGGTGTTACAGCTGCCTACAGTATTCAGCACAACAGGTTTTGTAGCCTAGGAGCAATAGCCTGAGTGTGCAGGAGGCTCTCCCACCAAGGTTTATGTAAGTGCACTCTATGATGCTCCCACAATGGAGGAATCACCTAATGATGCATTTCTCCAAACGTATTCCCATCATTAAACAGCACATGACTGTAAACCTTTTAACTTGTCTCTCTGCATCTATTCTTTGCCCTCTGTACTGTAAGCCAAAAAGTATCTGAGACTTGCAGTGAGCTGAGATCGCGCCACTGCACTCCAGCCTGGGCAACAGAGCGAGACTCCGTCTCAAAAAAAAAAAAAAAAAAAAAGTATCTGAGATAGGTCTCAATCAATTTAGAAAGTTTATTTTGTCAAGGTTAAGGATGCACCCATGACACAACCTCAGGAGGTCCTGCTGACATGTGCTCAAGGTGATTGGGGTACAGCTTGCTTTTATACATTTTAGGGAGACATGAGACATCAGTCAGTATGTATAAGATGTACATTGGTTGGGTTCAGTAAGGCAAGACAAGTTTAAGGGGGATGGGGGAGGTGAAACGGGTTTGAGGGGAAAGGGGTATGTGCAGGGAGGGAGGTGGGTGGGGGGGTTCCAGGTCAGAAGTAGATAAGGGACAAAAGTTTGCATTCTTTTGAGTCCTTGATCAGCCTTCCACTGAATACACAATTTAGTGTGGCTCGGTGAATCTGCAGTTTTACATAAACAATAGGGCACAGGAAGCAATCATATGTATTTGTCTCAGGTGAGCCTCAGAGGGATAACTTCGAGTTCTCTCTATCCTCCATCCACAAAGAATTTTCTTGTGGACAGATCATGAGGGAGGTATGTGGCTTTTTATCTTTGTAACTATCTTATTTAGGAATTAATGGGAGTCAGGTTTGCCTGACATAGTTCCCAGCTTGACTTTTCCCTTGGCTTAGTGATTTTGGGTTCCTGAGATTTATTTTCCTTTCACAATACTTAGGCATCATTGTTTTTTATTATTAAAAATAGTTGATGCTGGGCTCAGTGGCTCATGTCTCTAATTCCAACACTTTGGGAGGTTGAGGTGGGAGGACTGCTTGAGCCCAGGTGTTGGAGGCTGCAGTGAGTCATGATTGCACCATTGCACTCCAGCCTGGGCAACAGAGCAAGACTCTGTCTCAAAAAAACAAAGTTTGCTTATTAAAAAATGTTTAAATGGTGTATATAATTTTATTTATTTTTATTGTATGTCTTTAAAGTGCACAGCATAATGTATTGATATATGTATACAGAGTGCAGTGGTTACTGTGGTCAAGCAAATCATATCCATCATCTCACAGTTACCCTTTTTTTTTGATGGTGAGAACTCCTGAACTCTGCTCTCTCAACCATTGTTCCACATACAACACATCATTACTCCCTGCAGTCCTCCTCTAGACTTGCTCATCCTACCCATCTGCAGCTTTGAATCCTTTGACCAATTCTCCCCATTCCCTCCCTCCCTCAATGATCTTTTGAAAATGTAGCTTAACCTTGCCTTTCCTTTGCCTAAAGCCCTTTGACTTCTCATCACCTACAGAATTAAGCACAAAGTTTGTGTACAACTTGACTCTAAAGCCCACCTGTGTCTGCAGTCTTGTCTCACCCACCTCTTCTTCAGCAGCTCTAGACATTTCCCCCAATACTTAAACAGGCTGCAGTCCTCCCCATTCCCATCTCTTCTTACCTTCTTATCTCTGGCTTGTTACTTCAGGTATGGACTTAAACACCACTTTTCTGTTTCAGTTAAATCAATCTGTTGTACATTCTTGTATTCCTATATGATGTTTGTGCTTTGAAGTTAAAATTCAAGTGTATTGAAATTGTGGTTTTCTTGGTGGGCTGTACTGAGTGCAAGGAGGCACTGATGTTTCCATTTGAGCAGTAGCAGCCCTCTCGGCTTCCTATTCCTTGAACGTGTGCCAGGTGCCTCTGCCAGCAAAGCCGGGTTGTACAGGGGGACAAGACCGCATCCCTTTCCTCAGGAAGCCATAATTGCGGGGAAGACAGACACACACGGTACCCTGTCATGCTAACCAGAATGTGACATCTGCTTTGATAGAAGTTATAAAATGTGTTATGGGGCGGAGATGAGGAGGGTAATTTACTTAAAATATGCAATTTTCTACACACCTGAGTGTCGTCCTTGTCACAGGGTCTAGAGATTAAAATTATACTCTAAAATGCTTTCAGAAATAGAATTATTTATGAAGTCTTTGAGCACGCCTTAGCCACAGGAGGTGCTTCTGCTGTACTCAGCTCTCATTCATTTTTCAGAATGCACCACTGTAACTACCTGGCCCAAATATTGACACCACAGAAGCCAATTTGCTATTTTTGCTTTCTGAGAAGTACAGGGGAAAAGACCTATGTTTGAGCTGGAGCATTATCGAAGAGAAGAGGAAAGGTTTATGTGATGAAGTACTTTCATTTTACTGCTGCTTTGTTTTCCTGGATTAGTTTTAATTGTTTGTAAAGTGCAGGTGTTCATTGTCAAATGGGAGGGGAGCTCCGATCTCTCTGCATTCCTGCTGCACCCACACAATCACGCCCTGAGCCAGGCCCTGAACTCACAGAAGGCTGCCCCGAACCAGGGAGCTCCCTGCACAGGAAAGGGTTCCGAAGTCCCTCAGGAGCTCATGGCATGTAAGGAACAGTTAGAATTACTGCGTCTGCATTTTCCAAGCCTCAGTCACTACTGCCTTGTCCTGGCGAAGTCACACTCATCACCGTGGTGGCTCAGACTCTCCTAGAGGGGGATGACAAACGTTCACTTCCCTATTATATTCTTACAATGTTGTAAGTTTAAATGTATACCTACCAACAAACCTTGAGGCTCCACTATTTTACTAAAGTTTAAGTTTTCTCTTCCTTTGAAAGTGTTGCATGTGCTCCCAATTGTTTGTATAAACTGCATTTTCTGGATGGTGTAGTTTTAGTGAGTACAAGGTAAAGCCTGAGATACACTTTTATTTTTAAATTTTATTATATATTAAGCACAAAGCCTTCCAAGTGGGAGAGATCATGACCTATAGTACATTTCAGTTTGTTTGTTCTGGCTACTGGGGAGAAAGATGATTATGGGCAGGAGAGGAGGGGTTAGGAGGCCACTGCCAAGGCATGGTCACAAAAGGACCATGGCTTGGGCCAGACTCATGTTGAGGAAAGGAGAAAGAAGTGAGTGGGTCTGGAATAATTTGTTGGAGGTGGAATACATAAAACTGACTCATGGGTTGGGTGTAGTGGTGAGGGAAAAAGGAAGTCAAGCATAACTTCTTGAGCTGGGGCCTGATCAAGAGTAATGCCACTTCAGTCAGTCTTCAGTGGACTGAGGAACATGGAGACAAACAGGTCTGGGCAGAGGAAAAGGAGACCTTCCATTGCGACTGTACACTTTTGAGAGGGCTGTAAGGTACCCTTCATGCCATAGAGCAAGCAGTGAGGTAGGTGTACTGGAGTTTTGGAGCCCAGGAAATGGTCAGGGCTGGAGATATCAGTTTGGACTCAGCTAAATAAACTGTCACGAATTCA
>NW_012104898.1:1473640-1474608 GCF_000951045.1 Mandrillus leucophaeus | reverse complement strand
GCCAGGCCAAAAATTTTTTATTTTTGAGACAGGGTCTGGTTCCATTACTCAGGTTGGAGTTCAGTGGTGAGATCATGGCTCACTGCAGCCTTGAACAAATAGGCTCAAGGGATCCTCCCACCTCAGCCTCCGAAGTAGCTGGGACTACTGTGCCATCACACCCAGCTAATTTTTTATTTTCTTTAGAGATAGGGGTCTCACTATGTTGCCCAGGTTGGTCTTGAACTCCTAGCTCAAGTGATCCTCCTGCCTTGGCCTCCCAAAGCATTGGGATTATAGTTGTGAGCCACTGCTGCACCAGGCCCACCTGCCACATTGTGAGCATAGATAAATACTGTCCCATGACACTGTTTCGTTCTTCATATCAACTTTGTGAATCATTTGCACATCGTGCTATGCCCCAATTTCTAGCAAATCACTGAATTATTGTGAACAGTACACGCCCATATTTACTATTGGCATTACCTCTCTGTTCCCAGTCATCCCAGCTACTTTTTTTTCTTTTACACCTCAGGCCTGTAATGTGGGAAAGATGTCGTTTGCCCACAAGGGCCCTACCTGTTTATTAATGGAAAGGATGGTCCTGAGGATCAAGTGGAGATGCACCTGCAGGGCACAGGGATGTGTGAGGATGTTGAGCCTTTTGAGGCAGCTGTTAGTGACATGACTGTGGACCCCACGAGAAGCAGACACCAGAGGGACAGAGGGATGAACATTTTGTTGTTGTTATTGTTCTGTGTATATATATTTTTTTAAGAGATAGGGTCTCCTCTGTTGCTCAGGCTGGAGTGCAGTGGTGCAGTCATAGCTCACTGTAGCCTCCAACTCCTGGGCTCAAGGATCCTCCTGCCTCAGCCTCTAGAGTAACTGAACTGGGACCACAGGTGTGTGCTGCCATGCCTGGCTAATTTTTTATTTTTATTTTTGCAGAGACAGGGTCTCGCTATGGTGCTTAGGCTGTTCTTGCA
>NW_012104898.1:1467530-1468668 GCF_000951045.1 Mandrillus leucophaeus | reverse complement strand
CTCCTGCCTCAGCCTCCCGAGTAGCTGGGACTACAGACGCCTGCCGCCTCGCCCGGCTAGTTTTTTGTATATTTTAGTAGAGACGGGGTTTCACCGTGTTAGCCAGGATGGTCTCGATCTCCTGTCCTCGTGATCTGCCCGTCCCGGCCTCCCAAAGTATTAAGGATATTTTTAAATGGGAAAAATGTATTCAAGAAATTCTGAAGGTTTTTTTTCTTTTCAGAAATATTCCCAAGAGATTCTAACTTAAAAGACAAATTCATAAAGCATTTCACAGGTAAGTACAAAATTTATCAGTGATTCCATTAACTAAATAAAAAGAATGTGTGCAGGTTACTATGTCAGGCACTAGGGATATGAAAATAAATGTCTGTAAGTGACTCATGGTCCAGTTGGGGAGATGGACGGTTGCTACTAACTTGTGTTAACTGTAATGTAAACCAGCCCTTAATAAGTAATAGAAGTATGAACCACTTTTTAAGGATACACGGGAGGTGAATAATGTCACCAAGAACTACCACGAAGGGCTTGTAGTAGACACAATATTTAAGGTGGGCTTTAAGGGATGAATAAGGCTTTCCCGTGGTGAGAGAGACCTTCTGTTCAGAAAGAGTGCATTGAGTAAGCCATGACGGCACAGGGTGTGGTTTAGGCAAGGACAGGTGTGCATGGACTGTGGGTGGGCTTAGGTATGTGGGGCGTATGTGGCCCTGGTCAAGTATATGGCTGGAAAGGTAGCTTGGAGTCACGTTGTGGATAATCTTAAATGGCATGCTGGGGAATTCAGACTATGTTCCCCAGTTTGGTGGGGGGTAGGGAGAGAGGGGGCAATAGAAATTTTTTGAATAGGGAGGGACAGACTTTCATATACTACATCTTTAAAAAATATATTTGTTTATTAATTATTGTTATTATTTTCTGAGACAGAGTTTCGCTCTTGTTGCTCAGGCTGGTGTGCAGTGGCGTGATCTCGGCTCACTGCAACCTCCACCTCCCGGGTTCAAGCAATTCTCCTGCCTCAGCCCCCCAAATAGCTGGGATTACAGGCATGCACCACCACGCCTGGCTACTTTTTTTGTATTTTTGGTAGAGATGGGGTTTCACCATGTTGGTCAGGCTGGTCTCAAACTCCTGGCCT
>NW_012104898.1:1453254-1467070 GCF_000951045.1 Mandrillus leucophaeus | reverse complement strand
ACAGGTGTGTGCTGCCATGCCTGGCTAATTTTTTATTTTTATTTTTGCAGAGACAGGGTCTCGCTATGGTGCTTAGGCTGTTCTTGCACTCATGGGCTCAAGTGATCCTCCTGCTTTGGCCTCCCAAAGTGCTGGGATTACAGACACGAGCCACCGCTCCCCATCCAGGATGAAAGTCTTGATGGGCCCTACCTTGAATTTAAAGGAGAGACAAAGGACTTCTCAAGGCCCTGCCCATTCCATTTTACAATTATCCTAGACACTAATAAGACACAAATTACTATAATTAGAAAATGGAATAAATGTCTTGGCATGTAAACATTAATTGCTTTAGATAAAAACAGAAAGTAGAAACCAAAGATATTTATTTTTTGTACTTCTCATGCACTCAATTTGCTTTCTACAGCCTTTTTGATTTCTGTCCAGAACTTTTTCCTTTTAATTTTTCTACATAGTTCTACTACATGTGAAGATTCCATTATGTGAGATGTTGAGAATGTGGAATGAATTTAGATTATTTTTCATAGACCACAACTCTACCTCCCACAGAGCCTGGGTGGGGGAAGAGTTCTCAGGCATGTTCTTTTAAGGGCATGGAAGTATGTAAAGTGCTGTTATATTATGTCCACCCATAAAGTGCTAGGAAATTTGTTTGGAAAACATGCCTATGTTTATAATAAGCGTTCTTTTCCTGTGCTCTAGGGCCAGTCACATTTTCACCAGAATGCAGCAAACATTTCCACCGACTCTATTACAATACCAGGGAGTGCTCAACACCAGCTTGTAAGTAACTTGGGTGGGTTTTTTTTTTAAAAAATTATCCAACAATAAATGTGTGTAATTTTAAACTTCAAATGTCTGTGGATAGCAAGAAGTAGACTAACCATTGACATTCTATTTATAACACTGATTTATAACACTGACAGTACCTAAGGTTTGTGTGTACTGTTGCTGTAAGGAATGAAACCACATTCTAATTGGGAATCTATTCAAATCTGATAATAGCCAGATTTCCTTAAAGACCAAAGTGTTTGTTAGGATTTAAACATTTTATCATGATTCAAATTCTTTGGCATAAATAGGGTGCTGTCTCAAATAAATGAAAAAAAAAAAATGAGATGCCTGTGAACTCTAAGTAAAAATTTTTTCCTAAGTTATTTTAAAGTAAATATTTTTTATATCACATCATTTATATAATGATGCTGGATTTTTCTGAGTAATGATAGCATGTAAAGGTTGCTATAATGAATTCTTTTGGATACTTAAGTTACTGAAGTTAATAATAATTCTAAACATAATATTTAAGCACTATCATTTAAAGTGCCAAAATTATGACTATGTGTGGTAACTCCGTTTGCTGTTTCTAAATTCCTTTCTAAGCCTCAACTTTCCTTTTAAAGAACATGAATTCTAAGCATTTTGTTTCTTTTTAACTAGATTGCTCATCTTGAGGAGTATTGACTTTTACTCAGCATGTTAAGTTGTATTTGTTACAATGTTTTTCAAAAACAACTTGTGTTTAGGCCGGGTGGGATGGCTCACGACTGTAATCCCAGCACTTTGGGAGGTCAAGGCAGGCAGATCGCTTAAGCTCAGGTGTTGGAGACCAGCCTTGGCAACATGGTGAAACCCTGTCTCTACCAAAAATACAAAAGTTAGCCAATCTTACAATCTGGCTTCAAAATAAAAATAAATAAATAAATAAATAAATAAATAAGTAAAAATTCCAAAATAAAATAAAATAAAACAACTTGTGTTAAATGGCTAGAGAAAGTCAATCACATTGGATTACAGGCAGAATGACTAATGGTAGCCAGGCATGGTGGAGAAAGCACATGGTTTGGCATAAAGCTTTTGACTAGTTATGGGGTGATTAATTAACATTCTGAGGCTCTTGTCTCACCTCTAAAGTGAATATAGGAATAGCACCTTCCAGATTGTGTTATTAAAAGAATTGATGAGAAAATCCATTTTCACCACTTGACATAGTAGGTATTTATTAAATTGTAGTTATTGTTATATGAATTAGTGACAACAATAACAGGATTTCCCCAACATTTCTAGTAACTCTATACATAATTTATCTTTAAATGTTTTTCCTAGATTACAAAAGATGTGCTAGATTGTTAACAAGATTAGCAGTGAGTCCACTGTGCTCCCAGACCTAGCAAACCTACCCTGTGAGTATATATTTATTTTTCTTATCCTGCTTAATAGTCTAACTTTATTTTTTAACATTTTTTCCTTTTCTTTTTAGTTGACACATGGTTGTACGTATTTATGGGGTACAGTGATGTGATACTAATTTAAAATTTAATTTAAATATATAATTTAAATAATATAACAACACTTTACATACTTCCATGCCCTTAAAAGAATGTGCCTGAGAGCTCTTGCCCCACCCAGGCTCTGTGGGAGGTAGAGTCTAAATTAAATTTTAGAAAATTTAATTTTGAAAAATAAATTAAATTTTAAATTTTAATCTAAAATTTAATACTAATAAATGTTTGATATGCCTCAAACATTTATTATTTTTTATACTGTGAGCATTCAAAACCTTCTTTTGCAGCTTTGAAAAAATATACAATAAATTACGGTTAACCAGATTCACCCTACAGTGCTGCAGAGCCCCAGAACCCTCATGTCTAGCTGTAGTTTGTATTCACTAACCAACCGCTCCCCAGCTGTGCCTCCCACTCCTCTTTAGCCTTTTTTTTTCTTTTTTTTTTTTTTCTGAGACAGAGTCTCGCTCTGTCTGGAGTGCAGTAGTACAATCTCTACAATTTCCGCCTCCCAGGTCCAAGCGATTCTCCTGCCTCAGCCTCCCAAGTAGCTGAGACTACAGGCACGTGCCACCATGCCTGGCTACTTTTTGTATTTTTAGTGGAGACGGGGTTTTATCATGTTGGCCAAACTGGTCTCAAACTCCTGACCTCAAGTGATCTGCCGACCTCAACCTCCCAAACTGCTGGGATTACAAGCATGAGCCACCATTCCTGGCCCTTTTTATCTTCTAATACCCAACTTTCTACTCTCTACTTCTATGAGCTTAATTATTTTTAGCTCCCTTATATGAGTGAGAATATTTATCTTTCTGTGCCTGACTTACTTCACTTACCATAATGTCCTCCAGCTTCATCCATGCCGCCTTGAATGGTAGCTTTTCATTCTTTTTATAGCTGAATAGTATTCCTTTGTGTATATACACAACATTTTCTTTATCCATTCATCCATTGATGGACATTTAGATTGATTGCCTGTCTTGGCTATTGTGACTAGTACTGCAGTTAATATAGAGGTGCAGGAATCCCTTTGATATACTGATTTCTTTCCTTTGGATAAATACCCAGTAGTGGGATTTTTGGGGTTATATGGTAGTTCCATTTTTAGTTTCGTTTTTGAGAAACTTCCACACCGTTGTTCATAATGGCTGTACTAATTTACATTCTCACCAACAGTGTATAAAGGTTCCTTTTTCTCTGCTCCTCACTAGCATTTGTTTTTGTCTTTTTGACAATAGCCATTCTAACTGGTGTGAGATAATATCTCATCATGGTTATGATTTGCATTTCCCTGATGATTAGTGATATTCGGCATTTTTTTCATATATTTGTTAGACTTTTGTATGTCTTCTTTTGAGAAATGTCTGTTCAGATACTTTGCCCTCTTTTAAATCAGATTATCTGGTTTTTGCTGTTTAATTGTTTGTGTATTCTGGATATTAGTCCCTTGTCAGCTGGATAGTTTGCAAATCTTTTCTCCCATTCTACATGTTGTCTCTTCACTCTGTTAATAGCCTAATCTTCTTAAGAAAATGTTTGAATAATGTCAGAAGCCAGGAAGCCTATTTTAGCAATACCTATAAACTTAATCTATGGATTTTTCAGTAAGTGTTAAAACTTGGTCCAAATGAAAAGACCGTTTTAATGAATTAGTTTAAAATATCCTCAGCAGTGATTGAATTAAAATAGTTTTTTGACAACCTTACCAGCCCTGAGAGATTTCCAAAAATCTTTCAGCATTTAGTGTTGTTTCATGATTGTGCAGAAGCATTACGCAGATAGACATTAGATGAACAGAAGTACTTATATAGTTCTATTTTTTAACTGTCCAAAATATATAATAAAAATGAAGCCAGGTCTTAAAATTTTGGTACAGTTTTGGTACTCTAAGTAAGAAACAGAGAGAAGATATTGTAATAATAAGAGAAAAAGCAAAGAATAAAAAAGATAATTAACATGTAATTATTTCTTGCTCTAGCCTATTACTTTACAAGAGTGAAATGGTAAACCAGAATTTTCATTCTGGCTAATTTATGCTAGGAGCCCTTGAGCAATAAAGTATTTGTACGATCCTAAATAAATTGAATGTAAATTGTAACATTTATTTTAAAAAGTAGACTCTATACAAAATACTGAAAGATACTTATTTCTTTGCAAATGTTTCTCTAATCAGTAGTTCTTTTGCAGTGTAGTACCAAGTCAACTTTTTTTGGGTCAGCATTTCAGTACCATGGACAAGTCCTTTTAAGGCAACTGGTTCCTCAGTTGTGAAGGTGGAAGTGAAAGTCATAAGAGGATGGCTGGGCACCGTCGCTCACACCTGTAATCCCAGCACTTTGGGACGCTGACGCGGGTGGACCACTTGAAGTCAGGAGTTCGAGACCAGCTTGGCCAACATTGTGAAGCCCTGTCTCTACTAAAAATACAAAAATTAGCCATGTGGTGGTGCGTGCCTGTTGTCCCAGCTACTCGGGAGGCTGAGGCAGGAGAATTGTTTGAACCCAGGAGGTGGAGATTGCAGTGAGCTGAGATCATGGCACTGCATTCCAGGCTTGGCAACAGAGCAAGACTCCGTCAAAAAAAAAAAAAAAGTCATAGAGGACTTGTAGTCTAAAATTAATCATGAATATCTTGAACTGGCCAGTGTAACTCAGTATCAATATCATAAATAACTGCATGGGGATTTACTTAAACTATCTCACAGTTTTGTTGTGACAATTACTGAGACAATCCTGACCTATTATTGTTGCTATACTTAGTCTTACTTTAAAATTGATTATCACACATTAATGATAATAATTAGAACTGTTAGTTCTGCATATCTACAGTTGCTAAATTGAAATTTTTTTTTAGATTAAGAAAATAAACTAGATTATTGTAGTGGCAGGATACTTAATTCAATTACTCTCAACCTACCTGTTTCAAAGTTTTTTTCTTTCTTTCTTTTCTTTCCTTTTTTTTTTTTTTTGTGAGACAAGGTCTTACTCTGTTGCCCAGGTTGGAGTGCAGTGGCTTGATCATAGTTCGGTGTGACCTCAACCTCTCAGGCTCCAGTGATCCTCCCACCTTAGCCTCTCCAGTAGCTGGGACTACAGGCTCATGCTACCATGCTCATCTAATTTTTTTTTTTTTTTTTTGGTGGCAGCAGAGTCCCACTACGTTGCCTAGGCTGGTCTCGAGCTCTTGGGCTCAAGTGATCCTCCCATCTTGGCTGCCCAAAGTGTTGGAATTACAGACATGAGCCACCGTGCCTGGTTTCAACTCTTTTGAACAACACAAAACATGAATCAAGATAATTCACTTGGTTATTGAAATGACTTAAACCAAGTTATATTTATCTCTTTCTTCGTTTTTAATATATTCCATGTAAATGAGTAAATTTACCTAAAGTCCCCAAACAATACAATACTGGAAAAGTTTTCCCAAACAAGTACTGTATTATAATTTAAGATAATGTACACAAATTTACATTCTCCTGGGCTAGATCATAGAAGACAGAGCTGATAAACATGACTTTTAAAAATTATAGATTTTAGAGACTTAGTGATTTTTCTCTATGAGTTATCTGTTTTGAATTATTTATTTAATAAGGTTTGCAATCAATATTACAGATTAGTAAATGTTAGGGATATTTAATGAGTTGTTCACAAGGTGTCAAGTTCTTTTCTGTTTTGGTATGTCTAGATATCGTAAATATTTAAAGGAAAAGTCAATATTTAAAGTCTCTAAAAGTACTGATCAACCTTCCTGCCCCTTTGCACACATATTAGTCTGCATTCTCAGGATTACACTGTAAATTAGGAGTCCACAGATTCTTTAAGCAAAATAAAATAAACTATTGAAACTGTACATATTTGTAAGTATTCTAAAAACCAGGTCATAAATGATATGGTGCTTCTTTCCCCCCCACAGGCATTTCCTAACAATGTACATCTAATGTGAAGAAAAAGTGCCTCAAATCATGCAAAATGTAAAAAAAAGATGAAATTTATAATTTTATGGATATGAAGATGAGTAAAATAAGAGACTTCCCAGAAATAACTGGTAGCTGTGTCCTGTCACAGAATGGAGTCTTTCTTGCTTTATCTTTCTGTGTATACAGTAATTTATAATTTTGTAAAACAGAGTTTGAATCACATATTGAAAATGAGATATTAAAAATTATGTGATTGTATTTTATTTTTACTAGATATATTATTTTCTTTATAATTAATTAAACATATAATTGTGTAAATTATATCTGAGAGTACCAGTGAGAAATAATGATTTTTTTGTATATGACTGTTAGTAATATATTTGTCAAATCATCATGTGCCAAGTTAAATTTTATAATTCTTATTTAATATTTAAATACATTTATTTAGAACTTGTTGTCTTCACTTGCATTAATTTGAAATGTGAATTTTATTAAAGCTGAAATATGAAAAAATGTGTTGTTTCCTTTGAATTAAAGATGTTTGTAATAGAGGTTATGCTTTTGAAGTGTGATTACCATATATGTATATGTGTATAAATATGTATTGTTTGAATGGATAATTAGAATCCTGAGACAATTTCTGCCTTTTAAAGTTAGAACATCTGGTATTGCTCTCTTAAATACAAAGAAGTCCAGTTGTTCTTGGACTGGCGAGCTGTATATCAAAGAGTGAGAGGAATGTATGGGTGGCCTGGATGCTCTGTTTAGAATGTAGCAGAATACTCTGATGCATCCAAGAAGTTCTATTTAAAAACAACAATAAAAAAAAATCGTGAACCTACAACAAAACAATGGAGAACCTCCATCCCTTTAATGAGTAGACAAATCATGAGTTGCTTCACAATACCTCAACAGTGCAGTCATTGACTTTGTATCACTTGCCAACTGCTTGTGTTGGTGTCATGAAGACATATGTATCTCTGTGCCTCATGGAAGCCATCATTTCAATTATGCAGTGCCTTTTGTCTCTTGCATAACTTCCAGACACTGTATCATGTCTTATTTGTGTATGTATACATACATTGTCGTTTGTTCCTCAGAAAACCAAGCTAAAAAATGCCCCTTGGCTTCAGGAATATTATGAAGCTCCATTCTCAATTTTTGGTTTTACTTATTTTGGTCTATGAGCAAAGATTTACAAATAATTATGTTTAAAAAATCTGAGGTGGGGGAGAAAATTCTGCAGTAATGCTATATAATAATGAAAAAAGACTACTTTTTAGTTAATTTTACTTATAATAATTATAATACTATATCTGGGAAAATGAAGTAGGTTTTGATTATAAGTATCTGGGGAGCTGAGGACTGTTTTTATAAAATGAAGAAGCTGTTGAATGATGATATAAAAGAACTTACTGGTGAGACGTATTTGGCTGAAATACAGAAAATAGCCTAAAGGGGCTTCGTGATTAGTGTGGTTTTAATAAGATAAATGATTTCAGATGCAATTCTGTGAAATTAGATTTTAAACATTCTCATAGATGAGTAGTATACCTCAGAAATGTGTTGCATGCTATATATTTCTCAAAAACACACAAAGATATATTAAATATTACTCCAGTCAAAATCATGTTTATTTTACTACATGATCCTCATTTTCTCATTGTATTAATACATTAATTCTCATTAATGCAATGAGAAAATTTTCTCACATGGACAAATGAGTGATTGAAACGTGAGTAGGGTAAAATATTCATGGTTACTTGGTAAAGTAATATCCACACATCAGATAAATGATCTCATTGTCTAAGCAGCAAACCAGGAGGTTAATAATGTTTTCAGAATATTTAGAGCTACATCAACTAAGTGGGCTGTTCTCAACTAGGCACTTAAAAGATTTAGGCAAACCACCCTGTTAAGCTTAGAGCTGTCTGTATAATTACCTAACTTTCTACTTCGTGTAGATCTTCTGGTTTGAAAGGCAGAACGTAGTTAGTAAAGCTACCCCTTGAGACTTTCTAGAAGAGAGGAAGTGGGCTTTAACCTTGGGGTGGGGGAGAGGAGTGTATATGTCCTATCATTTCCCACATGGTAAAAAATGGTTGACTGGAAAATCTAACCCTATCTAAATTAGCCTTTCCCCACATTTTCTGGCTTAATTTGCTTCAAATCATTATCAGTCTAGGCAATCACACTTGATGGTTTCTTATCTACCTCGTCACAATAAATGACGATGAATTCTGTCTACAAGAGAAGAGACTGTCTTCTGAAGTATTTCTAGAAGCTACAACAATGCCTGGTTCATAGCAGGTGCTTTGTGTAGTGAAGGAATAAACAATCATCTCATACTCCAATGAATGAGATTAACAAACACACTGTAACCGGTAATAAAAAGCAGACAATGACTTATGAAAACACTACTGAGCAGTTGTCTAGTGACTCATCAAAACTTATGTTTTCTATGAAAACGTTGTGTTTACCCACTTCATTTCTAGTCCTCTAACTGCTTCAATTTATCTAACTCATGGATTCAAAGAACTTTACACTGGCATTGAAACTCAATGCCTGTGGGCCAGGTGATTAACACAAGTGATTTGATTGTACCACAGAGACCCGATGCAGTCTAGGGTAGGACAGGTTTGTAGCCCCACTGCATCTCACTGGCCATGCTGCTAAGTGAGAATGCAGGCTTCCTTTTGATTTTTCTAGGAAGACTGCAATCTGGATTTTTACGTGAAACATCTCAGTTTCTAAATGTTGGCATTTACTAGAAAAATTCCAATGTATATGCCAGCCAAAAAAAAAATTTGGAGCCTTATTTGAGACTATTTGGCTCAGAAGCTGCTATTATTTGACATCTGATGGACGTTTTTAACTTGGGATTTTTTCAGTTTGACTTCCTTTCATCCTCTTTGAACTGGGATCCCTCTTCTGTCTGGTCCCTATGGAGATTTAGTGGTGAGTTTTATATTTGTGCCTTGGCTTTGGCCTGGCAGCTCCCTAACACCTTCCTCCTGGGGAACTTTCTCCCGAGCTCCTGCTGTGTAGCCCCCAGCAAGGTAAACCACATCTCCTGTGTTTCACAGAACCCTGAGCTACCTCTTGATCCTTGACAAAGGTGAATCTTTGCCTCTTCAGTGTGTGCCAATCGTAGGTAGGGAGGTTGATGAAGGGGAAGAAGTGTAGAAAGGGAGTGTGGGAGACAGAGAGAGGGGAGAGAGAGACAGAGAGACAGAGAAGAGATGGCTTGAGATAAATATACTGCTCTACTTACGTATCTCCATCAAGTCAGATGTATTAGTGTTCTCTTAGAGGGACAGAACTAATAGGATGTATGTGTGTGTATATATATGTGTGTATGTATATATATGAATTGTATATATGTATACACCTATGTGTGTGTGTGTGTGTGTGTATATATATATGAGTTTATTAAGTATTAATTTTCATGATCACAAGGTCTCTCAATAGGCTGTCTGTGAACTGAGGAACAAGGAAAGCCAGTCCAAGTCCCCAGAACTGAAAAACTTAAGAGTCTGATGTTAGAAGGCAGGAAGGATCCAGCATGGGAGAAAGATGTAGGCTGAGAGGCTAGGCCCATCTCTCTCTTTTTCACATTTTTCTGTCTGCTTTATATTTGCTGGCAGCTGATTAGATGGTGCCCACCAGATTAAAGGTGGTCTGCCTTCCCCAGCCCACTGACTCAAATGTTAATCTCTTTTGGTAACACCCTCACAAACACACCCAGGATTAATAGTTTGTATCCCTCAATCCAATCAAGTTGACACTCAGTATTAATAATCACAAATCCACCTCTTGTCAACTCAAACCCATACATATCTCCTGAAATCATACAAAATCTTCAAATTAAGAAAATAATGAGGTCATAATTATGCCTAACATAACACAACTATCCTTCATACAATGGGAAACTCACCAATCCCCAACCCAAATACTGTTACATAAAGTTAACAATACTTAAATGCTGATATGAAGTCAGTAAATCTTGTCACATGATAAAGGAAAAGGAAATAAAATGAAGATATTTTCTCAGTACAAGTATATACATGCACAAATATGTTTTTAACAAAAGAAGGAGGAAATACTCATGACAGTTACAGTCCTCATTTCTGGAACTGGTCACGTGGTTGTAGCTGCTATTGATGACTATCTTCTTTTACTACCCATTCTGTATTCCCTTTGCCTTTAGCAAGCACCTCAGCAGGTTGCGGTTTTTTTTTTTCCTGGTGGAGTGACCCAAACCTTCATTCCTGAAGTGTCTGGACCATTTGTACTCCTGCCTGGGCTGAGCTGTTGCAGTTTCCCACTGACCTTAATCACAGGGCATGGTAATACTGAGAGATGCCATGGTGAATCTCCTGTATTCTATGCATACTCTTCCTTACTTCCATTACGGAGTAGTAGACACATTTCATCTTGATGGTCTGGGTCAATCACCTCATCAAACACTGTAACTTCCTTCTTAGCCTGTTGACTTAAAGGTAGGAGGAGCCAAAGTGTGCAGGTGGTAATCTTAACTTCCAGTTTAATGGAATAGTTGTTGTGTCTCCTGGTGGCAGTATTCCTCCCTCTGGAACTAAGACCTCTGGGCCAGCAGAATGTAATGTTGTGGGAACAGGAAGCAAATTTTTGCTAGTGAATCACTAGGGGTGATGGTGAGTGGCGCCACTTCCAGTTCCACCCCTTGATTCCTGGACCTGTGAATCTTGGCTATGGGAGAAACAGTACCATATATTGGACATTGATTCAGAGCATACACAGCTTTCTGGAGAACTATGCCCCAGCCCTGCAAAGTATTGTTGCTTAGTTGGCATTGTAATTGTGACTTCAAAAGGCCATTCCACCGTTCTATCAATCCAGCTGCATTAGGATGATTGGGAACATGGTAAGACCAGTGAATTCCATGAGCATGAGCCCAGTGCCACACTTCTTTAGCAGTAAAGTGAGTGTCTTGGTCAGAAGCAATGCTGTGTGGAATACCATGATGGTGGTTAAGGCATGCTGTGAGTCCATGGATGGTAGTCATGGCAGAAGCATTGCTTGCAGGATAGGCAAACACATATCTAGAATAAATGTCTATTACAGTGAGGGCAAACCTCTGCCCTTTCCATGATGGAAGAGGTCCAGTATAATCAACCTGTCACTAGGTAGCTGGCTGATCACCCCGAGAAATGGTGCCATATCGAGGGCTCAGTGTTGGTCTCTGCTGCTGGCAAATTGGGCAGTCAGCAGTGGCCGTAGCCAGGTCAGCCTTAGTGAGTGGAAGTACATGCTGCTGAGCCCATGTGTAACCTACATCTCTGCCACCATGGCCACTTTGTTCATGGGCCCACTGGGCGATGACAGGAGTGGCTAGGGAAAGAGGCTGAGTGGTGTCCACAGAACCGGTCATCCTATCCACTTGATTATTAAACTCCTCCTCCACTAAGGTCACCTGTTGGTGAGCACTCACATGGGATACAAATATCTTCACAGTTTTGACCATTCAGAGAGGTTCATCCACACACCTCTTCCCTAAATTTGTTTGTCACCAATTTTCCAATTACGCTTCTTCCAAGTCCCTGACCATCCAGCCAAACCATTGACTACAGCATATGAATCAGCATATAATCGCACATCTGGTTATTTCTTTCATGTAAAGTGCACAACCAGGTGCACTGCTGGAAGTTCTGCCCACTGGGAAGAATTGCCTTCACCACTGTCCTTCAGGGATGTCCTAGAAAGGGGCTGTAGTGCTGCATCTGTCTACTTTTGAGTGGTGCCTGCACACTGTGCAGAACCATCTGTGAACCAGGCCCCAGTCTTCTCTTCCTCTGTCAACTGATCATAGGGAACTTCCCATGAGGCCATCGGTGCAGGCTAATGGAGAGAAGGCAGGTGGCAGAAGTGGAGACCATGGGCATTTGAGCCACTTCCTCATGTAACTTACTTATGCCTTCAGGACATGCTTGAGCCCAATCACATATATACCACTTACATTTGGTGATGGAATGCTGCTGTGCCTGAACCAGTCAGAAAGCACCCAATTCATCATAGGCAGTTCAGGTCACATGGTGACTTGATGACCCAGAGTCAAACATTCGATTTCCACCAAGGTCCAGTAACTCGCCAAGATCTGTCTCTCAAAAGCAGAGTAGTTATCTGCAAAAGATGGCAGGACCTTGCTCCAAAATTCTAGAGCCCTCCAACAGCCTAGAGCTGTTGCAGAGCCTTCTCCTGTTCTGGACCCCACTCAAAACTGGCAACTTTTCGGGTCACTTGATAAATGGGCTGGAATAACACACCCAAATGAGGAATGTGTTGCCTCCAAAATCCAAATAAGCCCACTAGGTGCTGTGCCTCTTTCTTGATTGTAGCAGGGGTCAAATGCAGCAACTTATCTTCACTTTAGAAGAAATATCTTGACAGACCCCACACCACTGGACCCCTAAACATTTTACTGAGGAAGAAGTTCCCTGAATTTTAGTTGGATTTATTTCCTATCCTCTGGCACGCAAATTTCTCACCAGTAAGTTCAGTGTGTTTGGTACTTCTTGCTCATTGGATCCAATCAGCATAATGTCATCAATGCAATGGACAGACCAGTGTGATATCTTGTGGAAGCAAAAAGTGGTCAAGGTCACTCCGAATAAGATTATGACACAAAGCCAGAGAGTTGATATATTTCCATGCTATTTACAATAGCAAAGACATGGAATCAATCTGGGTACCCCTCAATGGTGGGTTGGATAAAGAAAATGTGGTACATACACAACTATGAACTACTATGCAGGCACATAAAAGAATGAAATAATGTCCTTTGCAGCACCATGGATGAAGCTGGAGGCCATAATCCTAAGCAAACTGACACAGGAACAGAAAACCAAATGCCACATGTTCTCATTTGTAAGCAGGAGCTAAACACTGGACACACATGGACACAAACTTGGGAACAATAGACACTGCAGATTATTAGATGGGGGAAGAAAAAAGATGGGTGTGGGTTACAAAAACACCTATTGGGTACTAGACCAACTACCTGGGTGCAATATATGCATGTAACAAACCTGCATATTTACCCCCTAGATCTAAAACAGAAGCTGAAATTTTTAAAAAGATATGGAAATTAATACCACAAAGAGATATTATCGTATGTCAGAATGTGACATAGTTCGTATATTTGTTCCTGCCCAAGTCTCTTATTGAACTGTAATCCGCAGAATTGGAGATGGGGTCTGGTGGAAAATGACCGAATCACAGGGGTGGATTTCTCATGGATGGTTTAGCATGATCCTCTTGGTGCTGCCCTTGTAATAGTGAGTGAGTTCTCATGGGACCTGGTTGTTTAAAAATGTGTGTCCCTCTCTCTTGCTCCTGTTCTTGTCATATGATATGTCTGCTTCCCTTTTGCCTTCTGCTATAATGAAAGCTTCCTGAGACTTCCCCAGTAGATGCCAACATCATGCTTCTTGTAAAGCCTGCAGAACTGGGAGCCAATTAAACCTCTTTTCTTTATAAATTACCCAATCTCTGGTATTTCTTTGTAGCAATGCAAGAATGGCTTAATACAGAGTGGATATTATTAAAAAGTCAAAAAAGAACACATGTTGGCATGGGT
>NW_012104898.1:1441115-1452644 GCF_000951045.1 Mandrillus leucophaeus | reverse complement strand
GTATGGGCCAAGCTGTTAGAACATTCACAGAAGCAAGAGAAAACCCCACACTTTCTGGCATGAATAGTCATCTTAGACGTAGGTAGTGTTAACAGCTGTCTCTTATACACATCTAGATGTGTATAAGAGACAGGTACAATGTTCACTATTTAGGTAATGGGTACACTAGAATCCCAATCTCCTTCAGTATGCAACTTACCCACGTAAGAAGCAAGCACATGTACCCATTGGCTCTAAAATAAAATAAAATAAAATATAAATAACATAAAATAAAACATAAAAAAGAATTGATATTGTTAAAATGAGCAACTACCCAAAGCAACTTACAGATTCAATGCAATCCCTATTAAAATACCAATGGCATTCTCCACAGAAGTAAGAAAAAATCTTAATGTTTGTATGAAACCACAAATGACCCTGAATAGCCAAAGCAATCCTGAGCAAAATGAACTACTAGACTTCAAAAATATACTACAAAACTATAGTAACCAAAACATCACGGTATTGGCATCATAGTACTGGCATAAAAACAGACAAATAGACCAATGTAACAGAATAGAGAACCCAGAAATTAATCCATATATCTATAGTCAACTGAATTGTGACAAAGGTACCAAGAACACTCACTGGGGAAAGGACAGTGCTGGGAAAAGTGGAAATGCATACCCAGAAGAATGAAATGACCCCCGCCTCTCACACCAGAATCAACTCAAAATGGATTAAAGAACTACGTGTAAGACCTAAAGCTATAAAACTACTAGATGAAAACATAGGAAAAATGCTTCAGGACATTGGTCTGGGTAAAGATTTTATGAATAATATCTCAAAAGCATATCACATAGAAAAAAAAATGGGATTATATCTTTCTTTTTTTTTTTTCTTTTTTTAAGCAGACTTTTTTAGTATCCAACAAACGGGATTATATCAAACTAAAAAGCATTTGTGAAAAGTGAAAAGATAACATATAGAATGGGAGAAAGTATTTGCTATTCATTTGACAGGGGATTAATATTCAGGATATACAAGGACTCCAAACATGTCAACAGAAAAAAAAAAAAAATACAACGATTTGATTAAAAGATGGGCAAAATTTCTGAACAGAAATTCCTCAAAAGTAGACATACAAATATGGCTAACAAATGTATGAAAAAATGCTAAACATCACTAATCATCAGGGAAATGCAAATCAAAACCACAATGAGGTATCATCTCACCCCAGTTAGGAGGGCTATTCTAAAGAAGACATACATGCGGCCAACAAGCATACGAAAAAATGCTCAGCATCACTAATCATTAGAGAAAGGCAAATCAAAACCACAGTGAAATATCATCTCACACCAGTCAGAATGGCTACTGTTAAAAACTTAAAAAACAACAGATGCTTTTGTGGTTGTGGAGAAAAGGGAATCTTTACACATTGCCAGTGGGAATGTAAACTAGCTCAGTCATTGTGGAAAGCAGTGCGGCAATTCCTCAAAGAACTTAAAACAGAATTACCATTTGACCCAGCAATGCCATTGTTGGGTATATAAGCAAAGAAATATAAATCATTCTACCATAAAGACACATTCACGCATATGTTCATTGCAGCCCTATTCACAATAGCAAAGATATGGAATCAATCTAAATGCCCATCAATGGTAGACTGAATTAAAAAAAATGTGATACATAAACACCACGGAATACTATGCAATCATAAAAAGAATGAGATCATGTTATTTTCAGCAACATGGATGGAGCTGGAGGCCATTATCTTAAGCAAACTAACACAGGAACAGAAAGCCAAATACTGCATGTTCTTGCTTATAAGTGGGAGCTAAGTATTGAGTACACATGGACACAAAGAAGGCAGCAACAGACACCAAGGCCTACTTGAGGGTGAAGTGTAGGAGGAAGGTGAGGATAAACAAAACTACCTGTGGGATACTATGCTTATTACCTGGATGACAAAGTAATCTGTACACTAAACTCCTGGGACACAAGTTTACATAGGTAATAAGAAACAAAGTAAGAAACCTGCACATCTATCCCTGAATTTAAAATAAAAGTTAAGGCCAGACATGGTGGTTCACGCCTGTAATCCCAGGACTTTGGGAGGCCGAGGTGGGAGGATCACTTGAGGTCAGGAGTTTGAGACCAGCCTGACCAAGATGGTGAAACCCCATCTCTACTAAAAATACAAAAATTAGCCAGGCTTGGTGGTGGGTACCTGCAATCCCAGCTACTCTGGAGGCTGAGGCAGGAGAATCACTTGAACCCAGGAGGTGGAGGTTTCAGGGAGCCGAGATTGCATCACTGCACTCTAGCCTGGGTGACAGAGCAAGATTTTGTCTCAAAAATAAATAAATAAATAAGTAAATAAATAAAAGTTAAAAAGAATACAATTTAAAAAAATTTAAAAAGTTTAATAAAAAGATCCTTTTTAGTCACTCTGAAACATAGAAATAAATACATAAAGAAATGTTTAGCTTTTTTATCTTATAAAATATATTTGTATACATGTTCAAAATTACTTTGGTTCCAAGAAACAGAAACAATCTGATTTAGATTAAGCAAATAGAGATAATCTCTGAGTTAGTGGGGCAATCCTTGGGGTCAAACCTGGCCTCTGGAAGGACTATAATTATAAAGCTCCTGGAACCTTAGCAGTGAGAATTTGCAGAACTTCCTCCAAAAACATTGCCGTTGGTAAGATCCAGCTCTCAACATGCTCACTTCCACATCCATTCCGAAGTGGAAGTTCTCAGTAAGGAGAGTCTGACTGACTTAGACTGGATCAGGTGTTGACAGCAAAGAGCGGGCTTTTCCTAGGAAATAAAACTGCAGTTCACTTGCCACTTTGTGCCCTAGAGGGCAAATATTTCCAGCAGTCTGTCAAAGGTTCTTGCTTCCGTGAAATATTGAACATCTCTTCAATCCATTTGCTTGAGTTAAATACCAAGAAAAGAAGCTATAATAGGGACAAGAAGGAAGAAGGTGCCTTCTGTTTATTTTACTAATTCCTCTGCATTGCTGATTTATTGCCAGTGTGCAAAAGAGCCTTCGGTGAGCCATGGAATGTACTTGGTTTGCTGTAAAGAATTAGAATCTCACTTAATCATCATTTGGAGTTATATAATTATTATTAAAATAGCAGCTTCCAAAATTAGAATTTTAGTTCTGCAGCTTTAAAATATTTGTGCAATGACTTAAAATATGAAAATATCAATATATGAATTTCTGACCTGTGTTCTAATGGAAATGACTTAACGATGCTTATTAGAGTAAAACCTAGACAATAACCATTTATTTTTGAATGTGTATCATGTGCAAAATATTAGGCTGAGCAGTTTCTCATGTTCATTAATTTCATATGAATAGGAGGTAGATATCATCAGTGTTCAGCCTCATTTTAAAGATAAAGAGATGGAAGCCAAGTGATTTTTAATAACTTCCTCTAATTTAAACAGATAACAAGTAGCAGAGTTAAGATTTAATCGTAGGTTTTTGACTCTAAGTATGACATTCTTTGGACTATATTACACTGCCTCAAATAGTATAAATCTTTCCAACTGGGTCTGAGTCCAGAGGGTACATTGTTATTCCTGGGATGGACATGCTGGTGTCTGCAGGGCAGATTGGACTGGAAGTGAAGTTCATGAATCAGCTCGGACGGAGAGAATGAGTTACATTTAAAAAAAAAAAAAAAAAACCCAAAGTCATAACCAGAAAAGGCAAAAGCATGCAGAAAATCTTAGATGTGAGTCCAGGGTACAACAGAGACATAGGATTGGTATCTGGGAAAGTAAAGACAGAGTAGATGAGATTTGAAGAGACTGTGGTTAAAATATTTAAGAGCTGGGCACAGTGGCTCGCGTCTGTAAACCCAGCACTTCGGAGGCCAAGGCAGGAGGATTGCTGGAGCCCAGGAGTTTATCAGCCTGGGCAACATAGTGAGACCCCATCCTTACAAAAAATAAAAAAATTTAGCTGGATGATGTGGTGTGGGCCTGTAGTCCCAGCTACTCAAGAGGCTGAGGCAGGAGGATTGCTTGAACCTGGTAGCTCGAGGCTGCAGTGTGCCATGGTCACACCACTGCACTTGAGCCTGGGAGACAAAGTGAGATGCTGTCTCAAAAAAAAAAAAAAAAAAAAAAAAAAGAGATATTTAAGAAGCAGTGTGTGAACAGGAGTAGATTAGATATATTGAGGCACACAGGGCAGGAATGGGCTGGGGTCACGGTTTAAAGGAACCATAAGGAGCTGGGTGTCTCCTTTCTTCCTTTCCTCTGTACTTTGCCAAGCTGCACAGAACCAGGGCTTCTCCGAGGCCTGTTGGCGGGAGGCTGTGCTGTGCTGGCAGCGTCTGTGAAGTGACGTGCCAGATGCGCGCCCCCAGCCACAGGTATCCTACTGAATCAGGCACCAGCAACAGTTGTTGGTGGTACGTGGCATCTAGGATCTCTTGCTTCAATGATTTGGGTTGTATTTTCCCCAAAATGAACATAAGACCCTTCTGAGTATGCCGTTTAGAGAAAGAGAGGGTAAAGATCAGTGAGATGCGAATGGAATGGGAGTTCTAAGCTATACGATTTCAGATATCCAGATTATCCCCAATGATTGGTGTTTTAGATGGTGCAAAGGGGTTTCCCCCTGACTGACCCCAACTGCCTTCAGGTTAAACCCATATAACACACAAACTCATACACAGATCAGGTAGTTATTCCCAGCTTTTCTCTCTCTCTGTCTTTGTTTTTTTGTAGGGGATGGTTTTTTTGTTTTGTTTTTTTGAGATGTGGTCTGGCTCTGTCCCCCAGGCTGGCATGCGCGATCTCAACTCACTGCTGCCTCCACCTCTTAGGCTAAAGCAATCCTCCCCTGGGCTACAGGTACACACCACCATGCCGGGCTAATTTTTGTATTTTTAGTAGAGACGGGGTCTTGCCATGATGCCCAGGCTGGTCTTGAGCTCCTGGCCTTGTGATCTGCCCTCCTCAACATTCCAAGCTGCTGGGATTACAGGCACAAGCCACTGTACCCGCCAACAATGCATTATATATTGTCTTGGTGAAAGGAGTTTCTTCAGGGCCCTCAGAAGGAATAGTGGGCAGATCACTCCTAATGGAATCATAAGAAATACCCCATTTACCAGGACTTTTGAACTCCTCTCTTTTTAATGCTTTAGTGATGTTCTGACATTTGACCTCAATGACTGTGGGACAGTGCTGATTTCAAGCATCAATCATCCAACTGAACAGACTGTTAATACCACTCACAAAGCCTCAAGCCAACCCAATAAATCCCATATCCCAGATGAAATTGTATAATTTCAATAAACTCAGACAGATTGAGTCCCTTATTCCATCCTTCTTGGCCTTACTTCTTCTTCTTTTTTTTTTTTTTTTGTTGAGACGGAGTCTCCCTCTCTCTCTGGATTGGAGTGGCACGATCTCGGCTCACTGCAACCTCCACCTCCCAGGTTCAAGGGATTCTCCTGCCTCAGCCTCTCGAGCAGCTGGGATTACAGGCACGCACCGCCATGCCCAGCTAATTTTTGTATTTTTGGTAGAGACAGGGTTTCACCTTGTTGGCAAGAATGGTCTTGATCTCCTGACCTTCTGATCTGCCCACCTCAACCTCCCAAAGTGCTGGAATTACAGGCGTGAGCCACCGCGCCCAGCCGGCCTTACTTCTTAAGAATCTATTTCCACAGATGCGCCTGGGCATCTGTCGGTAAGTTTGGCAAAATTATCTCTTTCTAGAGCAAGTCTTATTTCTCATCATCTGGGATATTTGAGGATCTAACTCATGTAGGCCTGGAGGCAATGAGAAGTAGTGGAGTGTGTTCTGAGAAGAATTGTCATTCATAAAGTATTGTTTATAGGTGTATCACTGAAAGACTTGTATTTTGAAGATGACTAATTTCCTCAGTGTAGGGGTAGTAGAATGAGGTGGAGAAGGGAATTTCAGTGAATTTAGATGATCAAATTTAACTTCATTCATTTCTGCCCATATGTCCCCATCCCATGACTCAGAGACCCGTGTCTTCTGAACAGAACCCTTATTTTAGCATAAGAGAGGTGAATGGGTCAAGCATTCACATGGTGTTGTAACTCTGCTAACATTTCCAAGAGACCCTGGCTTGGTTACATTTCAGTTATACCTACTCTGTGATTAGAAGTTGATACACCTGTTCTGTTACCATGGCGGGCTTTCTGGTTCTCTATGAATACACTAAATTGTATGCTCAGATTCATGTTCATGTGCAAATTTGAATTTATGTTTTTACTTTTTAATTTTCCTTTTCCCCTGGTATACTCTCCATGGCTATTAGGAGAAGTGGCGCAGCTCCACAGCCTCCATCCTCACTACTGTGTCCACAGTGTCACAGATACTTGATGGCTCAGTAACTTGATCTCCATCTATACATTATGCAGTGCTACCTGCAGTGACAATTTGAGTAATCCTCATGCTCTAGCGTGTTGTAGATGACCTGTGTCCCATTTATGCCCGGTAAGAGTCTTATTCTTGCATTTCTCAAATATACAACCATGTACCACCCAATTCCAGAATCCAGATTGGAGAGTCTGCTTCCTGGAGCTATGCTATGGTCAGGTTTATGTGTAAACGACCAGGCTATAGTCCCTAGCTATTCGATCAAACACTTATCTCGGTATTGCTGTGAAATTGTTTGGTAGATGTGATTAAGGATACTGAGGTGGGGGACAATCCTAGATTATCTGGGTGGGTCTGAGGTAATCACAAAAGTCCTTAGGAGAGAGCAGCAGGAGGAGCAGAGTAAGTAACAGGAGATAGGAGAGCAGAAGCAAGAAGCTGGAATGATGCAAGGAAGAGACAAAGAATGCAGGTGCCTCTAAAAGCCAAAAGGGCAAGAAAATGAATTCTCCCCTTGAAGCCTCCAAAAGGAATGAAGCCCTGCTGACACTTTGATTTTAGACTTCTGACCTGTAGAACTGTAAGGTAATAAATTTGTGTAATTTTAAGCCACCAAATTACTTACAGTTTGTTACAGTGGCAATAGAAAATAGATACAGACTTTGGTACCAGAAGTGGGGTGCTACTCCCAGTGTCAATGACTCTATTTATCGGGATGCCAACAGGATATAGAAAGCATACTCAAAATAAGATAACTTGAAGGGGTTTATTTACAAAGGGACTATTTAGAAAGATATTGCTGTAGAAGAACTACAAGTAACAGTGCAGTAGTTAGGGACCTAGTACCTCTCATACTATCATGACTTCTATGCTGAAAAAATCAGGGCAGGGAGCACTTACTGGAATCCAGAGGAAGAATAGTGTATGAATTTGGTTGCTTTTCGAAAAGGTACACTTGTAGGCATAGAGGAAGCTGAAGAAATAAGCAAACTGGCTTCACTTTCCTCCCTCCTATGATTCCCTACTGTATTTGCCATGGTCTGAACCAGGGGGCATGGTTGTCGATGAAGTCACACACACTGTCCTCCTGGGACAAAGATGATGGTGGACAAAGCTAAAGAGTAGATCTGGAGGGAAAAATAGGAGATTTTTAGTGCATCACATAATGCTTCTAATTACAGCCTTCAAATTGGGAATGACATATAAGAAATGAAATCATATTTATATGGATAATTAATTGTTCACAAAATAGTTGAACCAGCATTTGTTGTGTGTGTGTGTCCAAATATGTATTCTTCTTTATTCCTAAAATGATTTGCAAAAATATTTATATTTTGTTTGTATCTTGTGCTGCCTACTCTGAAAAAATGAATGCCATCACTGCTGAATTGTTTAAATTCTGACCACAACCATGAAAACAGAAACCAGGAGATGGCAATAAACCTTAAAGCTACCACTTTCAATAGCAAAGAGGACACAAAGACAGACCCTCATGCTGTGTATGTTTCTAGGCCACCTGCTGTTTTCTCTACATGTCAGCCTTACGACCTGTACAAACCTAGTATGGGCCAAGCTGTTAGAACATTCACAGAAGCAAGAGAAAACCCCACACTTTCTGGCATGAATAGTCATCTTAGACGTAGGTAGTGTTAACAGTATGCTACTTGTCTTCTGAATGATACAAATACCTTAGAACATCTTTTAACTCCACTCACTTTTTACATGATGTCATGTAAGTTTTCTTTAGTATTTTAGTTTCACGTTTTTATATTCCCAAATCAGTCATTGTGATTGTTAGTACTTTGTTCAGCCAATGCTAGTTTACATTTTTCATATTTTGGTCATAACATTTGGACACCATTGTTCCTTGCATCCCACTAATTCCTCTAGGTTTAATTTTCTTCCTCCTGAAATGTATCCTTTACAGTTTTTCTAGTGCGAATCTGTGAGGATTTAACCTTCTCAGTCTTTGTTAGTTCAATAACATCTTTATTTTGCCCTTATTTTTGAAAACAAATGATTATAAACTTGTAGGTTGAGAGTTATTTTCCTTCTGCCTCCAAAACAAAAAAGTATCTGTCCCAAACTGCTAACAGTGCTGAGGCCAAGAAACACTGATCTAAGGATATTATTTAAGGTATTATGTAAGAAAATGATCTAAGAATATTATGTGAGAAAATGTCTTCCTCTTGTATAATCTTGATTTTTCTCTGGGATTCCAGTATCATATTTTTGATCTTTCATATTAAAGATGTTGTTTAGATCAGGGTTGGAAAAATACAGTTTGCAGGCCAAATCGTGTCCATGGCTTATTTTTGTGCAGCCCATAAGCTAAGAATTGCCTTACACTTTATTTTCTTCTTCTTCTTCTACTTCTCTCTTTTTTTCTGTGAGGCAAGGTCCCACTCTGTTGCCCAGTCTGGAGTGCAGTGGCACAATCATGGCTCATTGCAGCCTCGGCCTTCCAGGTTCAGGTGATTCTCCCACCTCAGCCTCCTGAGCAACTGGGACCACAAGCGTGTGTCACCACAACCTGGCTAATTTTTTTGTAATTTTTGTAGAGACAGGGTTTCACCATGTTGCCCAAGCTGGTCTCAAATTCCTGGGCTCAAGTGATCCTCCCGCCTCAGCCTCCCAAAGTACTGGAATTACAGGCATGAGCCACTATGCCCACACACTTCATACTTTAAAATAAAAAAAGACTATGTGACAGAGATGGTACTGTAAAATCTAAATAACATAAAATATACAACAAAAACCAGTGGGAGAGAGAAGAAGGTGGAAGTACAGGAAGCATACACAAGAAAATCTGAGGGTCCATCTACATTGCCTAACATCTGAATGCTAAACATTTAAAGCACAGAAAAAGAGTTGAGAAGACAAAGTCACCAATAAACTAACCCAGAATACATTTCAAATGGAAAGGTATGAGTTTTTAGATTGGAAGGAGTAACTAAGTGCCTAGTGACAAATCATTATGAAGTTTAAGAACACTGAGTGCACGGCAGAGGTTTTTCTCAACTTCTGGAGAGAAAAAACAATTTATGTCACCTACAAAGAATCAGGATGATTTTGGATTTCTTGGCAGAATACTTGAAGCAGGGAGACAAGGTAAAGACATCTTCAAGACTCTGAAGAAAATGATATCCTCCTTCAAATTCCACTCCTAATGAAACGATCACGTGTAAGCGTAAAACAAATATGTTTTCAAACTTTAAAGGCTTCAACACTTACTGTCATGCTCTTTTTTATTTTTTCTCAAAAAGCTATTGGAGGAGGATGAGCGCCACCAAAACAATGACAGTTAGAGTGGAAGAGGAAAACATCGCAAACAGGAAGCAGTAGGTCCATCACAGCAGAGGTCCATGGGCATCCCGAGAATGACAGTGAATGAAGACACCAGGATGACAGCTGTGCCCTAAGAGAGGCTGATCAGTCTAGATTAGAGCAATGTGACTCAAGAGACAGATACCAGGTGAACTGTTATTACTGAGATCTCAGCAGCAATTGCATCCTCTTTTTAACTGGAGAACATGCACCCACTTGGAAACTCTGGCCAAGGGACTTTCTCGTGTTGATGAGCTTCCTGTAATCCTCTGCATAGTTCACCCATTGGCTTGCCCAGAAGTGGTTTTATAAGATCACAGGGTAGCCCAGTCCAGATTATAATCCAGAGAGCCTAAATTTTTATTCTTCAGGGGAACTTTATATGCTGTGGGAAATATTGGCTTCTCTTTATATGGCTAAGTTCAATTTTTCATATGGTATTTCATTTTTCAAACCTGAGTAATATTTTACATAGGGACACGATCATAAAGTAATAACACCATAAAATAAAATAAATAAGTCAGGACAGTGGACACCTCTGGAGAAGAAAGGAGAAGACATAGTCGGAGAAAGACCATGGCAGCCTTCTAAGACTCTGTGACATTCTTTTATTTGGAGTAGCCTGTCAATGGGGGTTTACTATAATTTATTATTTTTTGAATACTTTGTACATATTTTAAATTTGGGCAAAATTGGCTAGATATAGCCTAAATAGATATAGTCTCTAGCCTAGTTAGAGACTTTGCTGATCATTTGGAATTCATTGTTGACAATTTGGAATTTATGGGAGATGCCATCTTAGAAGAGTGGATTTTTGGAATGGTTTGATCAATTCAAGTTCTCTTTTTTTTTGTGATATTTTTCATAATAGATTAAAAAAGAAAGGATGATTTGCATTCCATGTATCACCAAAAAGAAAATCAACTCACTGCTTCATTCAATATTGACTCTTGAGTGACTTCCATGTGCTGGCTTGTTGCTATGAGCAGAATGAGAAGATCAGAAAGTGGTCATTTTCTTTAGGGAGCTACTTGTCTAGGGGAAGAGGCAGGTATGCGACTTAATCAGACTATGAGTTCTAGCAAGATAGAGGATGAGGTAATGTACGAGCCCTCCTGTTGTAGCTAGAAATGCTGGAGACCCAGATACTTTAAAATGCATAGTTGGATTTCAGAAAGAAAAGGAAATTCTCAGATGACAGAAGTGAAGAAATAACTAAAAATTAAAGAGATAAGTAGACGAGATGATGCTGTGGCTTCCCTGAGTTCGAGATTTACTGATCTCCCCGACAGTGGCCTCAATGCAAGAGGGAGATTTGGGTTCATGCAAGGTGGGCAGTTATTTGAATACCCTTGCAAAACTCATTAACTGCAACCATGAACATTTAATCTTAAAACATTTTGTTTAAAGGAACTAAAAAGGAGACTGTAGTGGACATCAAACCAAGGTTCTGAATTTGGGCAAAAAGTGGCAAGATGTGCCTGAGGCAAACTTTTGCATAGTGATCTGTGATCCCAGTGCTGACGCCTGTGGAATTTACGAGGGTTATCATCGTTAAGGCGTGAAGCTTTCAGACAGTCTGGTCAACCCAGAGGCCATGGCCATAGATGTCCTAGGCCTCTGATGTCTTGATACATAAAGAAGCAAAATTAGGAAGGTGTCTTTTGTGCCCTCCTAATCTTGCTTCTTTATGGATCAGGAAAAGCAGGAAAACACTTCTGGGTTCAAAAAGCAAAGATCAAAGCAAAACAGCAGTAACATACCCAGTTAGCTCATTCTCCTCTAAACTGAAGTTATTGAAATGTAAGTGATTATGCCAAATTGCTT
>NW_012104898.1:1406127-1440725 GCF_000951045.1 Mandrillus leucophaeus | reverse complement strand
CCAGCTAATTTTTTTGTATTTTTAGTAGAGACGGGGTTTTGTCACGTTGGCCAGGCTGGTCTTGAACTGCTCACCTCAAGTGATCCACCCTCCTTGTCTTCCCAAAGTGCTGGGATTATAGGCGTGAGCCACCGCACCCAGACTAAACTTGTTTCTTGAAAGGCGCTGTTCATACAAATTAATTGAGGACCAAAATGCCTTGTGTGAAATCTGTCCTTGGTTCCCTTTCTTATAAGCAGATTTGCCCCTAACCCTTATGTCATGTAATCAGTTTAGAGATTCAGACTCAAAATGGGAGTTTCATAGTCAGCAAAATATTAAAAACAGATTCCTTAGGAGGAGAAAAGAAAAATTCATTTAGAATTTTCTTTTTCTTCCCTTAGAATGCTTACTATTCTTTGCAAGCTGGTCAGTGATCAGCCAGTATGGCAGAGAGGATGAGGAGAGTTGAAATTCTTGGTATGGTTCAGTTAATTGTCTCTCAATTAACTGCAAATAAAGCTCACAAAATTCTTGTTATTAATAGTAACTATAATAGTAATGTATAATTGAGATAGAATCAGGCATTGTTTTACCATATTTTTGAATTTTGGAACACTCTAAACATACAAAAGTAGTAAAGAACATCTGTGTATTCATATGTGGACATATTGACACATTTCCTTCATCCTTTCCCCAGCTTTCCTCAGCTTCTGAGTTATTCTGAGGCACGCTTCAGTCATTTATTTAATCAACAAATATTTCAGCGTAGATGTCTAGAAGACAGGACTCTTTATTAAACATGTGCCATGCCCTTAAAATCATTATTGCCTCTAAACATTAATGATTATTCCTTAATATCATCAAACACCCAGTCAACGTTTGCATTTCTTCAGTTGATCAGCCATTGTTAACTTGCACAAGACTTAACAAAACAAAAAGGGAGTCCTAAATTATAGCAGGAAACTTTACAGTTATGATAGAACACAAAGAAGACACTATTTTGACATTAAAGGCAAATGTTAAATGCAGTGTGATTTTACTTGGCTGTAGTTCAGCTCTGCCTAATCCATGTCAGCCAACATGGTGAAAGACTGTTCCTAAACTGTGTCAGCTGTATCTCTTGATGCTTAGTCATGTGCTTCCATACATTTACTGGGACATGGATTAGAACTATGCTACCTCTGATCTTTCCTCAAATATACACCTTTTTCAGAAAGGTACTGTAGAATGAGCAGCTGGCTCTGTACTAGGCATATGGGGCGATAATTGTGTTTTGGGAATACGAGAGAGCTCACTGAGTGATGGAAGACAGGATAATTAGACTAGGAAATAGAAGGGAAATTCAAGTGGTCTAGGTATCCAACTTGACAGAGCCCAGCTGCTGGAATAACAAAGGGGCATATGTTTTGTCCCTCTGCTCAGGTTTCAGATTCTAAGAAGAAGTGGGATTGCCTAACTTTCTAGTCATGCATCCAGCCTTGGCTAAAAGGAGCTGGCACAATCTGATTCACAGTCTTACTAGATAATACTCAACAGGGCAAGGTAATTCTCCCAAAGCAATTCGGGTGCTAATATAGAAATTAAATATGGCCGAGCACAGTGGCTCATGCCTGTAATCCCAGCACTTTGGGAGGCTGAGGTGGGCGGATCACCTGAGGTCAGGAGTTTGAGACCAACTTAACCGACATGGTGAAACCCTGACTCTACCAAAATTACAAAAATTAGCCAGGTGTGGTGGCATGTGCCTGTAGTTTCAGCTACTCAGGAGGCTGAGGTAGGAGAATCACTTGAACCTGGGAGGCGGAGGTTGCAGTGAGCCGAGATTGCACCATTGCACTTCAGCCTGGGTGACAAGAGCACAATTCCATCTCAAATAAATAAATAAATAAATAAATAAATAAATAAATAAATAAAATAAATGCGAGGAAGTCAAAGAGCCACAGGGAGAGTGGAAATGGCCATGATGACAGCTTTCGGCTTCACTAGGGTTAAGAGATCTAGAATGAAAAACAGAAACTTTGTTTTTTAATGTACTAGGGTAAGGCTGAAAGTAAAATGGCCAGAAAAAGAGCTGAATACTGCAATGAAATGCTGAAAGGTGTTGTTTACTTCTCATTGAGCTGAGAACTGACGAACTAAAGAATCTTTGGTGTTCAGAAATATGCTCATATCTTCAAATTTTCAATCTATGTTTTTTCTTACATTAATTATGAATAGCTAATGCTATGTGACTTTTCTTGTTATCTTGCCATTTCTCAATTATCAACTCAACTTCCGTAAAAGCAGACTTTTTAAAAATAAGCTGTTTTTAGAACAATTTTAGATTTGCAGAAAAGTTGCAAAGATAGTATAGATTTCCATCTACCCCTCAAGCAGTGTCTTTCATCAGTGAAATCTTTTTCATGGTTAATTTGTCAAAATTAAGGAACCAATGTTTGTACATTCCTAGTAACTTAATTTCAGACTTTATTTGGGTTTCACCATATATTCTATGAATGTCTTCCTCCTGATCCAAGATCAAATTCGGGGACTCACAATGCATTTAGTCATCCTATCTCCTTAGTTCTTCCAGTCTGCCACAGTTTCTCAGTCTTTCTTTGTCTTTATAACCTTGACAGCTTGAGGAGTAGTGGCCAGGAATGCTGAAGAGTGTCCACCAGCCTAGGACTCTTTATTAAATATGTTCAGGAATGTTTAATATCCTTAATGTTTTCCTCCTTATTAGACTGGCATTAGAGGTTTTAGGAATAGAAATCAAGAGTTGAAGTGCTCTTTTTGCCACATCATGTTAGGGGATACTTCATAGACATGTGACTTCACCAGTAGTGTGACTTCACCTGGTGAAGGTGATGTCTGCCAGGTCTCTCCACTATGAAGTTACTGTCTTCCCTTTCCCTACTGTGCTATTTGGAAACAAGTCACTAAGTCTAGCCCTTCCTGGAGAGGTGAGGGTGGAGATGAAACTCCACCCACTGGACAATGGAGTATCTTTATGTATTGTTATGAATTCTCCTGTAAGGAAGGTTTGTGAGAGAAGACTTTTTTTTTCTGAGACAGAATCTAGCTCTGTCACCCAGGCTGGAGTGCAGTGGTGTGATCTCTGTTCACTTCAACCTCTGCCTCCTGGTCTCAAGCGACTCTCCTGACTCAGCCTCCTGAGTAGCTGGGATTACAGGTATGTGCCACCACACCTGGATAATTTTTTTTTGTTTTTTTTAGTAGAGATGGGGTTTCACTGTATTGGCCAGGCTGGTCTCGAACTCCTGGCCTCAAGCAATCTGCCTGCCTAGGCCTCCTAAAGTGCTGGGATTACAGGCATGAGCCACTGCGTCTGGCCTGTGAGAGAAGACTTTTTAATTCCACTTTGGAATATTTAGGAAATATTGTATGCTTGAAGAACACAGGAATTTGACCAGTAGCTTCTAGTACGGGAAGGTCTTGGTCATATGGATGCTCTAGCCTCATTCTCAAGGTGTGACTATGGCAAGCCAAAAAGAAAGAGGGTGAGTTTGTATTTAACATGACATTAGTGGGCTCTTTTCCAGACAGAAACTTAAAGGGCTTCAAAGAGAACACCAAACATGAAGGAAGCGGCAGATGGCGCCCACTTGGAATGAAACCTGAACCTTTATCTGTAAATAAAAAGGAAGGTGGTGTCTCATCCTCTTTCAGACTCTGGGAATCAGAATCAGAATAATTTGGCTCAGAATCCTGGCTTCTGCAAAATTAAGCAAATGCCATTTTTAGCCTCCGAACACAGCTTCTGGTGATTTCTGATGCTGCTGCACACTTTAAACTCCCTGAGGAGGCAAAGACACATATTTGAATTGTCCTCAAACACACACACATTTATGCTGACAAATTCACAAAGATGTAACATCATTATGACAATGGGTTTATATGATAAACAAGAGTGCCGTACCATATAGGACACCATCCCCAGGAGTTTACAGCTGAGAAAAGCATAAAGTATTTCTCAAAGGGTATAGGTAAAGACTTGCACTTAATAGTACTTCATGAAGACCAGTTAAAGACATATACCTCTATAGGCCCCGATGATGATTATTGTTGTTTTTTCAATCATAGGATAATGAATTATGTTCTTGTATTATACTACTTCTCCCACAAGACTGTAACTGTATTTTATCAGACACCAATCACCATGGCATCTGTAGCACATAGCATTATATCTGATCATGAGGATTTCTGCGCCTACATGAGGGACCCAATCCCTCGTCTTGACGGTAGGGATCGCTGCTCCTGGCCTTACTCACCTGATGTGAACCAGTGTTTCTCTGGGCGGTTGACCTTCCTGTAATCCCTCATACAATCTTCTCAGGGGAGAATTCTGCCTTTAATTTTTTAGGCGTCTGGAGACACTTCAGCTCTCTAGGCTCTCAGTTCTCCTTGTGTCCAGCATAAACATATTGTTAAAAGATAAACTGAGGCATATTCAAATATTCAAGAGTTTACTTTAGCAAACAGTAATTCAGGAATGGGCAGTGCCAGGGTTCCTCCCGCTACGAAACCCCAGGGGTTCGGTCTAGGTCCTGCCGCTTACCGCAGGTAAAGCCATGGAGACAAAGAAGGCCCTTCAGGTGGCTTCCCCGAAAAGAAGTGGAGATTGTTTCAAATCTGTCTCCTCAACGAACTAAAATGGGAGGGGGTGGGGGAAGGAGTGGTTTATACAGTAAGAAATGAAGGTAACCACCTGTGGAGAAAACAGCAGTTAGAGAGGGGCATAGGAGCAAGCACCAGGAAGGAGGGGTCTGTGTGTCCTCCAGATGCGGGGACCTGGTGAGTTTCAGTCCCTTGCCTGAGGGTTGGTTTCCCAAAAAAGGAACTCAGACAAGACAAATATAAGTTTCAAGTTTTAAGACCAGGAGGGTCAAATTCTCTGTTTATTCCTAAATATCATTCCTATGGGGAAATTGGTCGGCTTTCACAGGGGATGAGCACAAGGGGAGGGCTTTTTTTATAAGGTGAATGAGGAAGCAGAGAAAAGAAATTATTTGATGGACTCGAGTTTGAGCAATTCCTTGATGGCTCTTTGTGTGTGCGTGTGTCCAAATTTTCTTTCCATATAAGGACAATATCAGATTGGATAAAGGTTCACCCTAATGGCCTCATCTTAACTTAATCACCTCCTTAAAGAGCCTATCTCCAAATACAGTCAGATACCGGGGCCTGGGACTCCAACACAGGAATTTTGGGGAACACAATTCACCTTGTAGCAGTGCCTCTGCCTGGGACAAGAGACTGTGGGTTGCACTGCTCCCGGGACTCCGCTTTCTGGCAACTTCTGGCAGATACCCCAAGACAGAAACCGCCACTGTAAGGGAGCCAGCCAGATGGATGTCCTGCATCGAGCCCGATTCCTGCTGTGCCTCGGTTAGAATAGGCAGATAGCCAGAGATGAACAGGCAAGGGAGCCCCTGGGAAAATAAGTCTTGAAGGCACTGCCCACTGACAGTCAGCAAAAAGACAGTGGCTATGCTGGCTACTTCGGCCCTGTGATTGGGCTCCTCCAGCCCGGAAGGGGGCTCATCGCGTCTTAGCCACAGATAGCCATGCTAGGAACTTTCTCCGCTGAGAAGCATGCCAGTCCTCCAATAACTCACTGCGGGGTAGGCTTTTGCTCAGTGTAACAGTAAAAAACACACCTTTAAGTGGAGATTTTAGATACTAATGTGACATAAGGCACGTGTACTAGCATGTACAATCAGCAGAGCAAGCGTGCCTAAGGGGACTGCCTAAAACATGATTGCACGTGACATCCCCTCATGCCCCTTTGTGAGTAATCATATAAGATTCTCCTAAAGAGAGATCCCGGCACTGGCTGCTGCTGGCTCACGCCCCAGCAGCCACACCGCCTCGTCTTCCAGAACACCCTGTCTCTTTAAATAAACACTGCTACGGTTATTTTCCCAGCTGGACCAGCCCAAGTGGTTTCCCACTCCTCTGTCGGAGTATACTCTTGTTTCCTTAACAAACCTTTGGCTTACATTACGAATTGTCTCTTGGCCCAATTCTTTCTCTTATGTTAGACCAGAACCGAGAATTCCCGCACTTCCGGGTAACACCCCCTTCCCAGTCAGCCTGGTCTGCGCGCAGCTGATTGGCAGAGCCAAGTTCACCTGCCTGAGAGTTCTGGATGCCATGCAGGGAAGACAAGACTTAAAATACAAAAAGATCCCCAAATACAGAAGGCTCTTCAGAGTGTGATGGCAGCCCCATCACTACCATGCATGAACACATGCCACCAGAATACGGCACAAAACAGAAGAGTCTCATTCATGATGGCCACAAATTGGAAACAGCTCATGCTCAGAGAAGGAGACCCTTCATCTCCAGAACCATTTGTATTGTGGAGCAGAAACTCTGTCCCTATTAAATGCGAAGTCCCCTTTTCCCCTCCCTTAGCCCCTTGGCCACTCCTGCTCTGCTTTCTGCCTCTCTGACACTCATCTTAGGAGAGACATGGTTTCTTGGTCTCCCCCTCCTTTGGACCTCCACTGAGATCTGGTACCGCATCTTGGCTTCTTGGGGGTTTGTGGAGTGAGCGTGGGTAGCAGAGCCAGTGGTGCTTGGAGAAGGCTCCACTAGGGCTGGCTCCACAGCTTCAGCTCCTGGAAGGAATTAACCTGCTCAGTGCTGCTCAGAGAACAGGCAGCTTCAGTACCATCTGAGTAGTAGGTTAGCATGAAATTCTCCAGCCTCACCCCAGATATGACCAGATAGTTTTCAGGAACTCAAGTTGACTTTATGGAGCTAATGCTTACAAAGCCCTCTTGAGAAAAAAAAAAAAAAGTGCTAGTGCCTGGCTTATAGGGTTCCTTGCCTTACAGATGAGTAAGAAAGGTCGCTTCCTGGCCCAGGAAACTTGAAACATCTTAGAGACTCTGAGAAGAGGGGAATTCACCCTATAGATTGTATAGGTAGTGAAGGTGAAGTCTGATTTGAAGTTGAAGACGAGTTCTTGATTTGACTTTCTAGCGTTAAGCGGCTTTTAAAAGTACAATATGAGATTCTTTATGAAAAGTTCCAGCAAAGCAAATTAAGCAAAGGCCTTTTGGTGAACTACCATTCTTGCTGCATTTATGAAAATGATCAGGCCAAGATTAATTAGCAGTATTAACTTCTACCGAATTAGAGGTATTCCCTCCACTCTTTCCGCTCCTTCTCACATCATCAAAAAGCATATCTACCATGTTCCAGGGACTATGCTGGACACACGCATGCTCTCCTATGATTTGAAAACATTCATTGCATTCATAAAATACAGGTATTCAAACTGATTGCTGGGAGCCATGTAGATAAATGGACAATTTCCCAATTTTTTGTCTTAGAGATTTGAAATTCTTTCCTTTTAACTTTCACAGAATTTGCCAGCAGAGGGCCCCTGGAAAAAGGCTTTGTCTTTCACTGTGTAAAAGAAATGTTAACTAATTAGGTTTATTTGATAGGCTAAGTCACATGGGAGATGCTGTCAAATGAAAAGTGATACTTAACCTTCCCTATGTTATATTTGTATAGGTAAATGTTGCTAATATAAGTATTTCAGAACTGCTGTAAGGTTCATAGAAATCTGTCCGTATGTTTGCTGTTCCTATTATGTGTGGCATAATGTCATCAGTCATAATTCCAGTTATTATGTGAAAATGTTATATGCTACAGAAATAGCTAACTTTTCTTACTAAATGAACTCTTATCAGATCTTTATGGCTATTTTAAGTCTTTTGTTGTTCACAGGCTGTTTTACTCTGATGCTTTCCTCAAGCTTTTATAAGCAGCTGTAATACAGAAGTGTTTCACCTTTAAAGATATTCACAAAAATAAACTGACAGGAACAGGTTTCTGAGAACCTGAAGATCATAGCAGTGGACTGGGTCAGAATTTTTAGAATGCTCATGAAGAATCTGATGGGTTCATGAGACTTCATCCAAGATCAAGCAGCACAGGTGAGCTGCAGGGAAATGAATAGACTGAGAAAGCAGGATTACAGTTTTTATTGTGGAACATTTCTTGTGCTTCAATGTTTTATTTGCCAGATATAAGGAACCCTTTCCCCCCATCCTCTTTAGCTATTTATAGCCTACAGCTATGTGGTAAAGTATGCCTTTATAAACAAAAATGAAACATTGATTTTTTTTTCCAGACTTTGGAAACTCAGCACGGACTTTGGAAATGCTTGTTGAGTATTTCTGTTTTCATTGCAATGTAGTTATTTTGCATAAGCTCAATAAGAATCTGTTCTCGTTATAACAAGACATGGTTTTATTGGAAACATTGGTCATATTACATGGGTTATGACTGGAATGTCATATTTGAGAATGATGTACACAAAATCAGGTATGACCAGACAGTTTTCAGGAACTAAAGCTGACTTTATGGAGCCAAGGCTTACAAAACCCTTTTGGGGGGGAAAAATGCCCTAGTACCTGATTTACAGCATTCCTTGCCTTACAGATGAGTAAGAAAGGTCACTTCCTGGTCCAGGAAACTTAAAATATCTTAGGGACTCTAAAAAGAGAATAATTCACCCAAATCTCTAGGTATTGAAGGTGAAGTCTGGTGATGAGTTCTTGGCTTGACTTTGTAGCCTCAAGCAGCTTTTAAAAGTCTAAAATGAGATTCTTAATGGAAAGTTCCAGCAGCACAAACTAAGCAAAGCCTTTTGGTGAACTACTTTTCTTGCTGCACTTACAAAAATGATCAGGCTAAGGTTAATGGGATGAAACTTACCTTGCAAACAAGATAGTCTTACCTTGATAGAAATAATGGTGGTTTTTGAAAGAAAAATTACATTCCAATAGAAAACTATAGCACAACCTGAGAGTTATGAGATTCTGTCCCTGTTCTTTATCTTTGAGGTTTTATTATTGGCCTGTGAACCTGACTGGTCTTGCTCAGTTCTTCTAGCTTCCTTCCATATCTGGTTACAACTCTCTAAATTAACGTTTCCAATTTTCTCCTACCTTCCTGACCTGGCATCCCTAAAAACTAAAACTTCCATTTTCCTGAAGCCCTGCAAGTTGAAGATAATAGGAACTTGTATAAACTTCAGAGAAATACCCACAACAAATCCAGCAGACAGCCTTCGTGCCTGTTGATGTGTGGCCACTCAGAAGGTTCAGCAGAACACTAAATATCATCACCACAAGCAATTGGCTACAAACCAGGGACTCCGTCGATGGCCATACCCGCCATCATGGCTCTACCAGCTGAAGGTGCTTCAAGCTTGGCTGGCTGTCCTCTCGACTCAGAAACGGAGTTTCCAGCTATTAGTCTTGTTTTCTTGTGTTTACATAGAAACTCCACTTGTTAAATATCTGACTGTGAGCGCCATCCAGGAGGCCTCCTCACCATCAAGTTCCAGCAGATGAATCAGCAGATCTTCAATGAACAAAAGGTGACTGAACAAGAAATTGGATTTCTATTTTACAAAGGAATTAACAAAGTTTCTTCTCTCCTTGAACAAAAGGGGGGCACTAACAAAGATTCTTTTCTTGATCAAACTTTAGCCAGGCTCCTGAACCTTCTCTTAGGTCCATCTGTGCACTTCCTTGTAAAATCCACTTCTAGTCTAGTAAGAAACCCGTGAAGTCAGTTCAGCCAGAACCCTCTACCCTACATGTCTCATCACCGTCAATGTCTGGGTGTCTTATACTCCCCCACCCTCCAGGTGGGGTCTGATTAGCCTGGCCTACCTTTGAGAATCCTCCTAGGTCAGGTTAGCCAGAATCCCCCTTACCCCTGACTTTCCTCTTAGTAATTTTCCATTCCCTGACCCCAATCTGGCTCCTTGGATATCAATTCTGACTTGCCAAGGCTGTATTCAGAGTGGAGCCAAATTTCTCCCCTACTGCAAATTCCCATTGCAATTGTCTATGCCTACTGAGATGGTCTCAAATAAAGTCGGCCTTCCCGTGAATAACTTTTTTTTTTTTTTAACAGTTAATGGTTCACAATAGAAAGAAATAAGTAGTCTTCCTTAGAAGAAATGTAATTAAATAAGACAAATTATATATTCTTTAAAATTTACAAATGATTAAAACTAGAAGGAATAGCACTTTGATGAAAATTTGTTAAATCTGCAAATGAGAAAACAATAAAAACCTACTTGCTCAATTGGTATTGAATTAAAACTTTACGCAATTAAATCATGAATGAAAGGCTGAGGAGCTTTCAGTCATCTTACAAAGATAGAGACTTTAAAAGTTGTGAAATGCATGTGCTTTAGAGATGATGAGAAAGAAGAAAATTTATTTTAAAATAACTTGTACTGGAGTCACAATAAATTTTCTGCTGAGATAATCATTACATGTGATTACTTGTAATTTGCTTTTGTTAATTTTTTCAAATATATTCTTAGGCAACTGGTTAATGATTGATCCTTATTTCAAGTTTTAATTTGTCATTCTTCTGGACACTATTTTAAGATTTAGTGATGTAAGTTAATGTTTATATTTGTGTTCGGTAATGTTGACTGAATTTCTCTGTTCTAGTTGATTTATTTCTAATCAGTCAGCTCATTGTCAATTAGATTTTCAATAATGAAACCTTAAACACCTATTTGATTTTTAGCCATTGTATTGAGTTGTTCTTCACCACTTAGTCATTGTGATGACATTGTGTAATGATGCTGAAATGTTGAATGCAAAGTAAATAATGAAAGCAAAAACCTGATAAACAGAGATTAAAAAAATCCTTATTAACTCACAGCAACAGATTGCTTTAGAAATATGTACTCTTTCTCTTTTTAAGAAGCAAAATACAAATAACAACAACAAATTTTATTTATTTATTTTTATTTAAACAATTTTTTATCCTTTCCAACTGGGATGAAAATTTAAATAAATGTCAGAAATCTCACTAGTGATGGTGATCTGATGGTCACTTCAGGACCAGTGCAGAATCTATGTTTGTGTTTAGACAAGCATGTTTGTTCTTTCTTCATTCTAACAAAGGTAACACTTTCTGCAAAAGTAAAGGTTCTTAGGTGTATATCTTGCATGTTAAACAATGCAACGCTACTCAGACTGTGGACCCCAGCTAGCCTGCACACTCTGGCCCGGGATGAGGACAGGGGAAAGCCAGCATTGGAAACTTTCATAGCAATTCGAATCTCAAAAAAAAAAAAAAGGCTTTATATGTATGTTTTCCTCATTTTAGTTTTCCAAACTGTCATTATCTTTTACAAAACTATTTTCGGTCCTTGATAAGTTGGAGGAAAAATAAAGCACAACAAACAAAACCAAATCTAGCCCACTACACTTGTTATTTTTGTGCAGTGCCAAGATCCTTCCACCAGATGGCGCCTGACCGTCAGAGTTGCTCCTGAAAGGCTGGGGAAATTCTGGGCTTGAGCGGCCACCGTGTGTGCAGTACCCTGCACTGCTGAAGTTTCTGGCTTGGAACGGAACGTCAGTCCTTAACAACATTTGCCAATAGACAGCTACTCGCTATAATTCTTTTAAGGGTATTATTTCACTGAAGGACGGGTGAAATTTGTGAGAGCACCTTCTGAGTGACTCGGGGTTCTGATCTCACACCAGGAAATCATGGTATGTTGTGAGGATGCAGGAGCGTTCCTGACAAGGGAGGCTGGTTGTTGGCCTTACAGACTATATTTTAGGAGAGTGGTTCTTAGAATTTCGTGTGCATCCGAATCACCTGGAAAGGCTGTTAAGCCAGGGGTTGTGGAGCTCCAGCCCCGAGGCTCTGACTCAACAGATCTGATGCATAGCCAGGAGATTTCAGGCTGCCGACCAGGGACCACACTTTGAGAACCTCTGCTGTATGACTAAGGGATGGGTCTTGGAGTTAGACACTGGTTCAAACACAAGCCTCTGAGATAGTCAAGTAACCTGGGGCAGGTGACCCTGCTGTTTCAGTGGAGGGGCTGGTGGTGGTAAAAATGGGTTGGAACACTGCGGGCAGCAGGTTAGCAGAGAGCCTGGTCTCCAGCGAGAATCTGGACTTTGTGGAGTTCAAAAGTTGAACAATTTTGAAAGAGATTACAAAAGCACAAATGCAAAATTAGGTGAATATTTAAAAAGCAGACCAATGTCGTAATTGCCGGAAAACCCAGTTGAAACAGCATCATATTTTTATTAGTTGCCTGACACCTCTCATTTATCATTATTTTTTACTGCACTTTTCTCCTTCTTTTCTCTCCATATGACAATTTTATGTACTATGCTTTTCTATAACAAAATTAGTAAGTCTTAACTCTAGCATTCTTGATCAAGATTTGTTTATCATTATTAATAGTTCAAGAAATTTCTTTCAACTTCACAATGATGCCATATAAAGTTTTAGGGTTGTTATCAAATTAGGGAAAACTATCAACTCTCTTTTGTATATGAGCTGTATGATTTCAGGGCATTCTAAGTTTTCCTGTGCAAGTACTAATCTTAAGTGCTTCCTGAATTCTTGATAGTCTAGCCAATTAGTTGTGGATGTCTTTGTCACAGTATTTTATGTTATTGTATTATTGTAATATTGTATACAATATTATTGTATTGTATCCTTTCCTATTTGCTACTGTAAAAGGTTACTCTTTGGGAGGCTGAGGTGGGCGGATCACCTGAGGTCAGGAGTTCGAGACCAGCCTGACCAACATGGAGAAACCCTGTCTCTACTAAAATTACGAAATTAGCTGGGCATGGCGGCACATGCCTGTAATCGCAGCTACTCAGGAGGCTGAGGCAGGAGAATCGCTTGAACATGGGAGGCAGTAGTTGCGGTGAACTAAGATGGTGCCCTTGTACTCCAGCCTGGGCAACAAGAGCAAAACTCTGTCTCAAACAGCCTGGGTGACAGAGTGAGACTCTGTCTCAAATAAATAAATAAATAAATAAATAACAACAATAAAAAACGGTTACTAAAAACTTAGTAGCTTAAAACAGCTGAAAACCTCAGACAGTTTTAAAATGAGCAGATCATCTTGTTACATTTAAACTCTTTAAAGAAAAATTCAAATTGTATGACACCAAATCCAATTGTATGACACTAACCCCAGAAGACAATATACATCAGCTGCAAAATACCATACCGAAGCGGTCAACATCTCCAGGTGCTGTGGAGGCAAATTTTCTCCTATAAGATTAAGAAACTAAGTTGTGTATACACATCTCCTGCAACGCCTGAAGCTCAGTCCTGAAGCTCAGACTTCGTTAGCTCTTAGCATAGCTGCCTCTGCCAGTGCTAACAGTTAGCTGTTATTGTGTGATGGGCTCCCAATTTCAGCATGTAGCATTCTCCTGAAGTGTTAACAAGTTTAAATGAGCTGGGGAAAAAAAAAAACCCACAAGGAATTACTAACTCTTGTAAGTATTTGGAGGTAATCTCAGTGGTAGAATACATACACATATACCTTTTAAAAATGAAAAAGTAACTTTCATTTGAAGTCAAGAATTGAATTGCAAAGTACAGGAAAATTGGTTCAGACAGTATATTTCTTTTACAATTGTATTCAGCTTCTAAAGAATTATTGCAAACCAGAAGCAATAAATCAAACAACAAATGGCAATGAAACTCCCAAAGTGTTATCACAGTGTTTTCTGATTTATTTTTTATTTTATTTTTGTTTTTGCCGGAGAACTCTGTTTTACTTAACTTGGTGGATCTCTTCAAGCTTCAAGACAAAAACCAGATAACTAAGCACCATTTGCAAACATTAGAAACCAACCCAAACCTAGATTATTTACAAAAATTCAGGAAGGAGAAAGGGACTCCTAGAACTTAGATTGACAAATGAAATAAAACAAAACAAATACAAATACATTTGAATAAATGATAGCCTCATTATTTCCACAGCCCTACCAACACATTCCGTCTGTACATATGACTTTGTACATCAAGAAAAAGCAGACAGTATCATTAAAATCCCTGGATCCTTCAATCCTGAGGCTTATCTCTCCTGGTGAAGAGTTTCTATATTTTTATCCTTTGGCTTCTTAAGGAATCAGACTCCCTGTTTCTTGGAACATTGTAAAGATGTGCACATATTTAGTCAGTCGTTATTGGTTAAATACTCATTATGCTCCAGATATTACCAGATATAGGGATCAACAGAAGTTCACTGTCTAGTAAAGAAAACAGATTCTTAATGAATTAATAACAGAGTGATATTAATGATAAATAGAATAAAGTCTAAGGTGCTAATCACCAAACAAAACAGAACATTTAAGAAGTTGGGGTGAGAATTTTCCTTATTGTTATCAATAACACTCATTATCATAATTTACCATCCTTATTAATCACTGAGCACCAGGACTCAGTTCTCCTTGCCTTATTTTGTGTAATATCTGGCATGGCTGATGCCAGGGCCTCGAAGGCTGTGAAGGCATCTGGGGAACATGCAGCATGACTTGGAGAAGGAGGAGTGGGTGTGTTTCCAGATGCTTGTTTTAAATTCTATGGCACAGAATTGGATTTGGGTTCTTATTAAGGCCTGAAGCAGTTGGAATGGTCTCTTTGAGTGAAGGCTGTGGTGGTGATAGGGATGGGAGGCAGAGAAATTCTAGGCAGAAAAGGGTGGGGTCCCTGGAAAAGCCCCACCCTCAAGCCTGGAACTGCAGTCCATAGTGAGAACATCCCTGTTTTCTGGTTCAAATATTGCTTTTTCCAAAACCATCCCTGGCCCACCTAACCCTCCATCCTGTTCCCGTAAAAACCTCAGGCTCCACTGGCAGAGAGCAGAGAAGGGGAAAAGAGAAGAAGCAGCTGAACATTGGAGAGAAGCAGCTTGACTTCAGAGGGACAGCTTGATGGTGGGACTTCGGAGAAGAGTCCAGCTGGAGATGACCATATTTCAGAAGAAAAATACCTTTCCACTCCATCCCCTTTCCAGCTCCCCCTCCCACTGAGAGGCACTTTCATCAGAAATAAACTCCCCAAATTTACTATCCTTCAATTCATCTGGGCGACCTGATTTTTCCTGGATGCTGGACAAGAGCTTGGGATATAGAAGGCTGTCACACTAACCCTCTGCCCTTGCTGACACACAGCAACTGTCTCATGCAAAAAGGCAGAGGGCCCACTGAGCTGTCAAACACTTAAGCTGTCTGTGGATGGCAAAACTACAAGAGCACTGTAACACACACCCTCTGGGGCTTTGAGGGTTGTGGGTACTTCCCAATAGATGATGCTGCGAGGCTGCACAGAGTTTTGCTCCTACTGGTGCCCAAAAGCACTTGCTCCAGTGCCTGCACCCACTTACCTCTGTGCTCCCCCTCCCACAAGGGGTTGAAAGCTGTGGGCTGAGTAAGCGAGGAACCTCTGTCATGAGGCCTGCAAAGTGATCAAGGGAAATTTCCTGTTTCAGTGTTTTCTTTTCTTTTCTTTTCTTTTTTTTTAACCTATTTAAAGAATTGTGGTGGCTGGGCACTATGGCTCACACCTGTAATCCCAGCACTTTGAGAGGCCAAGGCAGGAGGATTGCTTAAGCCCAGGAGTTTGAGAACAGCCTTGGCAACATAGCAAGACCCTGTCTTTAAGAAAAAATAAAAAATAAACAAAGAGTTTTGGTAACATACAGATTATGTAAAATTTAGTATTGTAGCAATTCTCAAGTGTACAGTTTAGTGGCATTGAGTGCACACACATTGTTGTGCAGCCATCGCCATCATCTAGTACCAGAGCTTTATCAATGCCACCAGTGAAAAACCAATGAAGAGTCACTTCCCATTTCCCCCAACTCCCCATCAGACCCTAGAACCACCACTGATCTGCTTTCTGTCTCTATGCATTTGTATATTCTGAACCCCCTTCTTATTTCCATTCCTGTATATTTTTTAGTTATTTTCTTAGTGGTTATCTTGGAGATTCTAGTTAACATCTTAAACTTTAAACAACCAGGCTTAAATTAATACCAGCTTAGCTGCAATAGCATATACTCTATTCCTATACATCTGTGTTCCTCTTTTTTTATATTGTTATTGTCACAGATTACATTTTTATCCATTTGATACTCATTAACATAGATTTCTAGTTAGTGTCTTATGCCTTTGTCTTTTAAATCACAGAGGGGAAAAAAAGGAGTTACACACCAAAAATACAATAATGCTTGCTTTTATATTTACCTTTAGGGTTACCTTCACTAGTGATCTTTATTTCTTCATATGGTTAGTGTCCTTTCATTTCAGCTTGGAAGGCACCTTTTGACATTTCTTGTAGGGCAGGTTAATAATAAATTCCCTCAGCTTTTGTTTATCTGAGGACATCTTACTTTCTCATTCACTCTTGAAGGATAGCTTTGCCAGGACAGTTGACAGATTGGTTATCTTTTCTCCCCAGCACCTTAAGTATGTTATCCTGCTGCCTTCTAACTTCCATGGTTTCTGAAGTGATATCAGCTGAAAATCCTATTGAAGATCACTTGTACATTTTGCTTCTCACTTGTTGATTTTAAGATTTTCTCTTTTGACAATTTGATGATATCAGGCTGTTTTGCTGTGGACCTCTTTGAATTTATCTTACTTTGAGTTCATCAAGTTTCTTGGATGTGTAAATTCATGTCTTTTATCAAATTTGGGATGTTTTCAATTATTATTTCTTCAAATATTTTTCTGCCTCTTTCTCTCCTCACTTTCTTTTTTTCAATTAATTATTATTTAAAAAAAAAATAAAGACAGGGTCTCACTGTGTCACCAAGGCTGGTATCAAACTCCTGAGCTCAGGTGATCCTCCTGCTTTGGCCTCCCAAAGTGCTGGGATTACAGGTGTGAACCACCATGTGTGAGGCCTCCCTCCTCACTTTCTGAGACATGAATGGGTCTCTTAAGTTCAGTTCATTTTTTAAAATTCTTATTTTTTCTGCTCCTCAAACTGGATAATTTAATTTGACTTACCTTCAAGCTCACTGATTATTTGTTCTATCTGCTCAAATATGTTGTGGAACTCCTCCAGTAAACCTTTGACTTCAGTTATTGTACTTTCCAGCGCCACAGTTTCTATTTGGCTTTTATAATTTGTGTTTCTTTATTGATATTCTTAATTTGCGGAGACATCACTCTCCTGATTTCCTTCAATGCTTTTGTTCATGGTTTCCTTTGGCTTTTTGAATGTATTAAAGACATTTGTCTTTGTCTAGTAAATCTACTGTCTGTGCTTCCTCAGGGACAGTTTCTGTTAATTCTTTCTTTCTGTGAATGAGCCAAACATTCTTATTTCTATGTATGCTTCATAATCATTTGCTAAAACTTGCATTTTAAGTATTATGATGTGCAAAAGAAAATAGAAAATGAAGGAAGAAAGGAAAATATAACCTCCAGGTATTTGCAGACGGGTGTGGTGCTGGGACACTCCTTTAATGCTTAACTGAATCATTTACAGCCCTATCCTTGCCTATGCTTCTTGCTTGCACTGAGCCTAAGACCACCCAGGGTCTTTTCAGGCCTTTGCTCAACATAAGCTCTGTCCCAAGAATGTGCTTTTTGGGTTTCCTCTTATATGCAGTAACTTTTCAAAGCCCCTGTGTCTCCTCAAAATCTCACTCACTGGTTTTCCCTCCCAGGTTTTGACAGTTCTGTTGTTCGCCCCACCTGCTATTTTTTTGCTCCCAGTGGCTCAATGCTTGTCCCAGTTGTTATTTTTTGGCCTAGGTAGCAGCAGTTTATTCATTTGGCTTTCATAGTTTTCACGAACCAAGTAGTCTCTGCATCCTGATTTAGGCATTCCTTTGGGGAAACCCCAGTCAGATCAAAGCAGACGAACATAATTCCTTGGAAACAGCGTCTGTTCTGCTCTCTCCAGAATCAGACACTCACACTGGGAATGCAGGCTACCATCTGCAAGACCTCCACTGTGCCTGGGAAGGGGATGCTAGGACAATGCCACAAAGATCTCTTATCCAACTTCAGCTACCTTTCTCCCGCCTAAATGATCACTTGGTTGCTGTAAACCTTTGACCAGTTTCCAGAGCTCTGATAAGGTTGATTCTCACAGTTTTCCCAAGGTTTTCAGTGTTTCTGGGATGAGATGGCCCCTGGATGTCCCTACTCAGTTATTTTTGCGGACATCATTTTAAATATATTTTAAATAGTATTTTAAATATCCATTTTCTTTTTTTTTTATTCTTTTTTTTCTTTCTCACTTTTATTTTAGGCTCAAGGGGTCCATGGGCAGGTTTGCCACCTGAGTAAATTGCATGTCGTGAGGGTTTGGTGTACAGATATTTTTGTCACCCAGGTAGTCAGTATAATGCCAGATAGGTAGTTTTTCAATCTTTACCTCCTCCCACGCCTCACCCTCAGGTAGGCCCCAGTGTCTGTTGTTTTCTTCTTTGTGTCCATGTGTACTGACTGTCTAGCTTTCACTTATACGTGGGAACATGCAGTATTTGGTTTTCTGTCCCTGTGTTAATTTGCTTAGGTCATTATCCATTTCCTGACCTATAATCATTTCTAGCATGCACTCAGCCAAGCAAGCATAAAGCATCACTTTCTATCTTACATGGGGGAGACTGCTGTTAAAGCTCTGAATGAAGCCTCCATCCAGATGTATATCCTTATCAGTTCAGCTAGGGGCATTGATGTACATCTCATTTTTTTTTTTTTTTTCCTTTGAGACAGGGTCTTATTGTGTCATCCAGGCTCGAGTGCAGTGTGGGTGCAATCACAGCTCACTGCAGCCTCAACTTCCCAGGCTGAAGTGATCCTCCCACCTCAGCCTCCCAAGTAGCTGGGACTATAGGTGTGTGCCATCATGCCCGGCTAGTGATATGCATCTAATTACAAGACTTCTGTCCTTTGTTCCTAGGGAAATCAACATTTATTACTGATTTACTTAAATTGTGATTTCTTCATTATCTGTTTGATTTATTAAATCATCACATGATCCCACTGTATTGACAATGAACATGAATTGTCACAAGGAATTCACAGAGAAAGAGGAAATGCATGGACAGGAGGGTGGGAGAGGGCAATGGCGGACTTTTCTGGCTGGTGCACACATTTGAAGTTCTGCAGGGAGGGTGTGGAAGACAGTGAGTGGATTGCGTATTTAACCCTGTGCAATGTCGCTGCTTCAAGACATGCTCGGGGCCATCAAGGTCACTGTGGGAAAGATGAATTTCTGGGATATGAGAGTTTTTAAAAGCAAAGCATTTCCTACAGAAATTTCCATGTTAAGCTGAATTGTTTATTTCACCATAACATGGCAATACAAAGAAAAAAGGCAAAGCCTTCTGAGCAAGAACCCGAGATCTGGAGTCTGGGCAGTTGCTAAGTAGTTCATCATAGCCTGTACACTCTCAGAGTTAGGTTACTTGAAGATTTTTCTATTGGTCTAAAACCTCTTCAAGGGCAAGCATCCCAGCTCTTGCTTTTTTTCGCCCCATCCAAATGCCTGTGCCAGTTCTTCATGCCTAGTCTCTGCTCAGCAAATTTTTGACATGCATGAATATGCCTGAACATCCTCATTTGTAAAGAATAAAGTTTAAATTTAATGATTTTGGAGGTCTTTCAGAATCTAATATTCTAACCCAAATCACTTTAAGCCAGTTATTTTAATGTCTTTGTTACATATTCAACAACTTTACCAGAAATTCTTTTTCTTTTGTTTAAGAAACAATATTAAATGTCATGCTGGACATGAGAAGTCAGGAGCACTGGCTCTACAGTCAGACCTGACTTCAGATCCTGACTTGTGTGGCTTCCGGTAAAGGTTGAGAGAACAACTATCTTATAGTGTTGCTATATAAACAATAACAACAACAGCAATAATAAAAAAATAATGGCTGGGCATGTTGGTGGTGCCTGCGGTCCCAGCTTTCTGGGAGGCTGTGTCAGGAAGATTGCTTGAGCCCAGGAGACCAGTCTGTGTGACATGGTAAGAACCCATGTCTGGCCGGGTGTGGTGGCTCACACCTGCAATCCCAGCACTTTGGGAGGGCGAGGCAGGCGGATTATGAGGTCAAGAGATCAAGACCATCCTGGCCAACATGGTGAAGCTCTGTCTCGACTGAAAATACAAAAATTAGCCAGACATGGTGGTGCAAGCCTGTAGTCCCAGCTACTCAGGGGGCTGAGGCAGGAGATTCGCTTGAACCGGGGAGGTGGAGGTTGCAGTGAACCAAGATGGCACCACTGCACTCCAGCCTGGCGACAGGGTGAGACTCCATCAAAAAAAAAAAAAAAAGAAGAAAAAAAAGAATCCATGTCTGGAAAAAGTTAGGAAAAATAAGCTAAGGAGTCCTGAGCCCCTTCTACCAGCCAGGAGTCTGGCACACACTACATATGAGATAATGCCTTTGATCCTCACAGTTATCCAGTGAGGCAGGGCATTGTTACCCCATTTCACAGATGGAGGCACTGAGGCACTAAGAGTCTAAGCAACACGCCCAAGGTCGCACAGCTGGCAAGGGGAGAATTGGGGATTGAAACGCCAGCAGATTAAAATGAGGGGATGCCCACAGTAAGTGTTGAGGGATGAGTTGTGGAAGGCGGTGGCAGGGTCTTGCACAGGACACAGATGCACAGTGAGCAAGGGGAGTGCGTTCCCTTCGAATTCTTGCAGATGAATAGGGAAGGTAAAAGTGTGGACTTCCACGATCTCATAGCCAAATCATACGTGCCACAGGGCACCCTGGAGAGGAATTTGGGCCGGCAAGAGGACTGGAGGAGTTGCCACGGCATCTGGCCTTTCTCCAGAGCCTTATAGGATATTGACAGGCAGGCAGGAGGGTATCTCAGGTAGGGAGAGCTTGAGAAGGTAGGAAGGAGCACCACGTGATGACGGAATGATTCCTTGAATAGAGTGTGGCTTTCAGGAAACGAAGTGGAGGCGGCCACGCCGGGAGGCAGTGAGAGCGTGGATGGTGGAGGCCCTGAGTGTCATGCTAAGAAACTGAATTGTATCCCGCAGGTAATGAGGATTTTAGTGCCAGTCTGAATAGCATCTTGTGTACTTCCATAGAATGTCCTGCCTTTGACGAGGTTGGAGCCACTGTAGCTCTTGGCCTAGAATTTGAGCTAAACAAATGGGTGTCGTATGGAAAATGGCTCCAGACGCACGGGCGGACGCGGGACCCGGGAACGGGAGCATCTGCTCCTCCTCGCAGCGCTCCAGCCGGCTCCCCGCACTCCACGGTTTTAATACCAGCATCATTTGGTAGTGTTTGCCACCTGCTGAACAATCTCAAAGTCAGGTTGCTGTTCTCTCCCCAGTCTCCCCTCCCCCATTGCTACTCCACAGGCCGCTTGGCTTTGTAGAATCATTTTCGAAAATGTTTATAATGTCTTACTACTGCCTGTTCCATCTGCTCTTCACTCATGGAGGTCTGGCTCCTTCACAAGGCCCGGAAGTCAGGCTCTCAGTGCCAGGAAAGGTTAAAAATGCAGCTCTGATCTTTCTGTCATGCGGTTGTTTACTTTCTTTGCATCCATCCTTCCATAGATGACTTAAAGCTATTTTTCCTTCCAAGGAAGTCAAGTCTATTGCTCATTAGCCAATAAATAAAAAGAAAAAATATGGCTCACTTTCTTATTAATATCAGTGAACCAGTATGACCGTGCTAGCACATACATGCGTAGGAACGCATTACACACATGCACATGTGTGCACACATGCTTGTGCACACATGTGCACATACACATGCACACCATGGTTCAAAATAAATATTTTATAGGCATGTTATACTCAAACTCTGTGTAGGAGACCACCTATTTGTATGCTTTATTACTTTTATAAATGGTAAAATTCATAACAAAAAGTCATTCTCACTCAAGAGATGGAGAAAATCAATACATTCAAAACACAGAGCATCAAGGCAGTCTGAGTGAAAATGATATAGGTTTGCAGATAGGTTTTTGAATTCTGTAGGAACATTTGAGAGGAACACATTTTATCATTGTAATTTTAGAACTATCAGCAAATTTAATATAAATGGAATATTTTTGAAATAGAAATATTTAATTGAGGCTATAAGAAAATCTGTTTTTATCCCTCCTGTTAAACTGTATTATTCTTTTGAAGAATATAGTCATGGCAAATTGTCTGCAGTTGTGCATATCACTTTCTTTGTCTTCATTTAGAGGGCAATACAAGTTTATAAAAGTTGGCTTCGATTATCGTCCTTTGTTTATTTAATAAAGTGTTATTTGAATATTTTTACATTTTATCTGCTGCCTGTGGAGCATGCATTTTTGTTTGCCAATATGAGTATGCAGAAAAAATTAAAGCAAGTACCAAATATCTCAATCAGCAAATGGCAAAAGCTATCTTTTGTTTTATAGTTGTAGCAAGAACTCCTCCTAGTGGACTTGCTCAGAATTATTTACTACATTTGCAGAGAAAGGCATGAGGCATAGTGATTGCATAAGGTCAATGCATCATAATAGTCAATACATCATAATTTTTCACTAGTGGTGCAGAAACTGTTTTTCCACCATCATAGAATAAATTGAAATAACTTACAAAGCACATAGAGCAAGTATTGGGAATGAAAACAAGCTAGATTGGACCTCTGGTTATTATCTACTTTATATTGTGTCATTTTATTTGGAAAAGAAACATAATTCTAATTATGACTTATTCACTAAAACTTTAAAAATTTATTTATAATTGACACTTTATAGTTGTACATACTTACAGGGTACAGTTGATGTTTTGATACACCCCACTGTGCAATAAAACAGGGGTCCCCAACCCTAAGGCCATGAACCAGTACCACTTCATGGCCTGTTAGGAACCAGGCCACACAGCAAAAGGTAAGCAGCGGGCAAGCAAATGAAGCTTTGTCTATATTTACAGCCACTCCCCATGGCTGGCATTACCGCCTGAGCTCCCCGTCCTGTCAGAGCAGCAGCAGCATTAGATTCCCATAGGAGCATGAACTGTAACTGCACATGTGAGGCATGTACATTGCATGCACCTTAGGAGAATCTAATGACTGATGATCTGCCACTGTCTCCCATCACCCCCAGATGAGACTGTTTAGTTGCAGGAAAACAAGCTCAGGGCTCTCACTGATTCTACATTATGGTGAGTTGTGTAATTATTTCATTATATATTACAATGCAATAATAATAGTAATAAAGTGCACAGTAAGTATAATGCATTTGAATCATCCCAAAACCAGCTGCCAACATCCCCTGCTCCACCCCTGGTCTGTGTAAAAATTGTCTTCCGTGAAACTGGTCCCTGGTACCAAAAAGGTTGGGAACCACTGCAATACAACACCAAAAAGTAGTCTTCCTATGTGATTGTAACTTTGTATCTGTTGGCCAACCTTTCCCCGTCCTGCCCTTCCCCCTCCTCTGAATATGCCAGCAATTTCTAGATGTGCTCTGGATGTTTGTGAAATTGCTTTAAAAGTTATTTTTTTACAGATACAGAACAAGATAAATGCTAAATGTCTGATTTACAAAAAAAAAAAAGTACAAACGTGGTGACTATTAATTCTTATTCAGTCAAAAGCCTACACTCTGAACGCTTCCTTCTAGATAGGTACAAGATAATGACAGGCTTAAATAAATGTGTCAAATTATAAAACTTTAACACAAGAATAATAAACTGAAGTTTATAATCTATGAAAATATTATATGGGAAAACTTTCAATGTGTTCATTCTGGAAGCAAAGAAAGAGTGTAGTGGAAGAAGATAATGCAATTGTAGTTATCAGAATGACACGAGATACTGTTTTTTTAACTTTATTGGTTGGACACTCTTTAGCTTCTTCCCAGAACTCTGTGCTGGATATTTTCTCTAATATCCAGCTTACTGAACACACATGCCAATAAAATCCCAAACATGATTGTGAATCTTTGACTAGAAGACGTACTTTGACTACATTTACTACAACATTGCTGCACTAACTTCCTTCCTCATTTAGTAGCTATAAATGATTCTTCAGCAGTGAAACCCTTAGTATGTAACATTATTACAAGATTACAAGGTGAAGAACCACAGACTTTATCTAATAGTCCATGTTACAAATGATAAAATGACATTTTTAAAAGAGGCATATTTCTCCAGTTCATTAAAATAAAACAGACCTTTCCCTGGGATACAGTACCTCCTTGTTTTTGTTCTTACAAACAGATTAATTATAGTCCATGACATTACCCCACAGGTTTATAATAAGAGAAGTTGTAAGCCATATTCTTGACTCAGATTACTTATTAGTAGTTCAAACAGTGCAAATGGCTTTCTGAAATAAAGCTTTTTGTGATTAATGTACCTCTATCCTGCAATTTAATGAACATATTTCGTATTTTTATTACTAACTACAATTCCTGTTTATTCACGACACATCATGCTGTAAGCATAACATATTGAGTGCACATATAAGTTTATTAACCATTACTGTTTTGAAACCTGTTGGCTTTTTACCACTTTCAAAGAACACACTCCTCCACCCCCACCGCAGTCTCTGAACAAATTTATCATTTCACTGGTACAGCTGGAATGCTAAATGTAAACTAAACAAATACTGCACCACTTAATGCCGTCTTATGGTGGTCTTTATATACCAGTCATGACTTATTCCAATGGCTATGTTTTAAATCCGAAACCATGAAGAGAGGACTGTTCCATGCAAACTCGTACTTTTGGCATAGCGGTGGGACTGTGAGCATGGTGGATGGCTTGCTGTCACGACAGGGGAAAGACACACACTTTCCAGGAACCTGTCACACACACATCCGCCATCAGCATGGCAGAAACAGCCGCTGATTTGGTTTGTTTAGGACACATTTTACTTTTCATGCATCACCAATTGTTCTCTTCAGGCAACCGGTGTAGTCTGGTCTCTGGACATTTCCTGGGGGCATTTCTATACCACTGAGTGGTGCCCAATGTGAGCTGGGAGACGGTGTCAAAACACGAACGGCCCGGCCCACCCCAGGGGTTCTCAGTCAGTAATTCTGAGTGTGGCCCTAGAATCTGCATTTCCAACAAGGGCCCAGAGAAGGCAGACGCTGTTGGCTCGCCACTGCATTTTGAGGACCCTTGAGCCACCAGAAGCTGATCTTCATTAAACCCAAGACAGATCCCACACTGTCCAGATGCATGCCATTTTCTTTAATTCCTTTATCGACATTCACGTCATCTCTCTGGTATTTGGTGTATACTAGATTATATCATTTAAGATATATTTGGTTTGACTGTAAACCCCTTGAAAGCAGAGTACATGACTGACATTTCGTTAGAACATTAGAACTGTGTATCTCAAAGTGTGGTTTACCAAGTACCTTTTTCAATACCCTGGGAGGTCCGTTTAAAAGCACAGTCCCTGGGTGCACCCCAGAAAACAGGCATTGGAGGTGGAGCTCCAAAATGTGCACGTTGACAAGTCCTTTGATGACTCTTCTGCACCCTGAAAATGTAGGGCGACTTCTGGGAAGCCCGGTCCTGCTCTGCTGCCGCTCAAGGTCGCACTACCCGCGGTACGCAGGCTTGCGTGGGGCTCCGGAAGTGCGGCGGGTTGAGGGAGCCGAGCGCTTAGCAGCACACACCAGGCTTCGCTAAGCCGGGCCTGGGTGGAGACGAGCCTTCTCCTTCTCCTTCCTCTTCTGAGGGTCTGGAGGAAGCTTTTGGAGGCTCCAGCTCAGCAGTGAGGTGACTCCTCAGCCCCGAGCTGAGAAGCCCTTCTCTAACCCCTGTCGTGGGAGGTCCACCGTGAGATGGGGAGGGAAGAAGGACACCAGCCTAGCTGGCCGCTCTCGGCTGCACCAGCCTGAGGTCATGGTACGGGGTGGTCACAGTCACAGATTTCTAAAGGAAATAGAGAAAACATAGGGAACCATCTAAGTTTGAATTCTATGAACTCTTTCACCACCAGGCTGTTTACCTCAGTTGGTGTAGGACTTACTCAAAGTTTTCTAGAAAGGCCTAGGAAGGATGAAGTTAAGACCGGGACACAGTCAGTGTAGCTGGGACTGTCAGATCTTCTTCTAAGATGGCTTCTTCATGGCATGTTTGGCGCCTCTTGGCCCTTTGCCTTTTTCTCTCCTCATATGTAGTGTTGCATCCTCTAAGCCCTCTACATAGCTTGGGCTTCTCACAGTATGGTGATCTCCAAGATTGGCTCCCGAGACACAGGAAGCGGGAGCTGCCCCCCAGGTAAGTGTTGCCTGGAGCGGTGCCTCTTCCTTCTGCCGCGTCTGTTGGTCGAAGGGGTCACCGAGTCCCCCTGCTCGTGGATGGAGAAGCAGATTCGCCTCTTGATGGGAGTGGGTGAGGCCACATTCGGGAATAGCGTTTAGGGTGGGGGATATTGTCGTGGCCATCTGTGAAAATATAATCTGCTATACTTCGGAATTAAAATTGGCAAAACACGTTTGACTGATTGAACACAGAGTGTGAGAGAAATGAGTCAGGGATTATTCCAAGGTTTCGAGGTGAATGGTTGGGGGATGATGGTGGCTCTACTAACGCTGCTTTATGTGAAAGGTAAACTGAGTTTTGGACGTGTTAGAATGGTTGGATATGTGGTATTAGGAAATAACTAGGTGGAAATATTCAGTAATTAGCTTAAGTCTGATGTTTGGATCTGGGTGCATCATGTGGATTTAGGAATAAGTATTTATTTGGAATCTTAAGGTGAATGATAACACATAGCGAGAATGATCAGCATCCATGGGCTGGGGACAGAAAACTAGGACAGTTGCCATCAAAGGAGTAGTAGAAGAATGAAGCCCAGTTGGAGGGGAGGACCAACTGTCCTGGAACCAAGGACGCCGAGTCCTTTAAGAAAGGACTGATGCAGTGTCGGGGAAGTATGAAGTAAGATTGGACTGAAAGATACTCTCTGACTTTTTGACCAGCTAATTGAACATCCGCGTGAATATACCATTTCAGAAGAGCTGTGGTAAGATGGAGAGAAGACAGATGAGTTGAGGAGTGAAGGCGAGGAAAAGAGGAGGCGCTATACTTTGGGCATTTGGATAGGAAGGGGAGGGGACGAGTTAGGCCGTAGCATGAAGAAAAGTCTCTGTAAAGATAGGAGGTAAATAAACATACCGATGGGCCAAGGTGAAGGAGAAGAGAAGTGGGAATATAGGAGAAAAAGGGCCGCGCACAGTTCTGGAGGAGAGGGGATGGCGAAGTGCCTGGGCGGAGGCGGGGGCCTGAGGGTCTTACTTTGAGAGTGTAGGGGAGTCCTGGGGTGGGCGTGGCCACGGAGACTGTGTGGGTGGAGGAAGGTGCTGTGTAGCCTCTAGTTTGTTGATGAAATTATAGACAAGTTTATCCCTTCTGAGACTGAAGAAGTTAGGAACTGCACCAGCATCTTGAGGAAAGTAGTTAAGATTTGGAATATTTAGACAAGGAAAGGAAATGAATCAAGGATAAGAAAAATGGCTGACCAGGGAGCTGTCCAGCTGTCCAGCTGAGTGGCAGTCTACATATTTTAAGGACAGCATTCTGCATGACTTTCTAAACGTTTTCATCAGCATTGGGGAAGTATGGAAAGAAGAAAGGGCGTAAAGGAAGTAAGGATGTTTTTGAGTGAGTAGTTCTGGTAGCCAATTAGATCCAGAAGGGAGTCAAAGAGAGAGAAGTGAGGTTGGGCAGACACAAAGTAAGGATCTGCTGTGAATCCTTGAGCTGAATTACTCAGCTACGGAATTGGATAATGGAATAATTGTGCTCTTTCTCCTTTCTATTTCCTGTGTGTAGTTTTATGGTATGGCTACCCTGTGAATTAAATGAAGTCATACATATAGAACACATGAAAACACAATAACACACATAACAAAATGAACAAGGACACCTCAGAGCTACTTAGTATTCGACAGTGCTCAACGATTATTAAAGTGTATTTATCCATTTTCAAACTTTCAGTTATGAGTAAGCTCTGGAGATCTAACACACAGGATGGCGACTTTTGTTAAGAATACTGTATCGTACACTTGAAATTTGCTAAGATGGTAGATCTTGTGTCCTCACCCTCACACACACAGAATACTAACAATGTGTGGTGATGAATATGTTCGTTAACTTGATTGTGAAAATCATTTCACAATGTATATGTATATCAAATCGTTGCATTGGACATCTTGAATTATACAATTTTTCTGTCAATTATACCTCAATAAAGCTGGAAAAATACATTTTTGTTCCTTTAGTAATCAAGTTATGAAAGAATGTATTCTGAATATAAAATATCCAAATAATGTAGAAAGAGCAAAAGACGCAAGACCCTTGCCAACCCCATTTCCCACCTTCTGGGAAGTACCACCTAGCGTCTGGGGTGCAGTAGCAGTTTCTCCGTTCCATAGGATGAGAGGCTCCCAAGCAGGGAGTGGAAAGAGCAGGGCTTTGGAGTATGGGAGTTCTAGGACCAGCTCTCTGTATCATCTGTGTGATCTTGGAAAGGCTGCTTAAATTCCCAGGATCTCAGTTTTTTCATCTCTAAACTGGGTACTTTCAACAGGGACCTCTTTTCAAATTTGGGACAGAAAAAGGAATGGAGGGCAAAATTTAAAAAAATGTATTGAGTCAAGAAAATTTCTACCCTTAGGAGGTGTATTATTTCCGAGCTGTAGTTTCTCTTACGGGGTTGGCATAAGTGCTGAACAAGATCAAATGAAAGAATATAAATTAAAGAGTTACAGTGATGTCAAGGTTTTTTCTCCCTTCAGAGAAAAAAAACGTTTCTGTGAAGTGCCAATACAATTTTGCCAGGCTCTTTAGTTTAGCTGAGGTATCTTTAGAAGAATGAGGCTTGAACACTACTTAAACATGGCAAAAAAAAAAAAAAAAAAAAAAAAGACAACATAAAACAGCAAAATTGCATCTTGCTTTCAAGGTTGCATCTTGCTCTCAGGTAGGAAGGCCGATCCCTTCTCTACTGCTGTCACTTGAGAAAAGTTTATTTTTCTATTGCAGAGTTTGTTTTTTTCTCTTACCAGGGATGAGTGTATTGTCACTGACCAGATAATTAACTTTTAGAGGCCTTGGTACAAGTCTCTCGCTGCCCAATTCTGTTCAGGAGAATTTTCCTCTGCACTTGTGACATCAGAATTCAAACTAAAAGACTGGGATGAATGTCACAGAAGTGACCGTCCAGGCAGCTTGCCCACTCCCAAGCCCTCTCTCCTGCACTCAGGAGGTTGGATCTGAAAGCAGCAGTGGACATATCCCTTGTGGCCCCAAGGGCCCAAGAAGTCACTCTGCACAGTGAAGGATGCAGAGTGCACGTTTTAAACAGAAATCATTTATTTGATATTTTTTTCAGAACCAGAAGCATTAGGTTTGGGTCGTGTATTCCACTCGCTGTTCCTGAGGAAGACACTGATTTGTGACTTACTCTGTTCCAATGAGGCTGGTACTAGTAGAAGCACAGTAACTAAAGCATGCAATTTTCTCAAAGCTACAGCCTTTCACCAGCTTGTTCCTGGTTCTGTGTGCAAACCTCAGGCCCTGATGACTTGCTTATTTTGTATTAGGAGCTGCATAACAGTGAGAGGAAGGAAAGAGAGGGAAAACAATGACATTCAAAGCCAACCTTGGCTTTGTTGCTTCCAGCTGATTGGAAGGGCTATTTTCAGGGAAGGGGATCAGGGATTCTGTTTTGAGATAAACTAGTTTTTGAGCCTCTTTGGGTCTTATATCTTTGTTTTGAGAAAAAATAAAGGCTTAACACAAAACAGGGTAGAATTTTGGATTTGGGAAGTAGTGCCGAGAGCCTCACACAGCAAGGCTCTGAATTTCTGAGACTCTTTCAGTTACAGTCACTTCTAGAGACAATCTTCCTTTTGACCCTCAACTCAACCCAACCCATCAATGGGCCCCACTCCTCACTTCTTGTGAGGGAAGCACAAGGTAAACTGAGCAGTGAGAGGCCAGGACAGGGGCAGTAAGACTGCTGCTCTACCCAGTAGAAGGCTCCATCAGGATATCCAACTGGAATTTGAGAAGCACATGGTGATATGCCCAAAGTCCCATATGTTTCCATTTCCATTTTTATATTTGTATATATGATAATGCAAAATTAGGAAAAGATGAATCTTAGAATCCACCTTAGTAGAGTTTCAACTACTTAATTTTTTAAATTCACGTAACAGATTTATATTTGTCTATGCACAAAGTAGTCCGTTCTTGAGAAAATTTTAATGCTGTCAAGGTAGAACTATTTTGTGTATTGACTTGGTATTTCTTTTTCAGCACAGTACAATAGTCCCCACATTTTTATTTTTCAGAGAATATTCATCGTAGGGGTCAGATAATAGAATTTAAAAATTCTGTAGAGTATCTTAGTTATGCTGCTTTCACTGAAGTAACAGATAATTCAACTCAAAGTGGCTTAAACATGAAGGGTATTCATTGGCTCATGAAATCAGGATTCCAGAGGCAGGAGCACTTCCAGAACTGATTCACCCAGCAACTCAGCCTGGTATAAGGGTAAGGGTCTTCCTGACTCTCTCCTCCACCATCCTCCACGTCACTTTGCCTGCGGCTCTCAGAATCATATCCAGACGTTTGCTAAGGCTCCAGGCTTTCCCGTGATGTCCAAAGAAGAGTGGTACCCTGAAGCTTTCACAGAAGAACTAATATGATCCTTCTTGGAAGGCCCTCCTCTGGTCTAATTAGCCTTAACTGCAACATAACTTAGTGCTGAACCAATGACCAACAGGAGAAATGACCCACCCAAACTGGATTAGAAGAACCAGTGTCCACCTCAGATATGGGGGTAGATTTGGCTTCCTGGAGTCATATGGACTCGTGGAGCACGGTTAGAACAAATCTGAGGAAAAAGGATAGAGGAATGGATGTGGAGCAGACCCCCAGAATTCCCAACTGTGGCACATCTCAGGTGACATTCCATTTTATCTACGTTAGCGTGACCTCCAAGACAGATCCTGTGTTAATACAGAAAACAATCACTACTCAGACGTTAGCGTGACCTCCAAGAAATATCCTGTATTAATATATGAAACAGTCAGTACTCAAAATGGTTACTGGGTGGTGAGGTACAGTTTCCTGGGAAAAACAACCAACTCTGGGCCAGACATCCCATGCTTGAACCCCTTTTTCTACTTACAAGCAATATAAGGTTCAGCCAATTAGTTAATTTCTATGAGCCTCCATTTCCTAATGAAGTGTAGGGAATGACAGCAAGCCTAAAAGGAATGCCATTGTAAACCTAAAAGAAGAATAGAAGCACACACATGTGACTTGACACTGTAACCACATTCCCTAACAGCTGGAAATAACATGGACACAACAGAGCAAAACAGATCTTCCATCTCTAAATCCTGTGATGTGAGTATACAGGACCAATGTGAGTTCCTGTTTCATATCATTTTGTAACATCCTATGGGGAAGGGATGCCTTTTATAAGTTATGTGGAGTAGCTTGACATATGCTATAGACTTGTCAATGGCAGAACCAGTTTCAGGCCACCAGGCTTGCTAATCCTTTGTTGTAACAATTCTTGATGTTTTACATGTAGTGTGATCAAGAGAACATTCATTTAACGCATATTTATTGCACACCTTGTATGTTATAGGCAGTTCTGCAGGCTCTGGGGCTGGCTGCAACAGTGATACATGATATGTATGTTCAGAGGGCAGTTTTATTTCCTCTCAGCAACTTGTTTTATGTGTAGGAAATTTTGGGTGATGGCTTGTGAATGGCTTGAATTCCTCCAATGGTTTGATATATTCTTTACCTATAACCACAACTGGTTATAACAAAAAAGTCAAATTGGTGTCTCGTACTGCTATTAATGTTATTTTCTTGATGACAGGAAATTGGCTAGAGGGAGCTTAATGTTAGCTACTGTTTTTTGGAGGGCTCTCCATGTGCCAGGCCTTGTGCTAAGCACCTTCCAATTCACTTATTCCTAAGGATAGAACATCCTCGGGAGCAAGCTACAGGCTCTAGCTGGAGATTTGCTTCAGCAGGTAGGCAGGCCCAGGCCTCTGCTAGCCTGAGGGCAGGAGGCTTGGGGTGACCAGATAGCCCACACAGAGAGGCATCCAACAGCAGGCTGCTGTTCAAGCCAGGGGCTCTGCCTTGAACATTGACTCTAGGGAAGGTTACTTTCCTTTGACCTGCTGACCTGTCAGCAAGAGCCCTCTCTGGATATGCTGTAGTTGACATTTATTTTAGTTTAGAAATTGCTTCTTTACTTTTCATGTCGTTAACTTTACGTAGCAACTTCATCTCGTACCTTTTATTAGGCTGTTTTGCATATCAAATCTGGCTTTGTAGAAAGGGCTGTTTGGGGGCTTCCTTGCAGACCCTGTGCACGATATTATGTTGCAATGTATATTGAAGCTCTCCACTCTGTTTCTTTGCTAAGATAGACAGTGAAGTTTAAACAGATAGGCGATGCCTGACGGGGCCTGGGAGAAGCACAATTTCAATCAAGTGTGACTTCATCAAGTGTCCCAGTTGTGGGTAGAATGGAGCAAATATCCACAGCACATCCACAACCAGGAGCTCAGTGTGTTTGGGGCTCTAGGTGGTGTCTGTGTCTAGACAGAGCAGCGCTGTCTACCTGGTGGCTGCCGGCGGTCACGGCAAGTGTGCCTCATCGCAGTGTATGAAGTGGATGCAATCTCCAATTGCTTCCAGACATTCTTGACAGTCAAATTTAACTGTCTTTTGCTGTCTAACTTGGTTTTTTAAAATTGAATTTTATTTCCAGAGATGTGCTGCACAACAGCAAATCATCAGCAAGAAGAGAGAAGACAGAGAACTAAATTACACGCTGATGTCTCCCCTTCTCATTTCTGCCATGCACCATGGTCACCCCCATTTCAGAACTGTCACCATTAACACTGTGCGAAGTATCAGAACACCAGGTTCCAATCACAGGGCCTGCTGGCAAAGACAATGCTAGCTATAGTGTGCTATTTTGAGCAGCTTGACCATATGTGTACAAATATTACTCTATATATTCCTATCAATAGTTTCTATTTTTGCTACATTTCCTAGGGTATGATTTCTTTAACAAAATTCCCAGATAGCTGAAAATACCATAGATACAACAGAGCAGGAAACAGGAATGGTGAGCGAAAATCATTTTATACACCGAAGGACAGAGGAAAACTGATAAGAAGTACACAAGAAGAAGAAATGAGGACAATTATAGGCACATTCGTTAAGACCATTAAAGGGTTATTTATGAATAGCTTCTATCGCCCTCATTAAATGTTCCCATTTGTTTTTAATTTCAGCGTAGCATCAAGCCAGTAAATCTTAATATTTTTCGAGACTGGAATACAGAGCTAGTCTTAGATATATTAATCCACCCCCCTACCCACACATCCTTCCATCTATCTATCCATCCATCCATCCATCCACCCATCTGTCCCTCCACAATTTCTAATTCAACAGACATGCATTGCATACTTCCTAGAGGCCACACTCTGCAAGGCTGTGAGGAGTTGTCATGTGCCTCATGATCATTCTTTAAATCATTTGTAGCCTCAGTTTTCGCATATGTGGAATGGGAATAATTATGTCTATGGGGTGCTGCCTTCACTCACTAACGACCAATGTTTACTCTTTGAAGGTTTATGTTGCCCAACAGATTGACCAGGGTGCCTTGTGCAGGGCCTGATGGGTAGCAAGGTCTCTGCTAGTGGGACCCACTATGGGAGGACCTGACTGTCTTGGGGAGAAAGAGGAGGTTTGGGGAAGGTGATGACACACTGAGAATTCCATACTGACCATGTGACCTTGAGCAAGTTCTCTCTGTTCCTCAGTATCAATCTTTACAAAGTAGATATTATAATATCTACGGAGGGTTCATGTGGGCATTAGAGATCATGTAGGAATAAAGGCTTAGTGCAGTCACTGGCAGAAGAGTAGGGACTCAAATATCAGTGCATTTAGGAGGGATGTGAAATGCCCCTTCGCTTCCAAGCAAATATTCCCCCAGACTCTACTCTTGTATGTTAAAAGTCCCACTGGGCAGTCCAGTGTGTTAAACACACTGGGAGAAGTACTAAAATCATCTATGAGGGGAAGGATTTTGCTGGGCTATTAGTGATGAATGCTAATCAGATGGGTGCAGCAGTTTCCAAAGCCCAGATTCTGGAGATGAGGGAAGAAGATTCTGATGGTCCTAGGTCCCAGGGGGTGCTAAAGGGAAGGGGCATTCTGGGAAGCACACCAGGGCAGCTGGGGGTCCCAAGTATGGGCACTGAGGCCCCAGCATGGAGAGCAGGCTGAGGAGGGGGAGCTCTGCAGGGGAACGTTGTCTGGTGCACACTGTGCTCAGGGGCAGCTTGTGGCACACAGAAAACCACACCAGACTGACAGTCATTTCTTTCCTTTTCTCTCTCTTTTTTTTTTTTTTTTTTTTGTAGAGGGAAGGTGTCACTATGTTACCCAGGCTGGTCTCAAATTTCTGGGCTCAAGCAACTCTCCTGCCTCTGCCTCGCAAAATTCTGGGATTAGAGGCATGAGCCACTACACCCAGCTGATAGTCACTTCTTAGGAGCCTTTGGTAGCTCTTTCTGTAGGATGATTATTACTAATAGAACTGAACATGATCTTCAGGGATTGATAAATTCTCTTTTTGTTTTTTGTTTTCTAGAAAGCGTCTCACTCTGTTGCCTAGGCTGGAGTGCAGTGGCACAATCTTGGCTCACTGCAACTTCCGCCTCCTGGGTTCAAGTAATTCTCTTGCCTCAGCCTCCAGA
>NW_012104898.1:1402886-1404977 GCF_000951045.1 Mandrillus leucophaeus | reverse complement strand
AATAAAATAATAAAATAATAATAAAAATAAAATAAAATTTAAAAAAGTAGCCTAATGATCACTTTTTAACCATTAAGGCACTGGAATAACTAGCTTAGCATTCTGCAGAGTGCATTGGAATATTAATTGCCTATGGCAAAGGAGTCCCATGTTCAATTCCATTTGGGATTTGCTGCAGGTATTGTTCTTTTCTTGTATAAGATCAACATGTATTAGCACATTAAAAGCACTGAGAAGTCTTGCAGTAAATAAAACTGCTTAATATCAGTTAAGCCAGTGTTTCCCAAAGTTATTTGACCACAGGCTACTTAATCAGGTCCCACAGAATCTATGAAACATGGATCTCTGGACGAGGTTGGCGTAATGGTGACATATTGTGGGTTCTACTATTGTGTATCGTGTAGCCTGGAATAGTGTCTTTGTCCACTTCATGTTGCTGTAACAGAATCCCTGAGACTAGGTAATTTATAAAGAAAAGAGGTTTATTTAGCTCACAGTTCTACAGGCTTGGAAGTATGAGAAGCATTGCCCCAGTACCTGCTTAGCTCCTGATGGGGGCCGTGTGCTAGGTCAAAATAATTTATTTTTGTGAGAACCGATCTGGTCTTGCCAGAGTGAGAACTCACTCACTGCTGTGAGAACAGCACTAAGCCACTCACGAAGGTTTCACCTACATGGCCCAAATGCCTCCCACTAGGCCCCTCCTCCCAGCACTGCCACACCAGGGACCAAATTTTAACAGGAGCTCTGGCTGAGACAAACCACCCGTGTCCAAACTGTAGCAAGTAAGTACTAAATTGCTGGAGTCTCTCTGAGGTCAGAAATAAAGATTCATTCATTCAATCAGTTAATTGGTACTGAGGGCCTATCTTGTACCAAACACATCTCAGCACTGGAAACACAGCAGTGAACAGAGAAGTTGAAATTGCTGGTGTCTCAGAGTTTACATTCCATTCAAGAAGCAGACAGTAAACATGTGAACATCTAATGTGCAGGGGAGAGCTGTTGCTATGAAGAGAAACAAAGCCTAATCCCAGAGGGTGCTCCTTCCTTCCAGGTGCTGGAGGAAGGCCACCGGGCTGAGGCGACAGTGGAGCAGATGTCTGATGAGCAGCAGCAGTGAGCCACTGGGACATCTGAGGAAGGGCCTCCCAGGTAGAGCAGGGGTGATTGCAAAGGCCCTGAGGTGGAACCCTCCTGACCTGCTCTAGGAGCTGCCAGGAGGGGAGGAGGGGAGAGGGGGTTGGGGCAAGACAGACAGACAGAGATTTCCAGGGCACAGCAAAGATTTGGGACTGCACCCTAAGGTACTTGCAACCCCTGGAGGGTCCTGAGTGGAGGATATCAGGCTGGGTCTTTGTTGGCTCCTGTGGCAGGTGTGTGCAGGGTAGACCCACAGAGGTGAGGCACTAGCAGGATGGTTAGGAGGCTTCTGCTCCAATCCAGGCGAGAGGCCATAATGGCTGGGCCCAGGCTGGTGGCAGTGGAGATGGTGAAAAAGAGTTGAATTCCATAGATATTTCTAAGGTAGAGCTGACAGTGTTTGCTGATGCATTAAGTATGAAATCAAGTTAGTATCCTACATGTTGCTGTGCACAGCAGGTTTGATGAGCAAACAGATGATGTAAACCAGCTGACTCCCAGAATCACTCTGGGATATTCAGACCAGCTGTGCGACCTGGAGCAGGGCATATACCTTTTCCAACTGTCCTCCCTTCTCTTTGCAACAAAGATCAAAATGATACTTACTCCATAGGATGAGCTGAGACTATGCAAGCCTTGTACCTATAGGGGTTCCACATCATATGCCATCAGGGAAATGCAAATTTAAACAACAATGACTTACCACTACTCACTTATTAGAGTGGCCAAAATCCAGAACACTGACAACAAATGCTGGTGAGGATGCAGAGCAACAGGACCCCTCATTCATTGCTGGTGGGCGTAAAACTTGTACAGCCACTTTGGAAGACAGTTTGGCAGTTTCTTATAAGAGTAAACATACTTTTGCCATATCATCCAACAATTGTGATCCTTGGAAACTTGATATCCACACAAAAACCTGCCATGGATGTTTATAGCAGCTTTAGT
>NW_012104898.1:1399111-1399642 GCF_000951045.1 Mandrillus leucophaeus | reverse complement strand
TAGCTGGGATTACAGGTGTGCGCCACCACGCCTGGCTAATTTTTGTATTTTTAGTGGAGATGGGGTTTTGCCATGTTGGCCAGGCTGGTCTTGAACTCCTGATCTCAAGTGATCTGTCTGCCTCAGCCTTCTAAAGTGCTGGGATTACAGGTGTGAGCCACTGTGCTTGACCTGTAAACTCTTATCAAAAACCAAAAGCCTGTAATCCCAGCACTTTGGCAGGCAGAGGCAGGAGAATGACTTGAAGCCAGGAGTTCGAGATTAGCCTGGGCAACATAGTGAGACCCCTCAATCTCTACAAAAAATTAAAAAGAGTAGTTGGGCATGGTGGCCTGTGCCTGTAGTCCTAGCTACTCAGAAGGCTGCATTGGGAGGATCGCTTAAGGCCAGTAGGCTGAGGCTGCAGTGAGTTATGATTGTGCAGTTGCATTCCAGCCTGGTGACAGAGTGAGACCCTGTTTCTATTTAAAAAAATCTTAAGGCCGGGCATGGTGGCTCAAGCCTGTAATCCCAGCACTTTGGGAGGCCGAG
>NW_012104898.1:1381258-1396091 GCF_000951045.1 Mandrillus leucophaeus | reverse complement strand
TGGGATTACAGGCACGTGCCACCATGCCCAGCTAATTTTTGTATTTTTATTAGAGATGGGGTTTCACCATGTTGACCAGGCTGGTCTGGAACTCCTGACCTCATGATCCTCCCACCTTGGCCTCCCAAAGAGCTGGGAGTACAGGCGTGAGCCACCACGCCTGGCCAGCAGCTTTATTCATGATTGCCCAAACTTGGAAGCAACCAAGATGTTCTTCAGTAGAAGAATGAATAAATAAACTGCGGTACATGTAGTCATTGGAATACTATTCAGCACTAAGAAGAAGTAAGATATCATGGCATGAAAATAGTGGAGGAAACTTGAGTGAAGATTGCTAAGTGAACGAAGCCAGTCTAAAAGCCTATATAATTTTTAATTCTGACTATGTGACTTTCTGGAAAAGGCAAAGCTGTGGAGACAGGAAAAACAATCAGCAGTTGCTAGGGTTTAAGGAGGAGAGAGGGATGAATAGGCAGAGCACAGAGGATTTTTAGGGTAGTGAAATACTTTGCATGACAGCAGAGTGTTGGATACATGTCATTATATGTTTATTCAAACTCATGGAGTGTACAACACCCTGATGTACCCGAATGTAAACCATGGACTCTGGGTGATAATGATGTGTCAGTGTAGATTGATCAATTGTATCAAATGTGCCACTCTGCGGGGGTTATTGGTAACAGGGATGGCTGTGCAGTGTGAAGCAGGAGGTATATGGGAAACCTCTTCACTTTCCACTCAGTTTTGCTGTGAACTTAAATTTGCCTTAAAAATAATGATTTTTTAAAAGTACCTACAAGGGCTCACCTACCACCGATAGGCATATTTAGAAATGGAAACGATTGCTGCTTAATTAACCACAATTTAAAAGTGCATGTATCAGTTAAATCAATATAATTAAAGAAATAGATATTGAGAAAGGGAGAAAGTTTAATTCTTACTTGTCAGTTTGTTTTGCTACATGAACAGGAGAGCAAGTTCGCACAGACGCTGAGAGAAAACGATGGGAGACGCCTCTATGTGGACGAACATTCAGTGAAAGTTGTTGGTCTGTGAGCAAATGGGCAGCACCAAATGTGCATAACTAATCTTTTGTTCTATTTCCTGAATGCAGTACAAGAGTCAGGTCTTTAGAAATCCTTTTCTCACTTACTGGGGAAGCTGCTGTAGCCAGGTACTCTCAGTGTGAAGTCCTTAAAAACTCCTCCTGTATTTTCAGCTACTCCGGAGGCTGAGACAGGAGAATCCCTTGAACCCGGGAGGCGGAGGTTGCAGTGAGCCGAGATCGCGCCGCTGCACTCCAGCCTGGGCGACAGAGTGAGACTCTGTCTCAAAACAAACAAAAAACCAAAAAAACGGAAAAAACAAAACTTCTCACTACAGCAGCAGAAATGGCCCCCCTTGCAAAATAATGCCAGGCTGTCAGGAAAGAGCCTGTGGGAGGGGAGGAGGTAAACGAAAAGATCTCGCGAGGTCGATCTGTCAGGTTTGTCATGAGGATTTTTCAGGTTTGTCACGAGTGAAAGAGTCGCTGATTACAGGACCTCCTTTGCCTGGAAAGTCAGGCAGTGGTCAGTGCTTCCTGTTCAGGGGCCACCGCAGGGGACTTGCCTGGCAGAGCAGGGAGGGAGCTGCAGGGCGGGAGTGCCACCTTCGCAGGGGGAAGACTCACCCCGTGGCAGCCCTTTATGCAGCGTGAGTATTTGTGCACCTCACAACACTACTTGGCAGTCTCATGTGGACAATGCAGTTTTACAAGACGGACAAGATCCTCAGATGTGAACTTTACCTCAGTAAATAAAGCCATCTGTCTAATCCAAAGTTTTCTTTTGTTCTGTATTAAAGTGGCTTCTAAGGAAAATGACTAAGTTTTCAGCTATTTCAGGAGAAACATGAAACACTGTTTTCTTTTATTTTTTTCCCCCTTGTTTTTATCTTTAAGGAAAATAACCACTTTAAAATGAAAGTGTAAAGAAAAATTTCCTGTAGAGTTCAAGTTGGGCAGAGTGTAAATTATTATGAAAAATGCTAGGATAGTCTGAGAATTTATTTTGTCAAGTTTTTAAAATGTGGTACAACACAAAGTAATTTAAAAAATCATGTATTTATAGAATAGTCACACTAATATGATTTGTCTATCTTAAATTTATAAACCAATAGAACTACAATTAAACACAATAAAAAAGGGTGTTTTTTTTTGTACTCTGCATTGCAAATTTAAAATTCCTCTCCCTGAAATGATACATTTAAAAATTCCTCAAGTCAGTTTGGAAAATGACTGGGAGTTTGACCTAGTCACCTCCATGGAGGGTATGCGTCATCACAGACTTAGTGAGACCATAAATCAAATGAAGAAAGCCGTGCCAAGCAAGACAGGTTTCATTTTCAAATTGAAATTAACTTATGTTTAATTTTGATTTAAAATTGAACCAAATAAAAAACAAAACAGGGAAATACAAACTTCAGAGTTGTTACTAGAACTTAATTCCTTTTGGAAATTAGCTAATGCTGAAAATATGAGCTAATATGAACAAATATAGACTGATACTATTAGCCTGTGCTGATAAATGTTAATAAAATGGCAAAAAATTTATTATTGATAAAATTGCTTTTTGAACAGATTCAGTTAGTTGATTATGATTTTGGGCATCTAACTTATTTATCAAATGAAAGTGACAAAAAGACAATTTGGTAAGTTACCTAAAATTATTTAGATTTTTTCAGCTTCCTAAGATGACGAATATCAATTACAAATAAAAAAATTGAGGAAAACATTTTTCAATAAGATCTCTTAAATCCACTTAGAAATCTTCAACCTAAAGTTTGTTGATAATTTTCTATTCTGAATTTGGTATGTAATTGTTTGGTAGAATGCTGTCCCGGTTTATTATATTACTTACGAGTTTTTATTTTTATTAATTTCACTGTTCAGTATTGATGAACTCACTATTGAATGTTGATTCTTGAATGTTCTTCCTTCTGATCAACCGCATGTCTTTCTTTCTTTTCTTTTCTTTTTTTCTTTTTTTTTAAGAGACAGGTTCTCACTCTGTCCCTCAGGCTGGAGTGCAGTGGTACAATGATAGCTCACCACAGTTTCAAACTCCTGGGGCTCAAGTGATCCTCTTGCCTCAGCCTCTTGAGTAGCTGGGACTATCAGCACACACTACTATGCCTGGTTAATAGAGATGGGGGTCTTGTTATGCTGCCCACGCTGGTCTCAAACTCCTGGCCTCAAGTAATCCTCCTGCCTCAGCCTCCCTAGTGGCTGGGATTACAGGTAGGAGCCACCATGCCCACCCCAACTGCTTTTTTTTTTTTTTTGAGACAGGGTCTCACTCTTTCACCCATGCTGGAGTATAGTGTTGTGAGTACAGCTCACTGCAGCCTCCGTGTCCTGGGCTCAGGTGATCTGCCCCCTCAGCCTCCTGAGCAGCTGGGCCTATAGGTGTGCACCACCATGCCCAGCTAATTTTTGTACTTTGTAGAAATCGGGTTTCACCATGTTGCCCAGGCTGGTCTTGAACTCCTGTACTCAAGGAATCTGCCTACCTTGGCCTCCCAAATTGCTGGGATTACAGGTATAAGCCACTGTGCCTGGCCCCAAATGCATTTTTGAGTGCAACTTAAACTCATTTTGTCTTGTTCTTTGCTCTGAAAATATCCCTTTAGGACAAATAAAGAGTAGGCTTTATGAACCAAAATAAGAGAAACATTTATGAAAATCACCCAATGTATCACTGTGTCTCCAGTCTAAGTTGTTATAAACTATTTAGAAATGTTATACTGTGTTATACTTAGTGCTGTATGTAGCTTTCACTTTATTTGCTCCATTATTTTGAAGCAGAAGTAAATGTCTTGCATATGTATCAAGCAAAGTTTTATTTTGTGTAAGGCCCTCAAATGACACACACACAGACAGGTATAAAGTGTTTGGGATCAAGGTGCTGTGAGTGCTCAGAGCCGGGATGTAGTGAAAAGATGAGCCTACAAAAGTGAACTGGTTCCACATTATGCAGTACATTTACCAAAAGTTTAAAAAGTGCGGATCTGATTCCTTAGATGAGTGGCCTGCCTGCATCCTTGTTTGCTCCAGTGGCAGGAGGGTTGAAATGTGAAGAGGTCAGCAGGTAAATTACAAAGTCTTGGCAAAAGATTTTGAGGGCTTGAATCAAGGTAGTTAAGAGAGAGGAAATAAATTTGGATAAATGTGTTTCATGGATGAAATTTGTGAGATTGTCTGGCCAACACAGTGTTGTGTAAAAAGGAAAAAGAAGGGTGGCTCTTCCTAGATCCATAATGATGCTATTAACCATCACAGGTCATGCAGGAACAGGGATCAGAGTGGCATATTACTGTGAAAATTACCAAAACACTGCAGTGTACTGTTATACCAATTACCAGTTTTAAACACTAGAACCACAAGCAATGAAGTTTAACAACCCTATCCTAATTGAAGTCAATAATGAACTACTTCCTCAACACTGAACTACTTTCACTTCTTAATGTATATTAAGGAACTAAGAAACATCAAAGACCAAAAAAAAAAAAAAAAAGAAATCTCAAATTCTGTGTACCTCATGGATAGACATTTAGGTCAGATTCTGTGAGAGTCAGTAACCCAACCAGCAGCTTTTGTTGAGGAAATGAACATAATCTTTACCTTGTCCATCACTGGGTAGACTCTGCTGATATTTTGGTATTTATGCTATTGAAATCATGCTAAGAGTGACATTTTCAAAGTTGTTTCTGGATTTGATAACATGGAGGCCTCAAGTAAGGAAACCAAATAGCCTGTGTTGTGCTCTGACATACGCATGAGAGGCTGTGTTGCTTTCCTACATAATCACAAGGTAGAGTTCAGCCATCCGCACCATCACTCATTCCACCAGCACGTGTCAAGAACCTTCTGCAGGCCTTCCCTTCAGTGAGGGCTTGCTCTTCCTCTAAAATGTGGCAGTACTTACTCTCTACAGCATTTCAACAACTGAGGAAAGCATAACACAGGTTATGGTCTGTTAGGTAAGTGAGTTAGTGGCAATTATACCAAGTGTTAAAAAAAATGTGTGCCGTATACTAGAACAGGGGTCCCCAACCCCTGGGCTGTGGACCGATACTGGGCTGTGGCCTGTTAGAAACTGGGCCGCATGACAGGAAGTGAGCAGCAGGCAGGTGAGCATTACTGCCTGGGCTCTGCCTCCTGTCAGATCAGCGGTGGCATTAGATTCTCGTGGAAGCACAAACCCTATTGTGAACTGCACATGTGAGGGATCTGGGTTGCCTGCTCCTTATGAGAATCTAACGCGCGATGATCTGTCATTGTCTCCCATCGCCCCCAGATGGGACTCTCTAGTGGCAGAAAAATAAGCTCAGAGCTCCCACTGAGTCTACATTATGGTGAGTTACAGAATTATTTCATCATATATTACAATGTAATAATAACAGAAATAAAGTGTACAATACATGTAATGCACTTGAATCATCCCAAAACCATCCCCTTTGCCACCCCATCTGTGAAAAAATTGTCTTCCACACAACCAGTCCCTGGTGCCAGAAAGACTGGGGACTGCTGTACTAAAAGATCAGATATGTTGTTTTATGTTTAACTTGAACTTGTTTAAATTTATGTGGGTGTCATTATGTTGATTTTTTACTTCCTTAGGGTCTGAAGATTTCAAAATGTCTCTATCCAAGTAGTCATTGTTTAGAATGCTCTTGAACCAAATCAAATAAGTATGATTAAGGTTCAGTTTTACTCTCTGGTTTAATACTTATTTTCTTGCTCATGATGGAATTCTCATTCCTAACCACGTGGCTGAAAGGACAATTTTGTTCATGTTAACAAATGCAAAGCTCTCATGCAAATGTTTTTGAAACTGCTGGAGTCTTGCTCTATCTGATTTGACTGCTAGTTTGGATTTTGTTTTATTAATGCACTTGGGTTCCAAGTAAATTTTCAAAGTTTAACACACCTCAAGGTATTGTTCCTTGATTCTACAGCAGCACTTAAGTTATCCACTGAAAAATTCTAATGTAATAGACATTTCAAAAGACGTTTTAAGCATCATTTAGAATTTTAAGCCGCTTATCACAATTTTAAATAATATGTGAACTGATTTGAATCTTACCATGAAGTGCTATGAAAGTTGAATTTTAAAGTTTTATAAAAGTTCAGTTACTTTTCCACTCTTTTTGATTGTTGTTTGAAGCAGAAATATGGTGTTTTCAAGAGCTAGCCTAAGATGTAATGAGAGAGAACCCCACCTTTTGTTATTATTTGCTTTATTTCTATAGCAACAGGGTGCTGGGTATTTGCTTTTCAAATATATTTGGTTACAGATATTGATACTATCTAGAGCTAGCACCAAACTGTTTCATAATAAAACTCTGAACACCTGTCCTAAGCTTTAATAATAACATGCATTGTTATTTTCCAAATTTCATAGACAAGGGCAATGTTGAAATTATGACTGTATTTTTGACCAAAAAAATCTTGCTTTTGGATGAAAGTTGCATCAAATGACTGAAATTGGTGATGGATATTTTTCTATTGCCATTTTCTTAGGAATTACATAGTTGGCTCAACATTGATGGCTATCTTGAACAACATGGAATCCAATGAGATGGTCTCAAGACTAAATGCTTTAGTTTAGCTTTTCAGTACCTTCAAATTTGTTTGCCTGTTATTGCGGTATTTAAAGCACAGTTTCTCAAAATGATTTTTGAAAAACAACTTTGAAACAGTTTTTTAACCATTCTAGAAAAGCAATCTTAGATATTTAAAAAATAAACGGTCAGTAAATGTCACTAGAGATGTTGATAAATATATGCCATTTAGCTCCATTATTTATTCGAAAAATTGGGGCTGGGTTTATAAACAAAAATTTTATGCTTTAAAGCAAAAGCTAAGGGAAGACTTATCTTTAACTTTCTCTCCCAAGAAACTTGCACATTTTGATCAGTTTGGATTGTGCCAATAATCTTCATTTACATTGTCAGAGTTATTGGCAGGAATACGCCTGAAGCTTTTAGTTAACAAAAGAACTGTCTAAAGCTTTTTTTTTTCTCTCTCTCTGTTATTCACTTAATTATACAACAGCAATATTGGTCTTTTGTAAGATGAGAGAGAAGGAACTTCCTATATTAATCAAAGTTTGGCACAGGTAAACCTAGTCTGAGAAGTGTTGAACCTAATTCTAAGACTTAGACATGGGCTTTTGTTTGTTTGCTTGCTTTTGTTTGTATTTGCTTTTTCGTGAATGGTAACTTCTAAAAAAAGATTTATCCCACCTAGTTCATTTGGATCCCAAACATTTAAAGTCAGTAATGTATGTGTGGAATTTGCTTTTCTAGTTATAGGTACATAACTAAAGGTAATGCAAAATGTCAAACACCACACCAAATAGTGCTTTGTATAAGACCCCTGTGGCATGTTTTCTCTGATGGACTCTGGCAGCCCCTGCAGAAGGTACTACTCTGAGGCTGCACACATGCCCGTGCCAGGCTCTCTCTCTTACATTTCCCCTCCTGGATTTTTGTTTATTGTTTATACCATTGAATCATGACAGCTTCTGATGAATTAGGTGAAACACATAGCAAAGAGGTCAAAGAGCAATTAAAATAGTCTCAGCCGCCCAATAAGATAATAGGCTGTAGTCTTTACAGTAATTAAGAAGGTCATAAAAAAGTTCAATTTTTCACAAAAAGATATTACTTAATTTGTGATTCAGTCTTACACAGAGAACTAAATGCAAATCCCCTGCATATAATAGGTAAATCTGTATACATTAGCATGAAAGTTTTGAATATGGACAAACAGGGGAAAAGGAGAAGTTGCTACGGGGACTAAAGTTGGAGTCACGTGGCTTCAAAGTTTGTGGAAAGTTTTCTTTCCTTTTTTTTTAATGCTTTGTATGTGTCAAGGTTTTAGATGTGAGTTCTTCAAAACTGTCAGACGACGTTTCCCTTCAGCTGGTTTGGAGCGCATTTTCCAACTGCTTTTACAAGTAAGAATTTAAACAATTTTAAAGAAATTATATGTTGGCTTTTTAATTCAAAATTCAGATGAAAGTACTGCTGTGTTTTCATTGCTAACAATTCTCTTTTTGCTTGTCATTTTCTTTCTGACACAAATGGATGAGAACATCTTAGAGTTTTACTGCCTGTGTAAAAAAATGGTCTTACTTTCTAGTGTAAGATTAATTATGTTTAGTTTGGGATGCTTCGCCCTCTCCTTGTTATTTTTTGATTAGTGTGTGCTTACTTTGAAAGGAAATTTAGTGTATATTAACTTGTTAAAAGCCTCAGTATTGCTTACACTTGGTGACTAAAGCTAGATGAAAATTGCTTGATGTGTACGTAAAAGCATGTATTCCATACTGAAATACCTGACCCACACTGGTTATACAGGGTAGAGAAGTGTAGCCACAGCTTTATTCACTCTTAAGTTGTGAAACATGTTTTTTCCATATTCTGGTGAGTCACTCTGTCCTGATGGAACTGCTGCGTGTTGCTCACCAGCACATCTGCCACAAGGCTTTAAAAACCCCAGGACATGGCCCGAGGCAAGTCTCCCAGGGGCCCATTGCACCCTCACAGTCATGGGATCCCTTCGCCACTTCCCTGTAGAACTTGAATGTGAAACATGGAGCTCACAGTGGTCCCTGCGATTGCCCCTCTTCCGCTAGTGCTCTCAGGCATCTCACAGATCTGGGCTTCAGATGTTCGCCTAAACTTAAGAACCTCATGGAACAAATACTGTGTCGTCCACTTTGCAAACCTTTCTCCCTCTCCAACGACCCTGAAATAATGTAGTATTGTATGAATAATAGGCACTCAAAGTATTATTGCTAAACAAGTATGTTTATGTTTACAAAATGGTTATTTTGGGGCATCATAAAAAATCTCTTATGCTGTGATTTCTACTTATAATTTCTTGATTCTGACGGCATAATATCTATCCCATAATCCATGTAGAGTTTGTGGCAAAAATATTTTCCTTCTTCTATTCATTGTACGGAAGACAAGGTGTGAGGTGACTACTTTTTTCCCTTAAAACAACAATCCACAAACCTGGTTGGTAAGAGCTATATGATATCTGATGACTAACACTCATTATCAGTAAGCCTTAAATCCACTTTGTGTATTTGTTTTGGAGACATTGGATCAATAGGTTGCTGAATGCGGGTGCTGACATGAATTTGTATTTGGTTGGATTTGAGTCAGCAAAGAGTGACATTTTATTAATATTTTACATATTTTTTTCTGATGGGGCAGAATTTTGTAATGTTCCTTGCTTTCCCTTGCTGATTTTCTTTCTCCCTGCTTCTTTCCTTACAATAAGTCCTCTATATGATTTATTTTAATTACTTAAAAGGGCTGCATAATGTTATTTTGTAGGCATAAACATAATGCCAAAGATATGTAGTTCCACAGAGGGATGCTGGTGATAAAATAGATCACGATCACTAATTATATTAATGACAAAAACTGTCATAGGTGCTAATTTGAGTTAAAAAATAATTTTAGAAAAGATACAAACCATCACAGTGAATGAAATATTCAGCTGGAAAATATGGGGAAGAGGAAATAAGGGCAGGGGAATTTTATGATTCTAGGATGTTTATCTAAGGGTCACTTCTAGTGGTGCGTTGCGAATTTGGCTCTGAGTTTCCTTGCAGCAAACTGAGATGGCATGAGTGTAATAGTCACGCCATCCATGTATAAATATGCTGGTCACTCAGGGTAAGTAAAACTTTTCCTGATACTGAAAACAATGAAATGGATACTTCTCATTCTTATATAATGAGGACATGGAATGATACTGGACTATGGTATTAGCAACATCCTTTTAATATTTACAATACTGAGTTCCATACACATTTCTTATAATGTCCTTCAGTGCCCTGTAGACCATCACGTCAGTTCTAGGAAGAATCCAACAATACTGTATTTACTATTTTGATACAAATATCTTTAGATCCATGATAGTCTGGCTGGATCCAAGTATAAATGTATCTTTCAATGAATGGGTCATTTTTTTTCCCCTAGCAGCAGTAGGGAAAAAAAGCTAATTTATTGTTAGTAAAATATTTGCATACTTTGAATTTCAACTGATGATGAGGTGAGACTTCTCTTTGCAGAGTGAGGTGCCCAGAGCAGGTACACTTCAGAATCAACATCCTCCCAGTGAAGATGGCTGAAGGAAGATGTTTTGGACAGGGCCAAAGTTGTTTTAAAAGACGTCTCTGTATTTAATACGAGGATTTGAGGCTTTAATGATATGGAACATGGCCACAAAAGTTTTATTATACTTTGTCATTGAGGTCCTTAGATTTTGTTTAGCACACATACATGCATGCGTACCTGTGTACAAATACACACATATAGATGCATAAATCTCCACAAAAATATGTGCTTCATAAAAATATCTAATATTTTTAATTTGAAAAGCTTCAAGGATGTGACGAAGTTGACAAAACTTCACAGTAAATATCTATAGACTCACAACTGAAATTCTACCATTAACACTTTAGTATACCTGTTTTATCACATGTACTCATCTCTTATTCCTTCTATCCATCAGAGTAAATTGCAGACATTTGACTAAATAAGTATTAACACTCATTAATTAGAGTTCAATATTTGTGTATAATTTTTGTTTTAGACAAGTATTATAATTTATATAACTACATATCAAATATAACACATGTTCTTGTGTATCTCACAGATCTGGGCTTTAGATGTTCACCTAAACTTAAGAACCTCATGGAACAGATATTGTGTTGTCTGCTTTGCAAATCTTTCTCCCTCTCCAACTATCCTGAAATAATGTTGTATTTCACATTATATTAGTAATAATACATGCTAAATAATATAAAGTATTGCTTGTCTTAGCGTTTTTAGTGTTACTGCAAAGGAATATCTGAGGCTGGGTAATTTATAAAGAGAAAAGATTTTGGCTGATGATTCTGATGTCTGGAAAAGTTCAAGTTTGGGCATCTGCATCTGGGGAGGGCCTCAGGCTGCTTCTACTCATGGCAGAAGGTGAATAGAGCTGTGTAGAGATCACAGGATGCGAGAGGAAGTGAGAGGGAAGAGAAGTGCCAGGCTCCTTTTACCAACGAGCTCTCTCAGAAACAAATAGAGCGACAACTTTCTCACCCTCGCACCTCAAGGAAGGAGATTCATATACTCAGAAATCTGTCCCCCATGACCCAATAACTCCTATTAGGCCCCACCTCTAATAGTGGGTACCAAATTTCAACATGAGTTTTGTGGGAATAAATATCCAAACTATATTATAATATATATCATGTTATATAATAATATTTATGTAATTTTAATGTATAATTTACAGATATATTTACAAATCTTAAGTACACACTAGATTTGACTTTTGGAAAATGTACACCTCGGTTTATCTAAAGAAAATATTATTTTTACCCGAGGAAGTTTCTCCTACTTCTTCCCAGTTAATCTCCATCTTTAACACCCCGTGGTAATCACTGTAATGATTCTTTTCTACCATAGATGAGGCTTGCTGTTCTAGAAATTCGTATGAATGGAATCGAACACATTGTATTCTTTTGCATAGGCATTTTTTCACTCAGCATTGTTTTTGAGATTCATCCAAATTGGTGTATGCATCAGCTGTCTTTTATAAAAAAAATACTGCATAGCATTCTATTGTATGAATTTGGCACCATTTGTTTATTCATTGACATGTAGGCTATTTCCAGATTTAGGCTATTTCCAGATTTAGGCTATTATGAACAAAACTGCTTTTAGCATGCTTGTTTTCATTTCTTTTGGATATGTACCTAAGGGTGAAATTGTTGGGTCGTAGAATAGGTGTATGCTTAGTTTTGTCAGAAACTGCCAGTCCATTTTGCAAGGTGGTTATTCTAGTTAACACTCCCATCATCAATATGTAAGAATTCCAGTTGTTTCTCATCTTCACCAGTATTTGGTGTTACTGATCTTTTTAGTTTTAGCCATCCTTGTGGCCATGTAGTGCTATCTTGTTTGGTTTTACTTTGGATTTTGCTGATCGCCATGATGTTAGGCACTTTTTCATGAACTTACTGGTCACTTCTACATCTTTTCTGAAGTATCTGTTTTAAATTTGCCCATTTACACAATTGAAATACTTGTCTTATTCTTTAGTAGTAACAATTCTTGATATATGTCAGGTGCAAGCAATTTGTCAGATAAAGGTTTTTTGAATATGTTCTTTATGTCTGTGAATGTCATTCTTGTTCTTAGTGGTATCTTTTCATGAGGGTAAGGTTTTAATTTTGATGAAGTCTAATTTATTAATATTTTTCTTTCATGATTATTTGTTTCTATAACTTTAGAAGCCTTTGCATACATACTCGCAAATATGAAAGCTATTATGTATTTTCTTATGGCCTTGGCCTTTACATTTAGGTCTATGGTCCATCTTGAATCAATTTTCGTGTATGGTGTAAGGTATTGAATGTCATTTTTTTTTTTTTTCCCACAAAGACACCTAGCTACTCCAGTTCTATTTGTCAAAAAGACTGTATCTGTTCTCCATTGGATTATTTTGGAGAGTTTTCAAAAAATTAGATAGTCTTTAAATATATGTGTCTGTTGCTAGGCTCTCCATTCTTTTCCTTTGATTTGTTTGTTGATCCTTAAGATCGACACTATCCTGAGATTCATACTTGTCAGTAATTCTTAAAGTCAGATAGCTGTAAGTCCTCCAACTTAGATATTATTTTACAAGATCACTTGAGGCTGTCTTGGTCCTCTATCCTTTCTGCAAAAACTCTATGATCAGTTTGTCAAAATCTATTTTAAAACTCTGTTGGGATTACGAATATGATTCTTTTGAATCTATAGATCATTTTGGGGAGGAACTGATGTCATAACAATATTGAGTTTTACAATCTCCGAACATGGAACATCTCTTCATTTCTTCAGGTCATTAATTTTTCTCAACAATGTTCTGTAGTTTTAAATCTAGAGATCTTGTTTCCATTTTCTGTTAAATCTATTCCTTGATATTTCATACTTTTCAGTGGTATTGCAATTGGATTTAAAAATTTTTAGTTTTCAGTTGTTTTATGTTAGTATATGAAAGACATTATACATACAAATATCAGTTAAAGAAAGATGGTTGGTATCTATCTCAACCTTTTATCCCACAACTTTAATATCACTTATTAGTTCAGTAATTATTAGAATTTTTTGTACTAATAATTATGTTTTATGCAAATAAAAACAATTTTACTTCTTTCTGTCAATCTTTTTACTTGTTATTTCTTTTTGTTGGCCCTTTACAACAGCTAGAACCTCCATATGTTGAATAGAAGTAAAACGACTGGGTATTCTTCCCTTGGTCTTGTTAGGAAGAAAGTGGTTAATATTTTACCATTAAATATGGTATCAGCGATAGGCTTTTCTTAGATCCCTTTTATTAGGCTGATAAAATTTTCTTCTATTCCTGGTTTTCTGGGTGTTTTCTAAAATTAAAAAATAATTTTTTTGTCAAATGCCTTTCTATGTACTATTAAAATGATCATGCAGTTTTAATTTTTATTCTATTAATGGGATGGATTATGTTGATTCTCAAATATTAAACCAGCCTTGCAATACTGGGGTTAGCCCTATTTGGTAATAATTGCCAGGTCTAATTTGCTAATTTTATTAAGTATATTTGCATTCATTTTCATGAAAGGTATTGGTCTGCAATTTCCTTTTTGCGTTTGTAATCCTTGCCAGACTTTGGAATGACCTTATCTAATGAGTTGAAAAGTGTCCCCTCTTCTCTATTTTCAGAAATAAAATTTATGTAAGATTGCTTTAGAATATACCAGTGAAACCATCTGAACCTGGAGTTCTTTATAGAAAGTGTTCTGATAACAAATTCATTTTTTAAAATAGTTATAGGGTAGTTCAGATTTTCTGTTTCATTGCCTCAATTTTTGAAGGACGTGTTTTTCAAGGAAATGTTCTATTTCATCAAAGTTTTCATATTTGGTAGTATAAAGTTGTTTTTGAGAATATCGTTTATTATCTTTTAATGTTTTAATGTTTGTAGGATCTATATTGATAACCTCTTTTTCATTATTGATGTTAATAATTTGTGTCCTTTCTCTGGATCAATCTGGTGTATCAATTTTATTGGTCTTTTCATAAAACCATATTTTGACTTTGTTAATTTTTTTATTTTTTCTGTCTTTTTAATTATTTCATTAATCTCTGTGCTTATTTTCATTATTTCTTTTTTCCTACTTACACTGGATTTACTTTTCTCTTCTTTTTATAATTCTCTTCTTTTTATAATTAATGAAGCAGAAAGAGTCATTAATTTTAGAACTATCTTTTATATTCATTTAAAGCTATAAATTGCTTTCTAAACAATCCTTTAGCTGCATCTCCCAAGTTTTCTTATGCCATATTTTAATTTTGAATCACAATTTTCTTTGTGATTTGTTCTTTTATATTTGGATTATTTAGAAGTGTGCTACTTAATTTCACATATATAAGGATTTCTTGATTACCTGTTTGATTTCTAATTACATTCAGTTTGATTTCTAATTATATTCTGTTTGATTTCTAATTATATTCTGTTGTGGTCAGAAAAATGTTATCTCTGTGACTTCAAACCTTTTAAATTTATTTATTTATTCATTTTTAAAATTTTATTTATTTATTTATTTATTTTTTGTTATTATACTTTAAGTTCTAGGGTACATGTGGATAACGTGCAGGTTTGTTACATATGTATACTTGTGCCATGTTGGTGTGCTGCACCCATCAACTCGTCAGCACCCATCAACTCGTCATTTACATCAGGTAT
>NW_012104898.1:1335408-1375588 GCF_000951045.1 Mandrillus leucophaeus | reverse complement strand
CCTTCTAACAGTCAGGACCCTCAGCTGTAGGTCTGTTGGAGATTGCTTGAGGTCCACTCCAGACCCTGTTTGCCTGGATATCAGCAGTAGAGGCTGCAGAAGACAGAGTATGGCTGAACAGGGAGTGCACCTGTCTGATTCTTGCTTTGGAAGCTTTGTCTCAGGGGTGTACCCCACCGTGTGAGGTGTGGGGTGTTGGTCTGCCCCTAGTCAGGGATGTCTCCCAGTTAGGCTACTCAGGGGTCAGGCACCCACTTGAGTAGGCAATCTGTCAGTTCTCAGATCTCAACCTCTGTGTTGGGAGATCCACTGCTCTCTTCAAAGCTGTCAGATAGGGTCGTTTGTGTCTGCAGAGGTTTCTGCTGCTTTTTTTTTGTTTGTTTGTTTAGCTGTGCCCTGTCCCCAGAGGTGGAGTCTACAGAGACAGGCAGGCCTCCTTGAGCTGCTGTGGGCTCCTCCCAGTTGGAGCTTCCTAGTGACTTTGTTTACCTACTTAAGCCTCAGCAATGGTGGGCACCCCTCCCCCAGCCTCACTGCTGCCTTGCTGTTAGATCGCAGGCTGCTGTGCTAGCAATGAGGGAGGCTCCACGGGCGTGGGACCCTCCTGGCCTGGTGTGGGATATAATCTCCAGGTGTGCCGTTTGCTAAGACCCTTGGTAAAGCGCAGTATTGGGGTGGGAGTTACCCGATTTTCCAGGTGTTGTGTGTCTCAATTCCCCTGGGTATGAAAAGGGATTCCCTTCCCCCTTGCGCTTCCCAGGTGAGGCGATGTCTCGCCCTGCTTCAGTTCTCGCTGGTCGGGCTGCAGCAGCTGACCAGCACCGATTGTCCGGTGCTCCCTAGTGAGATGAACCTGGTACTTCAGTTGAAAATGCAGAAATCACCCATCTTCTGTGTCGCTGGTGCTGGGAGCTGGAGACTGGAGCTGTTCCTATTCGGCCATCTTGCTCTGCCCCACCTAAATTGATTTAAACTTATTTTATGAACCTGTAAATTTTTTTGTTTTAGTAAACTGTATGTGCTTGAAAAGAATTTGTATTCTGCAATTGTGCTATAAATATCAATTAAAGAAAGATGGTTGATAATCTGAGTAATTATATTTTGTTTAGTTATTCTATCAATTGGTAGGAGAAGAATGTTATAATCTTTAATGTTTGTTGTGAAATTGTCTATTTCTTCTTTTACTTCTAATAGTTTTTGCTTCATGCATTTTTAACTTTGTGCTAAGTGTACATATTTATGATTATGATGCTAATGAATTAAACTTTTTTTCATTATGAAATGTCCCTTTTTATCTCTGTTACTACTTTTTGTCTTGCAGCATATTTTATCTGATGTTAATGTAGTTACTCCAGTCTTCATATAACTGTTTTCATAGTATATCATTTTCTATCTGTATTAGAGTTCCTCAGAGAAATAGAAGCAATAGGAGATGGTTGGATAGGTAGGTAGGTGAACAGATAAAAGAGGATTTAGTATACAAATTAGCTCATGTGATTATGGAGGCTGAGAAGTCCCACTGTCTGACATCTGCAAGCTGGTGATCCAGGAAAGTAGGGGGTGTGGTTCAGTCTGAGTCTGAAGACATGAGCCTGGGGATGGGGTGTGCTGATGGGGAGTGGAGATGGGGGAAGGGATCCTGCTGGTGTAAGCCCTGGGCCTGAGAACCTGAAGCTCTGATGTTCAAGTGCAGAAAAGGATGGGTGTCCCAGCTCCAGAAGAAAGAGCAAATTTGCCTTTCCTCATCTTTTTATTCTATTCAGGCCCTCACAGATTGGCTGATGGCCACCTACCATGGGGGGGGCAGATCTTCATTACTTACTGTACTGATTCAAATGCTAATCTGTCTGGAAACATCCTCACAGACACATCCAGAAATAATGGTTAGTCAGCTATCTAAGTATCCCTTAACCCAGACAAGCTGACACATAAACTGAAGTATCACACTCTCCGTTTACATTTAACTATCTGGATCTTTATTTTTATAGTGTGCTTCCTGAGACAGTATATAGTTGGGTCTTGCTTTTTTTGTCTCTCTGCCTTTTAATTGAAGTAGTTACTCCAACAACTTGAAAAATAATTATAATTAAGTCGTCATTCATATGAATTTATTTATTTATTTTTGAGACAGGGTCTTGCTCTGTTGCTCAGGCTGGAGTACAGTGGCATGATCGTGGTTCATTGCAGCCTTGACTTCCTGGGCTTAAACAATCCTCCCACCTCAGCCTCCTGAGTGGCTGGCACTACTGGAATGCACCACCTTGCCTGGCAAATTTTTGTATTTTTTGTAGAGATGGGGATCTGCCATTTTGCCCAGGCTGGTCTAGAACCTCTGGGCTCAAGTGATCCACCAGCCCTGGCTTCCTAAAGTGCTGGGATTACAGGCATGAGCCGCCATGCCCGGCTGATATTTTACTCTTTATAGTTTATGTTTTTTAATTCCTTTGTTTCTCCTTTCTTACCTTTTTAATGAACTTTTGAGTATTTATTAGAATGCCATTTTAATTTATCTATTAAGCTTTTCGAACTCTATCTGTTGATGTTTTCTTTAAGTGGTTGTTCTAGGGATATATCTTCTTAAGTTTTCACAATCTACTTAGAAATAGGATTGCATACTTTGTGAAATGTAGAAACCTGGTAGCTATGTAGGACTGTTTACCATCCCCATGCTATTATTTATGCTAGAGTTGTCATACGTATTACATTTACATACATTGTAAATCTCATTAAATTATGTTGTATTTTTTGCTTTAGTCATATGTATTTTAAAGAAATTAAGAATTATAATAGTCTTCCTATATTTACCTAGATTTTTACCATTTCTGATGGTCTTCATTCTTTCCTGAAAATCTGAGTTTCCCTCTAGTGTCATTTTACTTCAGCCGGAATAACTTTTTAAATAGATTTTTTATAACATGTTTTCTGTCAACAAATGCTTGGCTTTTGTATTCTTTTTTAGTGTATTTCCTTTAATCTCTTCTTGGAGGATATTTTCACTGGCTTGACTCTTTCTTTTCTCACATTAAAGATGCGGTTTCCACTTTTATTTTTCTTTGGCTTCATTAGCTTCTGGCGAGATGTCAGTGATCACTCAAATATTGTTCCCTGTATGTAATGTGTTGTTTTTCCTCTGGCAGTTTTCAAGATTTTCTGTCTTTAGTTTTCAACAGTTTGTCTGTATGTAGCTAGGCATGGTTTTATTTGGTTTTATCCTACCTGGGATACACTGAACTTGAGCCTGTAAATTTATATCTTTCATCGAATTGGGACTTTTTTTGGCCATTATTTCTTCAAATATTATTCTGTCCCATTTGCTCTCTTCTAAAATTATTTAATATGCAGCTATAGTATATAAAACATTTGACTATTATCCCACTGGTCTTTGAGACTCAGTTATAATTTTTATTTTTTCCTTTTCTTCAGACTGGATAATTTCTATGGCTTCATTTTCAAGTTAATTGACTTTTTTCTCTGTCATTTCCATTCTGCTGTTAGACTTATTGAGTGATTTTTTTTTTTAATTCACAACTAAAAACAGTTTTAGAATTTCTGTTTGTTGATTTTTTTTTTTTTTTTTTTCTTTTTCTGAGACAGAGTTTCACTCTTGTTGCCCAGGCTGGAGTGCAATGGCACAATTTTGGCTTACTGCAACGTCCACCTCCTGGGTTCAAGTGATTCTCCTGCCTCAGCCTCCCAAGTAGATGGGATTATAGGCATGTGCCACCATGCCCAGCTAATTTTTGCATTTTTAGTAGAGACAGGGTTTTGTCATGTTGACCAGGCTGGTCTTGAACTCTTGACCTCAGGTGATCTGGCCGCCTCAGCCTCCCAAAGTGCTGGGATTACAGGCGTGAGCCACTATGCCAAGCCTGATTTTTTAAATATATGTTTTTATCTCACCGCTGAGCCTCCCTATCTTTCCGTCCCACCAGGACAAATAGGCATTGAAGCATCGTTTCTTTGTGGAACTGTGGTTTATTATCCTGCTAGTGCCGCTGTGCTTGTGGGCACCTTCCTACTCATCCATTTTCCTGTTCTCTACCTCATACTGTATGTCACAGAGATGCCATTGACATTTATGTTAATGAAAAAATTATCAACATTCATTAGTGTTACCTGATCTATCAACAGGCATTCTCACAGATTCCAGTGCTTGCCTGGGGCTGAGAGGCAGATTATACCTAAAGTGTGTGGAGGGCGTGTCGGTGGGGGAGAGCAGAGGAGGAAATCTTGTTCATGTGCAGGCTGCTCATTACAGCTTTATCTCAAAGCATTGGCATGATCTTGTCCTGTTTTTTACTCTTTAGTAACTATTCTTTTAATATTATGTTAATATTATATTTTATATACTATATAAAATAATGTATAGCTAATAATATAATTATATAAAATGATAATATTTTAATATTATGAAATATTTAATATGAAATTTCTTTGATTTGTATCTTAAATGGCTGGAATATATTTTCAAATATTTTCTTCTCAAGAATATATTAGGGATATATATTTTTAAAGCCCACTCCACTTTTAAATCGACATATAATTCACATGCCATGAAATTCATTCTGTTAAAAACTATACAATTCTGTGTTGTTGGTATATTCACAAAGTTGCGCAACTATTACAACTATCTAACACCATGTAATTTCAGAACATTTCTAATACTTCCAAAGACATCCTGTACCTACTTGCAGTCACTTTTCATTTTCCCTTCCCCTTATCTTCTGGCAACCACTAATCTACTTTCGGTCTTTACAGATTTGCCTATTCTGAACATTGCATATAAATGGAATTATACAATATTTGTCCTTTTACATATCTGTATTTGAGTTATTTCTATTTTGTGGCTATTATGAATAACTCAGCTATGAACATTTGTGTGCAAGTTTTTGTGTGGATATATGTTACCATTTCTCTTGTGTATTTACCTAGGAGTATTGTGTATTTACCTAGGAATGAAGTTGCTGGGTTCTAAGCCCTGTCATAGAAATGGATTCTGTTAGTGTCACACATTAGTGATAATAACACTAATGAAAGTATCTTCTTTTAAAAACTAAGTAAATATTTCTTTGTAAGTGTGTGCGTGTGTGTGTGTGTGTGTGTGTTTGAGATGGAGTTCTGCTCTTGTTGCCCAGGCTGGAGGGCAATGGCACCATCTCTGCTCACTGCAACCTCCACTTCCTGGGTTCAAGCATTCTCTTGGCTCAGCCTCCCGAGTAGCTGAGATTACAGGCACCCACCACCATGCCTGGCTACTTTTTGTATTCTAGTAGAGACGGGGTTTCATCATGTTGGTCAAGCTGGTCTTGAACTTCTGACCTCAGGTGATCTACCCACCTCGGCCTCCCAAAGTGCTGGGATTACAGGTGTGAGCCACCGCGCCTGGCCTCACTGTGTTTCTTTATTGCTCTGTCCAGCAGCCTTTGTTTGTGTTGTGCTGTGTGCATATGCGTGTTTGTGTGTGTGTGTTTTCAGCTCATTTTCATCAACCTTACTTTTAGTGGAAAAGAAATTCTTTAGTGGAAAGTCTTTTTAGTGAATAGACTTCTAAGATTCTGGCATCAGGCTTTGGAGGTTGTGTGCATTTCTTATTTTCTGTTTTCTTTTTTTCATAGTCACTTTAGTGGGAAATTGAGAGACACGTCTTTGTTGACAGATGTTAACGAAACCAGATGTTTGAGTTCCTCTTTCCTCAGAGGTTAGTCTGTATCTTGGGTCTGACAGTGGTTCTATTGTTACAGGGTTAAAAAAAGGTCCTAACAAATTGTCAAGAAGTCAAGTCAATACATTCAGAGTAGAGGTGGGACAATGGTGGTGGTATGAAATTTTCACAGGGTGTTTTGTTTAGCACCTTTTCAGGGCATTTTACTGGGATCGCTTTCAGGTGTAGTTGACCTTAGTTTTAAAAACGCATCAGAAATGAACCTCAGCCAGCTGTCTTCCCAAAACAGATGATGACACAAGCAGCCATGTGAATCCAGACGCGCTGCAAGAGCATGGAAGCCCTGGGGAGGGAGGAGGCGAGACAGTCATGGTGGCCCCCTGGGAGGAGTGGGCGTTTTACCCTCAGAGCAAGGCCAGGACTGGGTGTGATTGATCCATCTTGCGTCTTAAGAAGTAGAACAGTCTGGTTGTAGGGTGGGTATCAGATTGGCTGGGGCAGAAAAGGATGCTGAGTAACCCTTTGCCATTGTTGGTGGTTTAAACTCCGGTGACAGCAGCAGACGTGGAGAGAAATGGATGGACAGGTCGAGATTTAGAGACATTCCGGTTAGAAATAGCAGAGTGAAGACATTTATCTCCTTGAAACTGCTAAAAGCAAGAAAAAAAGGTAAAGGAGAAAAACTTACTTTTCATAATCCTAAATCGTGTGATAGAAATATTTGCCAAATACAATACAGTTTGAGCGGAATGAATGGAGAGCACACAGAGTGGAAACATATTTCTGAAATTTCATGTTGGGCCACATTTTCCAGCAGTGGGTGGCACAATTCTAATGGGGCCAACCCATGCTCCTTTACATGAACCGGAGTGGTCTGGGGTCACAGGGTACCTGCAGGGTTCCCGACCTCACTGCATATCACAGAGTGGAAGGGTGTCTGGTGGAGGCAGAAGCTCCAGATACATCTTTGTAAGGAACAACTGCCAGGTGTCAGTTGCTCTGAGGCTGCTATTCACAAGCACACACATACATACGTTTACACACATGCAGTCTCAACCACGACACAAGCCTTCATGACATACAGGGGGTGTGATCAGCAGTCATGCACACCACTATTACTCATCTAGAGAAATGATGGAAATAAATTATCAATTAAAATAACAATAAAACTATAGAGTTTCTAGAAAATTACCTGGCAAAGAATGGACGATATCTTTAGGGTGAAAAATTAGAAACAATTTAAAAACATTTTAGAAACACCAGATAGTTATGAAAATGTTAATTTTTCCCAAATAGTTTATACGTTCAATTCAGTTTGAATTAAAATCCCAGCAGATGTTTGTGGATGCTTGGGAAACTGATTCTGAAATTTATATGAAAGAATAAGGCTCTACAAAAAGGTTAGGCAATTTTGAAAAAGTAGGGCAAAGAGTTGGCATGCATCCCATTTTACAAGGCCATCCTCATGGAATGTGTGGTTGTCTGTGGGAGCCAACCAAGAACCTAGCAAAGCAGAGAAGAAAACCCATGTTCACCAAGCTTGATGTGTGATAGCAGAGGCAATGTGAATTAGTGGGAAGCACGTCTTATTCATTGATGAGACTTGAAAAATTGGCCCACTATTGTATTTGGAGGAAAATTTTAAACCTTTTAACTTTGGACATACAGGTGAGCTCCAGGCCAGTTCATACTCTAAATGTGAAAAATAAAATTACAAATCAAATAGAAGAAAATGTAGGAAAATATTCTTGTGACTTTTAAGTAGGAATAATTTATTTAAAATTTGCCAAAGTAAAAACCATAAGTGAAAAAATAGATGGATTTTATTATGTCAAAACTAAATATTTCTATTCTATAAAGGACAACAAAGACAAAATTAGTAACTGGTTGATGTACTAGATGAAGATATTTGCAATGTCCAATGCCAACAAGAATCAATATCTAGACTATTAGAAGTCAGAAAGGGAAATACAGTAAACCTGATAGAAAATGGACAAAGGGTGTAAATAGACATTTTGCAGAAGAAGAAAACTGAATGTTTAATAAAGCATGTGAAGAGATGTTTAGCTATCTTAGTAAATGAGAAATGAAATTAAAACAACAGTAAGAGATGACTTTGAGTCTACATGGATAGGAAAAATTAGAAAACTGATTCACATTAAGTGCTGGTGAAGATATGAGTAATAGAGAATCTTTGAACACTGTTAGTTGCAGCTTTAACTAGTCACCCAACATCTAAATAATATTAAGAATATATGTTTCTATAACCTAGGGAGCCAATTCCTGGTTACTCCTTCTAAGAAAAATTTTGCACAAGTCCATGAAGAGATAGGTACAGAAATGTTTAATAAATCATAGTTTTGTTAAGGAATTGGAAGTAAGCTGGGTGGCCATAGGTAGGGGAATTGAGAAATAAACCCCGGGCCTCATATGTAGGGTACTGGACAGCAATCAGAAATAACAATCTAGGATTTACCTAGAGTCATGGTTAGATATCAGAACATACAATGAGTAGAAAATAGGAAGAATAGTTCAGAATATTATTTAGGTAGGTTAAAAATATGCACACAGTAAAATACTATATATTTTTACAAATATACACATGTATTAATAAGTAAGCATATAGAGAATTTATTAGAAGTATATATAAATTAAATATAATAGGTGGCTGTGGAGAAAAGTAATAGTAATAAAGCACAAAATATGGAAAATAATAAAATAAAATAAAAGAGACCTTGTATAAATAAAGATTTATGAAAGGAACTAGGAAATATTATTTTCCAGTTAATGCACCTGGGATCTCAATAGAGACACAAAGTGACATAAAGACAAAGCAGAAAAATTTCAAAGACATAAAGAAGAAGAAAACTTTTTTAAAAATAAAGGAGTGTCCAAGTCTTCAAATTAAAATGGTACCCTTTGTCCCAGAAGAAAAGAGACAAAATGATCCTTATGATATTCTGGTAATGTTATAGGCTAGACAGAGGCAGAACTCTGTGAATCAAAACAAACAAAATACAGAGGGAAAGTCACATTGGTCTCAGACTCAGCAGCATCTTTTAATATGAGGAGATAGTGAAGAAATGAAAATTTTATATGGCCCTTACTTAGTTCGGCTCTAATGGCAACAGATATTTTCAGTTATTTAAAACTCAGGAAATACTGTCTGAGCCTTTTTGAAGAAACTGATGAAGACATCTAGCCAAACAAGAGATAAAAAGAGAAACAATTGAAAATAGAATCAAGGATAAATGCTACCCACAGGGATTCTGGTTACAGGATTGGATATAAGCTTCCCAGATCTTGATGATGTAGAAGTAACAATAGAATGCAGGAGAGCAGGAGTGGGATGGAAGGGCCAGAACAGGGGGCGAAGGGCTTTCTTTATGCTGCATTGTTAGCCCATGGAAGACAATACACAAAGCACATAAATCAAATACAGAGATTTACATATACAATCATTTAAAAACAACGGCATAAGATAATGGTTTATTGAATTAGAAAGGGAGGGGAGGCAGATAAGGTGGGGGAATTGTAATATACAAACATTACTCTTTCATGGATGAGAGTCAGTAAAAATAGTCTAACACTGGTAAATCAATAAATGGAGCTGAAACATGTATTAAGGAAAGTTAAGAAGTGGCCGCTGGAGAAACTAAAATCCAAGTAAGTGAGCAAGCGTTGTGGAAGAAAAGGAAGTTTTGGTTAGATGGCAGAATTTCAGAAACAGTGATCACAGGAGTGGTGCCAATTGTTCTGGTCCACAGAATGGGGATCATAGGATATTTAACCACCTCAAAATCTATGTGGAAGTGGTGATTCTTTCTTATTTTTTGAAATGAAAAGTCTCGCATATTTATTACTGAACCCAGCCAACCAACATGTTCATAACAGATTCAGAGAGAAAAATTATATTCCCAGTAAAACATGTCCAACTCTTCAGAGAGTGGTGACATTTTCAGCTCGATATGGTAACGTGACTGTGACCTTCAGGCAGCATAAATACGTGTGCCATCTCATGTACAATTCCTTAGAGACCCAGCTTGGTTCTTTTCCAGTGCCTCCAATGGCCAGGCGTGGTGGCTCATGGCTGTAATCCCAGGACTTTGAGAGGCCGAGGAGGGCGGAGTTGTACCTGATTTTATTACCAGTTTTCTTCCCAATCCACTGGGGAATGGGATGATTTTGCTTTTGTTTCTTGGCCAGAAATTGTTTAATCCTGAAAGCCTTGTGAGAAGACACGGTGAGAAGTGGAGTCAAGCACACACCAAGATGGCAGAGAGAGGAAGAGAAGGGGCTTGACATCTTTTTTTTTTTTTTTTTTTTAACACGGAATTTGACTCTTATCACCCAGACTGGAGTGCAGTGGTGTGATCTTGGCTCACTGCAACCTCTGCTTCCCAGGTTCAGGTGATTCTTCTGCCTCAGCCTCCCAAGCAGCTGGGATTACAGGCACCCGCCAGTATGCGCAGCTAATTTTTGTATTTTTAGTAGAGACAGGGTTTCACCATGTTAACCAGGCTGTTCTCGAACTCCTACCTATTGTTTGTGCTGTTAGCTGTCAGTCTTTTTTTTCTGTAAAACTGATGTGGATGGTCTGCCTGCCACTCCGTGCATCACTTTCAGCATTGTCTTGTCCCAATTCAAAATGAGTTATCCATTTACAAACTGGTGATTTCTTTTGGGCATAATTCCCATAACCTTTTCATAAAGCATCAGTGATTGCATTATTCCTCTACCCAAACTATACCGTAAGTATTGTCTTTTTGAGACAGTGTCTCGCTCTATCACTCATGCTGGAGTGCAGTGGCATGATCACAGCTCACTGCAGCCTTGACCTCCCAAGCTCAAGACATTCTCCCACTGCAGACTCAACAGTAGCTGAGCCTGTAGGCATGTGCCACCACGTCCAGCTAATTTTTGTATTTTTTGTAAAGAAGGGTGTAGAGAAAAAAATTTTACCATGTTGAGCAGGCTGGTCTTGAATACTTGGGCTCACGTGACCCACCTGTCTTGGCCTCCGAAAGTGCTGGGATTATAGGCCTGAGCCACTGTGCCTGGGCTCATTATAAATTTGATGTTTCTTCTTGTTTCAATTTTAGCAGAATTTATATTGCTTCAATAGAGTCTCTTCAAATTTATGTATTTTCCTTCTGAGTGTCTCAAACTAGAGCCTGTTCAGACATGTTATAACAGACTTGAACCAGTGTATTTTGGTGCAAAAAGTGTGAAATTCGTGCACAATTTTCTCATAAAACATGGTTTTTCATGAACTTCTTGAAGATCCCTTGTACTGGCAACCTGTATTCAAGAGGATATAAAAATGATTGTAGATGTCCAAATGCCACACTTTTCTGGGATGCAAGGATAGTTCAACATATTCAAGCAAATCAACGTGATATACCACTTGAACAGAATGAATGATGAAAACCACATCATCTCAATAGATGGAGAAAAAGCAATTCACAAAATTCAACATCTAGTCGAAATCCTAAACAAAATAGAGAAGGAAATTTACCTCAACAATAGAAAGCCCATCCATGAAATAACCACAGCTGAAATAACCAAGCAGGGAAAATGGAATGCTTTTCCTGTAAGATCTTGCATGATGCAAGAATGCTTTCATCCCTTCTATTCAATAAATACTGGCTGACCCAGCCAGAGCAATTAAATAGCAAAAGAAATAAAACTCATCCGAATCAGAAAGAAAGAAGTAAAATTATATTTTTATGTAGATGACATGCTCTTCTGTGTAGAAAATCACAAACAGGCAGTCAAAATACTACTGGAAATAATAAACACATTCAGTGTATTTGCAGAATATAATATCAGCACCAAAAATTAATTGATTTTTCAGACATTAAGAATAAACAATTTTAAACCAAAATTAAAAAACACTTCCATTTGCTAGAGAACTTAAAGTAAGAAATACTTAGGAATAAATGTTAAAAGGGGAGAAGTTTGTACCTTGAAATCTACAAACATTTATCAAAATGATTAAAAACATATATAGAGATACAACCCATATTTATGGATTGGAAAAATTAGTATTGTTATATGATTATATAACCCAATTTGGTTTAGAGTCAACACAATACCTGTAACAATTCCTATCAGTTTTTGTTAAAGAAACAAAAAACAGGCTGGGAAAAGTGACTCACTTCTGTTGGCCACGCTGGTCTCAAACTCCTGACCTTAAGTGATCTACCCATCTTGGCCTCCCAAGATGCTGGGATTACAAGCGTGAGCCAGAAGTGATGATTATTTCTAAGGTGAGTCCTTTTGAGTCTGCCTATGAAATGGAACATCCCCGTTGATACTGGGGCTTTTTGGTGTGTAGCAGACAGAACAGGTCCCAGTGACTAGCGCAGTTTCTACCTCAAAAGTCTCAAAACACAGTAATATTGGGAGGCAGGTGTTTTAATGACCAACATAGCTACGTTTTCTTTTGGGACACCGGGGGGAGGGGGGGGCAAAAGGAGAGGTCTGTGGGAGATAACAAGAAAGAAAGCTCCTTTGATGCCTCTAGATTTGGCCGTTTCTAATTAATGACAGGATTTCTCAGATAAGCTCCTCAGATAGAATGCCAGACTGATGAGATTTTTTTATGTTGGATTCAGTGACTCGGGGGAATGAAAATCCCTGCTTGAGATTCTTTTTTAGTTACTTTGGGATTAAGCTTCCCAGATCAGATACAAGACACCCAGTTAAATTTGAATATCAGATAAAAAAGTAATTTTTAAAGTTTATGTTCTATGTGATATTTGGGGTATACTTATACTAAAAATTATTGTTTTTCCAAAATTAACTGATGTCTTGTGTTATTTGTTAAATATACAACATTATTTGTGATAAATGGGAAGTTGCCCGAGGAGACAAAAAGAAAGGAATCCTTTTCTAGAAAAGTTGTCAATTAGCAATAATCGCACCTCAGATAAACCTCAAAGTGTTGGGACTAATCCAGGTTCTTTCTTCTCTTTAAGAAAGTGGAATCTCAGCCGGGCGCAGTGGCTCATGCCTGTAGTCCTAGCACTTTGGGAGGCTGAGGTGGGTAGATCACGAAGTCAGGAGATGGAGACCATCCTGGCTAACATGGTGAAACCCCGTCTCTCGTAAAAAAATACAAAAAAATCAGCCGAGTGTGGTGGCATGCACATGTAGCCCAAGCTACTCGGGAGGCTGAGGCAGGAGAATCACTTGAACTCAGGAGGTGGAGGTTGCAGTGAGCCAAGATGCATCACTGTGCTCCAGCCTGGGCAACAGAGCGAGACTCCATCTCAAAAAAAAGACAAAGAAAAAGAAAAAGAAAGTGGAATCTTTCTTCTTTTCTTTTCTTTTCTTTTTTTTTCTTTCTCCTTCCTTCCTTCCTTCCTTCCTTCCTTCCTTCCTTCCTTCCTTTCTCTCTTTCTTTTCTTTCTCTCTTTCTTTCCCTCCCTCCCTCCCTTCGTTCGTTCCTTCCTTCCTTCCTTCTCCTTTTTTTTGATGGTGTCTTGCTCTGTTGCCCAGGCTGAAGTGCAATGGCGTGATCTCGGCTCACTGCAAGCTCCACCTCCCGAGTTCTGGCGATACTCCTGCCTCAGTCTCCTGAGTAGCTAGGATTACAGGCACATACCACCATGCCTGGATAATTTTTATATTTTTAGTAGAGACAGTGTTTAACCATGTTGGCCAGGTTGGTCTTGAACTCCAGACTTCAGGCCATCCTCCTGCCTTGGCCTCTCAAAGTTTTGGGATTACAGGTGTAAACTACCATGCCCAGCCTGGAATCTCCATTTTTTCTTATGTCAGGTGGGCCTATATCAGCAAGGGAAAGAGGTCACTGTTGAAGGTGAGTGGATAGTAGAGATAGTTATAAAAATGTTAGTCTGAAATCCTTCAATGAGAATAAGGTTTATCGTTTTTTTTGTGAGAATGGGAGGTTGCCAGTTTTGGGGATGATCCTATATATTTCAACAGCTCCCCTCTTCCCTGCATGGCTTTGCCCCAGCACCCAGCTATGTTGTGGCTCTTGGTGCTTTATATTTCAAGTTTCATGAGATATAAATTGTCCTGAGCTCTCTCAGGAAATTAAATCTTTGGGAAAATACATTAAGTGCAAAATTGCTTCCCCTTCCTCCTGTTGTTACTGAAAAAAAGTAACATCTTCTTCACAAAGTTATTTTGAAGACAAAATGAAATAATATCTATTAAAATGTATTGTGAACATACAGATTTGAATTGAAGACTGTTCTGTGAATTTAGTGAGGATATTATAAAGTTTTTGTTAAAATTCTATTACAGATTATTTCAATCATGAATCAACTCGTTTAAGATAGTGTTTTTGTCACATTTTTATTACCCCAAAATGAATAATTATTCATTTCATTAATTCATTTTCATTATCAGCAATTAAGATCAAGGTGAATTATAGGGAAATGACTATATTACTCAGAATTGAAAGGTTTGTTGTCTGTACAAGCGAGTCTTGGATTAAAAATTTAGGTTCTTATTTTTATTTTAAGGACAAAATTTATCTTGGTATGCTTGGTAAAGTGTGCTGTTTTCTCTCTAAAGGAAGAGAAAGGAAGACAATTTTTTGGTAGGCAGATTCTGTGTGTAAACATGTATCTCTAAATAGTAGGATGTAAATCAAATATTGGCAAGTCAAATTTTATTAATTAAAAAGTCCTTCTCCAGTCTGAAGTATGCTGATTCCCAGAGGCACAGCTGACCTGCAGTAGAGCAGGGATGGAAAGGACTTAGTTGCCCACATCAGGTGATGGTACAGTAGCTCCCCTGCTAGTTCTACACAACTTGTCATTGTGTGAAATAGCAGGAAATGCTAAATAGGAAGTAATCTGTATGGGCAGAAAGAGAAATAAAACCAGTACTCTTAAAATGATTTTCTGCAATTTAATCTGAACATATTCACATATATTAAGAACTTCCTATTATTAGCATGTAAGTATTTGCCATCCATACATGGCTTTTCCTAGGGTTTTTTCCATGTTGTCACCAGGGCATTGTGTTAAAATGAAATCCTGGTCATGCTACTCTGCTCACACCCTTCTTCAGGCAGCACTCCCGCATGAAGCTGCAGTAGCTGAGCCGGGTCCTGGCCTGCCCATCTCCGCAGCCTCAGGCTTCCAGGCTCCTTTCCTTGCACGTGGCCATCCGCGTGGACTGGACGAGGACTGGTGGTGTTTCCGGACCCGACAGTTATAGCAGGGTGACAAGCGATATCCTGAAGACAAGTCCAAAACGGAGCTTCTGGTGTCTTGCCTTTACCTGTAAAACCTTTTTTCCTCACTTGGTCTTACTGTGTCAGTACGTGGGATTTTCATTCTCCAGTTTCTCAGGCCCAGAATCTGGGTGTTACTGATCTCTATCCCCTGCTCACAAATCTCAGCATCCAAACCTCCCGGCCCCCAACCCGCGGCCTTCGGACGCACAGGGATCCCAACGTTTCCGGCAGATCCAGCCCTTCCGGCATGGGCTCTGCGCTGCGCGGCCGCTCGGCCTTCTGCGCGGGATCAGCCCTCAGTCCCAGCAGCTTTGGGGAAATGAGAGTCAGATCCCCACGTGCCTCTCTGCTCAGGCCTTTCAGGGGTGCTCCATCGCACGCAGAGGACATGCCAGTTCCTTAATGGGTCCTGTGGGACGGACCTCTCTCTTTGCTCTTTGACTTCTCTCCCTACTCCGCTCCCCTGCTTTCTGGATCTTTTGAACACATCCCATGCTCCAGCGTCAGGAGGTACCCGCCTGCTCCGCTGCCTCTCCTCCAAGGCTTCCTTCCAATGTTACCTTCCTCCTGAGTCCTTCCCGAAAGACATCTAGACTGCACACCACACCGCACACCATGCACAAACCACACTCCCCCATACCATGCACACACACGCCACACACGCACATTACACACACGCCACACCATGCACACACACACTACACACCATGCACACAAGCCACACATTACACACGCACCACACACCACGCACAAACCACACACACCACACACTGTGCACAAACACGCATATACACACACACCACACAACATGTACACGTCACACACACCACACACACACCACACCCCATGCACACACATGCCACACACACACTACACATATACGACACATAGACTCCCCACACCAAACACACACAACACACACATTCTGCACACCACACACATTCCACACAAACCGCATCCATCACACACACTGCACACACCATGCACACTACATACACATTCCACACATCCTACACACCCCCCACACACAGATCACACACACCACACCTCCCCCACACTCCACACATCACACCAGCCATACCACACACCACAACACATACAACCCCCTACACCCTCCACACACCCCACCCCACACACAACACACACAATACACACACCTCACACACTACACACACCACATACACCACACACCACACCCCCCCACACCATGTGCCACACACATGCATGCCACGTCCACACACCACATGCACACAACATACATTCACCATACACATCACACACCATACACACACAAACACACATGCCACACACACCGCACACACACACACCATGCATTCGCATGCCACACACAGAGCCTCCACCACACAGAAACACTCCACACACACCACGTGCTCATTCCACATAAACACCCTCATACACAAACACATCCGCTAGCTACATACCATGAACACATGACACAAACATCATACACCCCCTGAAAAACTGTATTCAAAAGGACATGTGTGTGTGTGGTGTGTGTGTGGTGTGGGGAGTTTGTGTGTGGTATATATGTAGTGTGTGTGTGGCATGTGTGTGCATGGGGTGTGGTGTGTGTGACGTGTACATGTTGTGTGGTGTGTGTGTAATGTGTGTTTGTGCACAGTGTGTGGTGTGTGTGGTTTGTGTGTGGTGTGTGTGTAATGTGTGGTTTGTGTGGTGTGTGTCGTGTGTGCAAAAGTACATATCCTGTAGGCCTTTGTTTAAACTAACAGCATCAGACCAGCACTGTGTGGGTAATCACATGGAACTAATGGCGATCCAGGTATTTTGTGACTCACACAACCCCTTCCCTCCCCAGAAAAACCCCAACAGGAACCCACACAGGACTTTTATCCTAATGAAATTCGGTAGGCACAAAGAACATCCCCCCAACCCCAAATTCAATGAGTAGCTTTGGAAAATGGTGGTCATGTGTAAGGTGGAAATCCAGTTCTCCTCTTTGGGGGGCACTAGTTGAGGTTTCAGTTTTGAAGTGAGGTTCCTCATTATATGAATAGTTACTCTGTTTTAACTTTATACTTGCAGGAAGATAATTTCTGAATCAGTGTCTAGAATCACTACATAGACCTATTACCTGAAGAACAGTGGGTGGAGGGAGTAGTAGGAGATAATGGAGAGATATACATTATTTTTAAAAATGGAGATGCGTTATAATTTACTTAACACTTTTACTCATAAACATCAGGATTATGGAGACTCTCAGGGTCTTATAAACTTGAGTCATAGAAAATTAACAAAACCCTGAAGGATTTTTAAAGAGAAAGTTTAGGGCAGAGGCTGCCAGATAATGGCCAGGCTGCTTACTTGCTCTGAATGCTCCTGAAACAAGTTTTGGCATAAATGAGCGAGTGTCCTTTATTTTACGCTAAAATTTTATCTTCTCCATGGAAATATTTTGCCCCCAAATGTTTCTTTTCTCTTTTGGGAAGAGAAATGGGCAGGGCCATGATTAAGCTATTTGTTTTGGAATAAATAAAATAAATTTTCACTGGACTGTTAAATTATAACTTTAACTGGAAGTAGATTTACTAGGTCAGTGGCTATGGATTGATTCCATATACCCAGGGACTGTGTTTCCTTTTTTAAAGTAAGAGGATGAAGAGATGAGCCTAGGACCAAGCTTCACTAACCCTGCCTCCTCTGTTGTTCTTCCCCCAAAGGCAAAATGACCCAGAATGTTTTTGCACCTGGGATTAATTTTTAGTTGAAATCCAATGCTGAAATAAACAAGAGGGGCAGCTTGCTTCCACTCTGGAAAATTTGGTGAAGGTTAAGTTATCAGTGATTCAAGCCAAGCCATTTTATACATGGTGATTCAATTGATAGAAATGGTCTCCATTAAAATTTTTTTCTGTGGGCTGCTAATTGCTATTTTCAGCCTACAATTTCTTGCAGATGATTTGTTTGAAACCATGATTGTGGCTTCTGCTAAACCCTTTGAAATTCAGCCTTTTAATCCTATGCTTTACAAATTGTTTTAAAAGTACTGATCTAATTAAACAAATTGATGCAAATATCACTTGCCAAGACCAAATTCTTCTTGTCTAATGGACACTCTTTGTTCACATCATAACTTTAATTAAACTCATGGATTCTGACATGCACAGTCAAATGTGCCTCAATCATCTTCAGCATCAATGTCCGTGAAATTGGAGCATGTCTAGGTTTCATGGTACAGCAATGCCCTGGACCTTCCAGCTTAAAAATATCACTAACAACGTGGGTCTTTTTTTTTTTATTCTTTTTTTGCTTGTTGAGTCACCAGAATGCTTTTGTCTTTATGAACAAACATGGTCTGATGACTTATAGTTAATGGTTAGAATAATATATTGATAAATTGCTGCAACTGTATCCTTTATATCCATCGAGTTTATTTTTGTTTTAGATGTTGTGTTTTCATCTCAAGTTCTGTGAGTCTTTTTATATCTTCCCATTTCTCACTAAATTAAGTTCACATTTCCTTCTAGATTCTTGAGCATAATAAACACATTTATAATAGTTATTTTAACATCCTAGATGTTAAATAATAAATAATTTTCCTGTTTCCTTTATACTTGAATCATATTTTTCTGTTTCTTTTATACCTGGTAAATTTTAGTTGAATGTTGGCCATTTTTGGCCATTGTGAATGAAGTTGGGTACTGGATTTTGTTGTATTTCTTTAAATAGTGTTGCACTTAGTTCTGGAATATAGTTACTTATAACCAATGAAATTCTTTCCAGATTTGCTTGTAAGTTTGTTCAAAAGAGTCTAGAAGTCTTTTGTCTAGGGTTAATTTAGTCCCATTCTTAAGGCAATATTTTCTGAGGGTTCTGCTCAGATTAAGAAGTCTTTTCCCTCTGGCTAACGTAAATACAAACTGTTCCCAGCCTCCTGCTTTCTGGCTGTTTGTTCCCCTGCTTTGGGTAGCTCCCTTGTGTACACACATCAATACTCAGATGAGGACTTGCGGGAAGTATAATTAACATCTGCAAATCTGAGGAGCTTTCTCCATGCATATTCTTATTTCTGGTGCTGATCTGTGAATTCCGACTACCTTGTCCTCCCAGACTCAGATTTCTTGTCTTCTCAACTAAGCCAAACTGTCAGGCTCCTGCCAGGGCTCAGGCAGTACTTCTCGTTTTTGTTCATTCTCTCAGAGGTACTAGCCTTGCACATCTGTTGTCCATTGCCTGCACGTTGTTGTTTCTTGTGTTTTGTGTGTGGCTTTCTAGTTTAAGGTGGAAGGGAAAATCTGATTCCTGTTGCTTAATTATGGCCAAAAGAGGAGGTTACCATGGCCCCCCATTATCAGTGGGAGATGGTGCTAAGATTTTTAGTGGATGCCTGAAACCTCAAATAATACCAACCCCCACCCCACACACAGAGAGAGTCACGTGTTCTTAATGATGGGGATACACTCTGAGGAATGTACCATTAGGTGATATTGTCATTGTGCAAACAACACAGAGGGCACTTACACAACCTAGGTAGTAATGCATATTACATGCCTAGGCTTTGTGGTATAACCTATTCCTCCTAGGTTACACACTTGCATAGCATGTTACTGTAATGAACACTATAGACAATTGTAACACAATGATAAATATTTGTGTGTCTAAACATACTGAAACATAGAAAGGTACAGTAAAAGTACAGTATAAAATATAAAAAATGGTACACCTGTTATTTCCCCTTCCCATGAACGTAGGTTGCAAGGCTAAAAGTTGCTCTGGGTGAGTCAGTGAGTGAATGTGAAGACCTAGGACATTACTGTGCACTACTATAGGCTTTTTAAGCACTGAACATCTAGGATACACTAAATTTATTTAAAAATTTATTTCTTCAATAATAAATCAACCTTAGTGTACAATAACTTTTTTACTTTGTAAACGTCTAAACTTGTCATAACACTTAGCTTACAACACAAACACATCCAGCTGTACACAAATATTTTCTTTCTTTATATCCTTCTTCTATAAGCCTTTTTTCTATTTTTAATATTTTTAATTTTCATTTTGCTGTTTAAACTTTCTTGTTAAAAACAAAGACACAAACACAACACAGTAGTCTAGGCCTACGCAGAGTTAGGCTTGCCAAGGTCATTTCTTCCACTTCCACATCTTGTCCTACTGGAAGGTCTTCCAGGGCAATAACAAACACGGAGCTGCCATCTCCTAGGATACCAATGCCTTCTGGATACCTCCTGAAGGACCTGCGTGAGGCTATTTTACAGTTAACATTAAAGAAATAATTAGAAAAAGTACACTCTCAAATAATGATAAAAGTATATAGTACATACACAAACCAATAATGTGGTGGTTTATTGGCATTATCACACATTCTGTACTGTACATAACTCTGTGTGCTGTACTTTTATATGACTAGCAGTGCAGTGGGTTTGTGTACACCAGAATCACCACAAACACATGAGTAATATGTTGTACTGCGACATTAGGACAGCTATGACATCATTAGGTGATAGGAAGCTTCCAGCTCCAGTATAATCTTATGGCACCACCATAGTATATGTGATCCGTCGTTGACTGAAATGTTGTTGTGTGGCATATGACTGTATTGTTATTTTTCTATGTATAATACCTAAGATAAAGTTTAATTTATAAATGAGGCATAGTAAAAGATTAGCAATGATAACTAATAGACCAATTACAATAGTATACTGTAATAAAAGTTATGTGAATGTGGTCTCTCTCAAAATATCTTATGGTCCTGTACTTACCTATTTTCAGACTGCAGTTGACTCCGGGGAATTGAAACTGTGAAAAGCAAAACCTCGGATAAGGAGGGATTACTGTATCTCCTTTGTGTCTGATAGTATGCTTCATATATTAAAGGGATGTGCTAGGAAATAATTCAAAAAATCCTCACTGTGCACATGCTAAGGGCAGGCAACAAGTTAAGCACGCTGAGGAATTATTAACTGAAGAACAATCAAGAGTCGTGCTTACTTCTCTAACCATGAGCTCAAAGAAACAGGACCAGAATGTGTTGTGTGTCATAAAAGAGATATGAACAGCATATTATAGGGTGAGAGGGTGAAGAAAATAGGCTGGTAGGAATAATAAGAGCAGAGCATGAACACATAAGGGAATGAAAACTGATGACAAAGAGAAGTATGTTGGGGTCTGGGGAGCCGGCGAGAGGCAGGGAGCGACCATGGTGGGTGAGGTCAAGCAGGGGTCAGTAAAGCGCCATGGTGGGCAGTGGCTTCACTGGAGCTGAGTTTGGCCTCTTTAATTCATATTATGACATTCTATGGTCAAGGGAGGCATTCTGTTTAATTTTAGTGCATAACAACTTATGCATTCTAAAAAATTCTGTTTTGGAATTTCTGGTAAGCTAAATAATGATCCTCCAAATATGTCCATGCCCTAATCTCCAGAACTGTGAATGTTAGTTTCTATGGCTCAAGGCACGTTGCAGATGTGAATAAGTTAAGGCTCTTGTGATAGGGGGATTGTCCAGGTGGGCCTGGTGTAATCATGAGGGTTCTTATAGGAGGTGGAAAGAGCCCTCAGAGACAGACTAGAAGGGGCTGTGATGATGGAAGCAGAGACTGGGGTGATGTGCTTTGAAGATGGAGGAGGGGGCCACAAGCCTAGGAATGCAAGTGCTGCTACCAGCTGAAAAAGGCAAGAAACCAATTTTCCCCTCAGGGCCTCCAGAGGGAACCAGCCCCGGGACACCTTGACTTTATCTCAGTGAAACTGAATTTGGAGTTTTGACATTTTGAGCTGTCAGAGAATAAAAGTGTGTTGGTTTAAATCACTAAATTTGTGGTAATTTGTTACAGCAGAAATAGGAAATGAATACAGAACTGTATATTCAAAATAACAAATTAAGGTGTCTACTCAATAGCGTTTTCTTACTATCTAAATGGAAACAGAAGAAAAGAAAATGGGAAAAAACCCATACTGAGTTGCTTATACTGTGAGTTTCTGCACAGGATATATTGTTAGGCACACAGAAAGGTAAAGGGGTTACTGGTAAATGTTTTTTACTCTAATCTCTGTGACTCTGAGCACTGTTTAAAGTCGAGATACAATTTTCTGATTCTTTAAAATCAATAATCACCATTATCTTAGGCACGGGAAGGGTAGCAATGATACACTTAAGAAATAATAGTTGTTGACCATTCTGAGTGCATAACAGGATTATCTTATTGCATCATCTCAGCGACACTATCAGTGGGTACTGTATTGCTATTTTCCTCATTTTTCTGGCATAGATAGAAAAGTGAATACCTTTTCCAGGGTCACACAGATGAGATGTGTTAGAGCTGCTGTTTGCACCTTGGCCTCCTACCTCAAGAAGCCCAAAAGGCAGTCAGAAGTTTTGTTTACTGGTTGTGCAATTTGTTTATAGTCTCACAGGACAAGTTTTTCATGAAGATGAATAATCTTATAATATTGGGTAACTCTGCTGAGACCAGAGGGTTTTTTCCTCCCCTTTTTCCCCCACATAGAAATAGGCAAATCTTTCTTCTGAAATGGTGGGGGACATTTTTTAAACACTGTAGCTATGCATCATGAGGTTCAGTTGTTTGGCCCAAGTTGACTTACTACTTGAATTAAAAGAAGATTCAAGTCAGATGGATGGCTAGTTCCATCAGACATACTATGTAAATTCAGATGCAGGGAAGACAAAACAAAACCCAATTCCACTGTCTTGTTAGACAACCATACCTATGAGCTTCTCTACTTAGATGGGTAGACAACCATGCAGATGAGTGTTACCCAATAGAAATATAATGTCAACCACATGTACAAGCAACATATGCAATTGAAAATTTTTAGTGACCACATTAAAAAAAAGGAAAAATTAGCTGGCTTGGTGGCACACACCTGTAATCCCAACTACTCAGGAGGCTGAGGTGGGAGGATTGCTGGAGCCTAGGAATTCGAGGCAGCTGTGAGCCAAGACTGCGCCACTGCACTCCAGCCTGGGCGACAGAACGAGACTCCGTCTCAAAAAAAAAAAAAAAAAAAGGAAAAAGTAGTCTTAAAATCATTTACCTCAATATAATCAGAATATTAACATTTCAATTGATGAGATATTTTACCTTCTTTATTTGGTCATACCAAATCTTTGAAATCCAGTGTGTGTTTTACACTTACAGCAGATTTTAATTTGATTGAACCACATTCCAAGTGCTCAGTGGCCAGCTCAGTGTCCTAGGAGCTTCCATATGAGACCCTGTGGATATACTGTTTCTTTATGTAGCTCATCCTACATCCTGATATCCACTGACACCCTGGAATTAAGGAGAGCTAGAAATTCTCTTGCGTTTTTGGGCTACCAAGGAGGGTTCTGTAGGAAATAACACTGAGATCCCAGTATGTGCTTTGCAGTGCCCCATATCCCACCCAGGGACTGTGTATTTTGGCCATCAGAGGAAAGAGAGTTTCTAGCTTCTTTCTTTCTTTCTTTTTTTTTTCTAAGACGGAGTTTCGCTTTTGTTGTTCAGGCTGGAGTGCAATGGTGTGGTCTAGGCTTACCACAAACCTCCACCTCCCAGATTCAAGCAATTCTCCTGCCTCAGCCTCCCCAGTAGCTGGGATTACAGGCATACACCACAACGCCTGGCTAATTTTGTAATTTTTGTATTTTTAGTAGAGACGGGGTTTCTTCATCTTAGCCAGGCTGGTCTCGAATTCCCAGCCTCAGGTGATCCACCTGCCTCAGCCTCCCAAAGTGCTGGGACTACAGGTGTGAGCCACTGCTCCCGGCCAAGTCTTTTAGTTTCTAGTGCCCTGGTGCCGGTGTGTAAAATCAACTGCTCTTACTACACAGGCAGACATACCTACACATGCGGCTCGGATTCTAGCAATAGAACTAGAATAGGTTGTCACCTAGTTCAACTATGGAGAGAAGTGGAGTAGTGTATTTTCCAAGATTTCAAGTTTATTTTTATGTTGAGAATGTCATAGTCATTGAACTTGGCCACTGCGACAGTAGAAATGGTGGTGGTGGTGTGTGTGTGTGCGTGTGTGTATGTGCGTGTGCATGTACGCATGTGTGACTCATGCATAACACAAAAGTGAAAAATGCTGTTTCTTGCTAGTGTTTCTGAGAGAGCATCTTGGAGCAGCTGTAGATCAAGCAGCACTCCAACATGATAGGATAGAACGCCTCCCTGACCCGCACTCCTCTGCAGACTGCTTGGCTCTGTGAGCCCGCTTCATTTATTTCCTGTTGAGGTTAAGTGTCATTCCAGTCAGCTTGTTCATCTAATTTTGTGTTAAGGAATTATGTTTTCATGCTAAGGAAATAATACATCTTTAAATTTACTTTTACAAGTAGCTTTTTGATTTTTCTTTCAGCAGTTTGGCATGGAGCAGTCTCATAGAGCATGGATCCTATGGAAGAATATGAGAAAGAACAAAATGCAGTGTTTGCATTTAAGTTTACTATCTATCTAGAGGTGGAAAAGTAAGGATTTTTTTTTCTTTTTGAGACAGAGTCTCACTCTGTCCCCCAGGCTGGAGTGCAGTGGCGTGATCTTGGCTCACTACAACCTCTGCCTCCTGGATTCAAGCGATTCTCCTGCCTCAGCCTCCTGAGTAGCTGGGATTACAGGCACATGCCGCCACACCAGGCTAATTTTTTGCTAGTAGAGACAGGGTTTCACCATGTTGGCCAAGCTGGTCTCAAACTCCTGACCTCGTGATCCGCCCGCCTCAGCCTCCCAAAGTGCTGGAATTACAGGCATGAGCGACCGTGCCTGGCCAAAAGTAAGGATTTTTAAAAGCAACTCTTGTTATAGTTGAAACAAATGAGATTACAAGTGGTTTTCTAGTTAATCCTGATGCAAGGAACATTTCTGATTAAAGATCCTGAGAATCCTAAGTAAGGGGCGGCGTCACAGCCTCATAGGTTTGAGAGCTGCAGCAATGAAAATAGTTCATAGCTTGTGCCAAAGGAGGTAAATGATACACAGCACACAATGGAACACCCAGAAGTAGACAGGGACTCAAAGGGGGAATTGTCAATGTATTAAAAAGGGCATGTAAAACTCCTGGTGAAGAGATTGTCTATTCAATGACTACGTAGATACTTGGGGAAAACAAATATTGATGTCTACCTTTATATCAAAATAACTTCTTGCTCGACAAAATTTTTATTCGGTAGGCAAAGAACCGGACATGGGATGATTGCTCCTGATATGTTCAGGGAATAATATGCAAATTAATTAGGCTGTGCAGCGGGATCAGGTTGGCACGGCAGATAGGGGCCCATTTGTAAGGAATCTTGAATGCTGGGCTTGAGAGCTGAGACTTGGCAGGGTGTGGCAGTGGGGAGATCCGCATGGAATCGTCCTGGGTGGAGCTGTGGTCTAGGAGGATGCTCATTCTTTTCACATGCTAGCCTGGTGTATTACATTCTTATATGGTATTATGAAGCTCCTAAGCACACACTGTGATTTTAGAGTATTTTCGCTCTTCTAGGAAAGCCTTTCATTTGTCTATTTAACATATCGAGTGAATGAAAACTTGCCTAATGGAATGTTATAAAAACAAAATGCTTATTGATGTTGTTTTTATTTTTCTAAAGATCAGACATGGTGCTTGATTTTTTTTCTCAGTGGTCTACTAGTTCCTGAAGAAGTTTCTCCTTTTATTCATCTCTATATTTACACTGCTTGTTACAATGCCTAGCACATTCAACAAACATTTATAATTGCCTATTGTGCCAAGACACGAGTGCAGGCACTGAGAAAACACTGATTAGCATTTATTTTCCCCCAGGTATCGAAGTCTGGCGCAGTGTCTGCCCTTAACAGAGCCTGGGGCCCAGCAGGGGAGGCTGGCAGCTCGGTGAGGATAACTCTAGGATGGAAAGGCTCGACGGTGCCATGGGAACAAGTGTAGGAGGACCGACTTTGGTCCAGGGTGAGGATCAGGGAAGAGTTCCTAGAGGAAGCATCCTTTATTCTGTGTGCCAGTCACGCAGTTCCTAATTCTCAACTCCAGTGCTGTCCTCAAGGATCTGGGATGCTGGGGAAGGAAGTCTGCAAACCACCTTGGTCCTCAGACAGAGGATCCCTGTTAGCATCTGCCAATAGTGGGGCCTATAGGGAGGCTGGCCAGCAGAACGGGAAGCAGGGTCATTGGCCATCCTGTCAGCATGCTCTGGTGGTGGCTGTTAACATCTTACTTTTCTGGGCATTCCTGAAATCGCCCTCCTGTGTCCCCTAAGAGGTGAAGTATGCCCCTTCTCAAGTTTTCACTCTGCTCTGTGGGTTCCTACCTTTCAAGGAGGCACCCAGCCCCATGCAGGGCCCCATCAGAGCTTCCCACACTGAGGTTTTGTTCCTCCAGCCCTGGGGCAGGGAAGTTGCTTTCCACAGGCCTGATCTCTGGGCTATTGCAGCTGTTCACTCTTTTATTCCTCTAAAGCCTGTGAAACTAGTTCCCTGTATTAAATTCCATCTGCCAAAACACCTAGCATGTGTCTTTCTTTTTTTTTTTTTTTGGGACAGAGTCTTGCTCTGTCACCCAGGCTGGAGTGCAGTGGTGCATCTCGGCTCACTGCGAGCTCCACCTCCTGGGTTCACTCCATTCTCCTGCCTCAGCCTCCCGAGTAGCTGGTACTACAAGTGCCCCCCAAGACACCTGGCTGATTTTTTTGTATTTCTTTTAGTAGAAACGGGGTTTCACCGTGTTAGCCAGGATGGTCTCCATCTCCTGACCTCGTGATCCACCCACCTCAGTGGGATTACAGTCGTGAGCCACCCGGCCTGGCCTAGCATGTTTTTGATTTGGGGATTGGAGCCACAATCTTTGAGGATGAAGAGTTAGCTGTGTTAATAGTGGGGTTTCTGGAAAGGGAGAAAAAATTATTTCAACATGAGTTAGTGGCTTGATCCATTCGTATTTTAGAAGAATCCTTCTGGCATGACAGGAGAGTGAAGTGGAGAGAGGAGGATGGAAAGCAGTTACAACTGATCACCGGCCTCTGCCCAGCTGCCTAAGGGAAAGGCCTCAGGTTGCTCCTAAATACTTACCCTTTCTCCACCGCCCAAATTAGCCACTGTCCTCAGAAATCTCTTTTTCAACAATTCTGACTTAGTCAGTTTGAGGTCCACCACAGCACCAGTGTTTTTAATGCATTCCAAGCCCTGGCTCTGGGCCAGAAGTCCTCACACTTCCGCTGCATCAGAGTCACCTGAAAGGCTTGCTGCATCATGGATGGCTGGGCTGGCTCAGGGATACTGACTCTGCTGTTCCGAGGTGAGGCCTCAAAACTTGCATTTCTGGAGGGTTTCAGGTGCTGCTGATGCACCTGGTCCAGATTCATCTGAGAACCACTGACCTAGGCAGGCATCACCCTGTGGGCCACAGTAGCCTTCTGCCCGGTCCCCTTCCTTCCACTTTTATCTTCCTGTGCCCCATTGTTCATACACTCAACAGGGAGATTTACAAAAAAGCAAATTGGATCATATGAGCCTCTTTATCCCTTACATTTCCTTGCTTCAAACTCTCCAGTACCCTCCAATGCAGTTAGAGTAAGATCCAAAGCCCTTAACCCACCTATGAAAGTCCTCTGCTATTGGGCCCCCACAACCCACTGATCTCCCACCCCAGTGACCTGCCTTCCAGTATGCCTGCCACAAGCTTTCCCCTGGCTTCTGCCTTGTCCGCTTTGCCTGTGATGTCCTTCCCCTGCTATTCACATGGCTGGCTTCTTCCTATCATCCAGGGCTCAGCTCAAATGCTGCCTCTGAGCCTCCCCACCCTGAGAAGTGACTCTGTCTCATGAGCTGAATTTTATTATCTTTGTCACACTTCCCTCTTTTTGGCGTGTGGTTGCTTGGTTACCTGTGCCTCCTTCACGGGACGTAAGCTGTATAAAAGCAGGGACACAGTCTGTCTGTGATGGGCCACTGTGTCTGCAGCACCTACCAGGAGGCCTGGAATCTTGGAGCCTTGGAAAAAATACTAGCGAAATGAACAAACTAATAAACTATTGTAAGGAAAAAAATATCCAGGGAAAAGAGACAAGCAAACATATACGTATTTTGAGGGTGACCAACCTTTCCGGTTTGCCTGGGACTCAGGGGAGTTCTCAGGCTGCGAGGCTTTCAGTGCTGAAACCAGGACAGTCCTGTGCAGTAGGGACGAGGTGGACACCCTGGTGTTCACCTGTGTGCACTGGAGACCTTCCAGCACTCTTGTGCTGAGTATTCATTCCTTGTTCTCTTTGTCATATCCTAGCACTGCCTTATTTACTTCCTTCAACTTCTTTAACTTTGAATACAATCGAGCATTCTATAGCCAGGAAGCACCTTCACAAATCATCCTGTCTTTTGATATTGCTTTCAGGTTAGACCAAGGATTCAGTCTAGATTTCTTCAGTTATTTCATCCTGTTTGATATTGTTCCTTTAAAAAAAAAAAAAAAAAAAAGCTTAGGTTGACATTTAAACCCTTGTGCTCTAGCTCGAGGACATTTCAGGTTAGACTTTTCACAAGGTAAGATCAAAATAAACAACACAATTCTAAGGGAGAGAAAAATCCAATGGGTGTTGAATGACAGAAAACGATCTGGGGAGCAAAGTGGACTAGTAGGCCAGTTTAGTAGGCTTAACCCAATCCAAAACATCATGAGTGAATAAATTGTGTAGCAATACTCATAACTGTCATGGGGAAAGGCAATGTGTTCCCGTTTGGGCAATGGTACATCTGCTGGTCCACAGGTATATTTGATTTTGTCAAGATGCTCTTTCCTGCCCTCCTGTCCCAAGGGACAGCACTCTCCCATAAGCCAGTACTGCCGTTACTGAGTTCCTGTCTTTTTCTCTTTAGACTGTAAGCAGAGGATAAGAATATGGGCTTAGTCCAGGGCTTGTCCCTGCACTTCATTAAAGAAGAATAGTGTGCTTTATTCAGTTGAATGAGTGCAGAGCCATTTTTCTATTGATAATCCTAATAATAATAATATAGCTTGACACTTCCTATGAAACAGATATAGTGCCAGGTTCCTTACACACATGAACTCATTTGAAACAGGTGCATTATGGCTCTGTTTTATAGATGAGAAAACAGCATAGCAAGGACAAGTACCATGTCCAAAATCACCTCGCAGGGATTGCAACCTCCGTCAGCCGGATTCCAGAGCTAGATCCCAGATTTTTGTTGTTTATGTAAAATAGCATTACTGAGATAAATGACCTGGGGTCTTGTCTTCCAGAAATCTTGAATTAAAAATACTTTCAGCTGGGCACGGTGGCTCACACCTGTAATCCCAGCACTTTGGGAGGCCGAGGTGGGTGGATGACCTAAGGTCAGGAGCTCAAGATCAGCCAGGCCAACATGGTGAAACCCTCTCTCTACTGAAAACACAAAAATTAACCGGACGCGGTGGCGTGCACCAAGATTGCACCACTGCACTCCAGCCTGGGTGACAGAGTGAGACTCCGCGTCAAAAAAAGAAAAATATATATATTTTCTGTGCTTTAGTTCAAAGCAATTCTTGCAGTGTTCAAATGCTCTGTGTTAGTACCAAATGGTAATTCTTCACATTTTGAATAATGTTATCATTTCTGAAATAAATACAGTTATCACTCTATTTTGATGTAACCAGGGTACTCAGGTACCATTAGAGAGTACACTGCGTTTTGCATGAACTGTTCATCATGTGCCTAATCTCCACCTTGGCTTGTGACATCATTAAAACATTTTATATATATATATATATATATTTTTTTTTTCTTTTTTTACAAGGATGAGTTAAGGGAAGTGCTTTTAAAATGCTTTTAAAAAATCATTCTCAATAAACCAAGACATTTAAAAAATACTTTAGTCAACTTCAGAGAGGTCCAGCATATCAAATACAAAACTGACAATTAATGTCCATTGTTCAAATACTCCTGAAATGATCAGAGGCTCCTATGAGGGAGAAATTTGAAGTGGCCACATTTGGCATCAGGTGTTTGAGTAAACGGTGTTATTTGTCTTGGGATGTAATTGGGGTCAGCTACGCAATAAAGAGGTTTAAACTTTATGCCTGTGCTATTATTACTGGACCAGCCCCCACCACCTTCATTAAACTCTGGCTCCATTATCATCACTAACAATTGTTCTCTCGTTGGGAGTTATCAATAAGATTATAACTGTTGTCCGAATCTGTTAGCCAAAAATTACTGACTCGGCATTTGAAGTTCAATAGCTGTAGGGTTTGTGTCATGCGGCAGGATTCTTCTTGATACAATGCATGTGTCCTATTCGTGAAAGGGAGTTAAAGTATTACGTAAGTGTACGTATGTTAAATTATGTACATACACACATTTTTATGGGTTTGTAAGAAATTGCCATATTTGGAGGTACAAATCACTTTATCAATGGAAATAATGCGAATTGCTACCATCTTCTTTTAAAAATGTGCAATGTTAAGCAAAGAACTAGGTAATTTAAAGCCTAGAAGCCATAAATAACTTTATTACATTAAAATGTATTCCTTTTCTTTCCACGAATATAAGACATATACAAATTATATAAATATGGGGACTAATGATTGGAGATTTAAAACTGAAAAATTATAAAATCTGAGTGTACTCTTGAAGAAAACAATGTGTAGTTTTATCTTTTTTCAGTTACTCTTTTTTCTTGACATTTCATAATTTTTAGTACTCTAACATAATATGGAAATCCTGAGTGTACTTATTACATATCAGTTTAGTGTATGAAATATAATTGAAATGATATAGTCTCTTATTGTATGAGCCATTTAAAAAATTTGCTTAAACTCTTATGGTTCATGAATTCCTGTTATGGAAAACTCTCTTTCTGGCTAAGATTATTTTAATGGCTCTCACTTTACACTACATCTACACCATCTGTTCTTCCTTTTGTTCTAAATACTAAAAGAAATTAATTTAAATGCATCATAAAGGAGCCATTTTATGTTTTTTAAATTCCTGTGTCTTGACTCTCAATCTAAATGTACGTTGGCGATCTCCAAAAACATCTGGAGTAAAACAGCTGTCCTTTGACATCTGACTTGGAATATTTCCCAGGGAAGACAAGAAACCATTCTAAAATGGATGTAATTACAGACTCAAACGTACGTCCCCTCTTCCCTTGCCCTGGCTAAAGCGTACCATTGCTACTCAGCTAATAAAGGACCGGCAGTTCTAACACAGTGCTGCCGTGGTTTTATGAGTAAACTGAGTTTTTATACTCAGGTAAAGTTTTCTTCCCCTCAGTATTTTATAAAATACTAGCACTTAAACATTTTATTGATTGGTTGCATTTTCTCTTTAGCCAAACCTTAGGAAACACCATTTCTCGAGTGCAGGGAATAGTGCTGACAGAGGCTGGTTACAGTCACGATCACAGCAGTGTTTCAAATGCCTGAGAAGTAACAAGGGAAGGGACCCAGGAACCCGTGCAACTTCACATCTTAGTACTTGGCAGTGTCAGGAAGCAGTCAGCAGTGGCTCACTGTGAAAACTGAAAGATGTTTCCAAGGAGAGGACAGCTAGAACTCAGCTTGTGCCATAATTCCTGCCAAGTGTACTTTCTGTTTTTTCTTTTTTTTTTCTTTCCATGCATGTAATCACAAACTAAGGCTGCAAATGACATAAAATATGATGTCATTATCCTTGCACAAATGACACCGTGGCAAATTTGGCTTTCTCATGACAGCTTTTGGGAAGATTAGCAGCCTGTTCTTGATGCGGTGGTGATCCCGACAATTGCAGCATCGGTGTTGGGAAGCATCAAGTGCAAGGGTGTTCTCTGTCCCAGTGAGGACACCTCACACCACTCACCACACCAGGAGCTGCTCCCGTGGAGGACTTACTGTATGGCACTAACAGTGCCTGCACTCTCTTTACTTCAAAAGCTCCAGTTATAGGAGGGCATTTCTTTGGGGCTGGCTTCTGGGCATCAGGACTTTGCTTCAGTTGTTTCCTATGGAATCCCAAAGATCTCAGTGACATTCATGGAAGTGAATCACTGTGGCTGTGGGTGTACTTTTGCCACCACCTATTCTTATAAGTTTGCATTTCTCTCTGTGATCTCCCTGGAAATACAGTGGCCTAAGAAAAAGTGAGTGCTGCTAACAGCAGACAGCTGAATGTCAGTCATGATGATAAGAGTTTGAAAGAGAAAGGATGGGGCAGGGGAATGATTTTCATTGCAGGTCATTGAATCATTGGAAAAAAAAGAATTGATTGGTACGACATACAATAGAAGGAAAGAACTTTAGTTTTTGGAGGGGTTATAGTAAATCTCTAACCAATATTTAAAAATGAACAACAGGGAAACTGATGTTTCATTCAATAAGTAGAACAAATACCAGGGTTAAAGAAAACATATTTCAGTAAATACAGAAGGGGCAGTAAAGAACAGAATGATCTGGAGAAAGAGGACAGAATTGGTCTAGAACAGTAGAAGGATACACAAAAAGTGGTGAGAAAGGGACAGGAGTCATTGGTGAGGAACGAGCTAGGGAGGCCATTCTAAGCTAGTGTTGGATGATATTATTATTATTATTATTATTATTATTATAACCGATTGTTCACCAGGGTGTGGACTTCTAACTGCATCACTTCTTAACTATACTTTTTGCCTTTTGTAGGTAAAGATCTCTTACAGATGCCAAGCTGCTTCAAAACCTAAACTTTTTTTCAGATAGGCATTAAAAATTCAAATGTCCAGTCCGTATTGGTCCCTTTGGCTTCCATAGAGTCTGTTCTGCTCTTGGATCCTCAATAAAGAGATTTACATAGTATTCTTGTTTTTTTTTCCCAACTGTGCTCTGCAATTTCCAAAAGAATTGTCTATGAGGTTCCTTAGAAAAAATTGCCTATAGAAAAGAGTGGTAAGGCTGTGTGCAGTGACTCATACCTGTAATCCTAGCACTTTGGGAGGTTGAGGCAGGCAGATCATGAGGTCAGGAGTTTAAGACCAGCCTGACCAACATGATGAAACCCCGTCTGTACTAAAAAAATACAGAAATTAACTGGGTGTGATGGCGCGTGCCTGTAATCCCAGCTATTCAGGAGGCTGAGGTAGGAGAATCTCTTGAACCCGGGAGGCAGAGGTTGCAGTGACCTGAGATGGCACCACCACACTCCACCCTGGGCGACAGAGACTCCATTCAAAAAAAAAAGAAAAAGAAAAAGAAAAAGAAACTAGTGGTATGTTGAATTACATTGACACTGCTAAATCACAGAAGATCATGAAGCTAGAAACAAGCTATCTTCCAAATTTTATTTCTCTGGCCCCAATCTTAGGGAAGAATGCTGCTGCTTCTCCTAAAACTTTGTAATCTTCTCCTTCCAATTCCTGGGTTTCTAGCACAATTTTCATGGCAACCTTGTTGGATAACAAGAATGTGAAACTAGTAACCAAAGATCTGGGCTTGGGACCTCATGCTTCTTTTGTGTCTATGAGAAGTTACTTCAAATAGCTCTGCCTTAATTTTCTTCCTATAAAATGAGAATAATAAAAACAATTTCAAATGTCTTCAGAATCCAGGTAGGAAATGTAAATGTAAATTAGTAAAAAACAAAACAAAACAAGCCCATCTGCTAGAAACATAATCACATTTTAGTTTCACTGAACTGTGGTTTAAACACAAGTACATGTACTATACATACACCAAAAAAAAACAAAAACAAAAACAAAAAAACAAAAACAAAAAAACCGCATGTTTGTTGTTCTTTAATTAAGAAGTAGAAATCTAACATTTTACTGTTATACCAAGGTCTAAAAGTCAAGTCTTCCATTTTGTGTTGTGATGTAAGTATGGAATTCAACTCTGACTTCTTTACCTGGGAGAGAGATTTAGATGAATTCATTTTTATGTTAGAAAAGCAGCTGTTCACAGGGGCAGACACTTAAGCACATAGATACAATCTTTGTGTACCGATTTTTATTGTCTTGAAGTAGTTGAAAAATTCTGGTATTTCAATGTTGTCACATTTGAATTTTAGTGTTTCACTAAAGTTTGACAATGTCCATTTCTACCTTTGATTCACAGTTTCAATATTATTTCAGAAAGGAAAAATTAGCCTATTGTTTTCAATAATTCTAGTTTTGAACTTGTTAAAATCACAGTGATATGAATATGGGAAACAATATGTAGCAGCTTTATTTCTTGTTGTTTCAGTCTTAAAACTGGAAAGTTTTCAGTTCTGCCTGGTAATAGCTTTTTGGCAAACTGTGTCTCCCTCTAGTGATACAAATCATTATTCTCTTAAAACTATGGTAAAGGTTGGATCCTCTAAAGAAATATGTACTCCAATCCAGACAAGAGCATATTATTTAAAAAATAAAGTTAATACATTGATACCTGGAGTTTACTTGACTACTCTTAGCAAGGGATTTGGAAACTTATTTTTTCTTATGGTTTTCAGGTAGGTGTTTATTCTATATGATTATGTTCGCTTTAGACAAGTTTTTATAAAGCACAGCTCTCCTATTCTACCATTTTATTAAATAAATGGACAGGCAATTTACATATTAATGGCTATAGTGAAAATTGGGAAATCCTGCAGCTTCCTAGACTTAAAGGATAGAAACCAAAGCTCAGTTTACTCCTGGATCATTATGGTGTGCTGTAATTACAGAGGTAAATCCCATTCATTCCTTCATTCATTCCACATCCCTTAAATCTCTCCTGAATATCCACTCACGACAAACTAGATGCTGAGGAGATTTAGGTGAATAAGCCACCGTAATTGTTTGCAATGTATAGTCACAACAAAATTGTCTCAAGAAGCATTTCAAATATTTTCATATATGTTTCAGAATTCAATTATTTTTGTCTAGAGTGTTTATTTTGGGGACCTGGGACATCTTCCCTAGCTCAGGTTAGGCAACCTCCAAAGTAAAGCACATCTGCACAGGCACAGAGGAGAACTTCTAGGGCTGGAGAGATCTCCCTAAATAAACCAGGAGCAGAGGTGCAGGCTCAATGTGCTTCTAAATCAAACATGTTGCAGACAACCTGGGTCTGCTGCCTTCAGAATGAAAGAAGACTTTTTTGTTTGTTTTTGAGATAGAGTCTTGCTCTGTTGCCCAGACTGAAGTGTAGTGATACAATCTCGGCTCACTGTAACCTCCACCTCCTGGGCTTAAGAGACGCTCCCACCTCAGTCTCCTGAGTAGCTAGGACCGCGGGCATGCACCACCACAACTGCCTAATTTTTGTATCTTTTGTAAAGGCAGGGTTTCACTATGTTGCCTAGGCTGGTCTTGAACTCCTGGCCTCAAGTCATTCATCTGCTTTAGCCTTCCAAAGTGCTGGGATTACAGGTGTGAGCCACCACTCCCAGCCAAGAAGGTGGTTTTGATAGTAAAAATAACAGTGCCCCAACTCTTGATGACTGGCTTTCATGGCTTGGTGGGGCTGTGGGGTGAGAGTGGTTAGGAGCGAGGAGCGGAAGACCTCAAGATCCAAGTCCAGGAAGATGCCCCATACAACTCAGCTCTACCTAGATAAATCTCGAAAAGCAGAACCCACATCTATCGGGGGAAATTCAGCCCCCGATATTTCAACGTAGGTTCTTTTCTATTTCCCTAAGTGTCGGCTGGTCTGAGAAATAAAGGGAAAGAGTACAAAAGAGAGATATTTTAAAGCTGGGTGTCCAGGGGAGACATAACATGTCGGCAGTTTCCGTGGTGCCCCTTGAGCCATAAAACCAACAAAAAATCAGCAATTTTCAAAGGGGAGGGAGTGTACGAACAGGGTGTGGTTCACAGAGATCACATGCTTCAAGGGCAACAAAAGATCATGAGGCAGAAGGTCAGGGTGAGATCACAAGGTCAAGGTGAAATTAGAATCACTAATGAACTTCCATGTCCAGTTGCACACGTGTTGCCATTGATAAACATTTTAACAGGGTTCAAGAGCAGAGAACCAGTCTGATTAGAATTCGCCAGGCTGGAATTTCCTAATCGTAGCAAGCCTGGGGGCGCTGCAGGAGACGAGGACGTGTTTCATCCCTATTTACATCTGCATAAGGCAGACATTCCTAGGGTGGCCATTTTAGAGGCCCCCCCAGGGAATGCATTCTTTTCCCAGGGCTGTTAATTGTTAATATTCCTTACTGGGGAAGGAATTCAGCGATATTTCTCTTACCCGTTTTCGGTAATAAGAGAAATATGGTTCTGTTCTGCCCAGCTTTCAGGCAGTCAGACCTAATGGTTATCTCCCTTGTTCTTTGAACATCGCTGTTATCCTGTTCTTTTTTCAAGGTGCCCAGATTTCATATTGTTCAAACACACATGCTTTACAAACAATTTGTGCAGTTAATGCAATCATCACAGGGTCCTGAGGCAACATACATCCTCAGCTTACGAAGATGACAGGATTAAGAGATTAAAGACAAGCATAGGAAATTATAAGAGTACTGATTGGGGAAGTGATAAATGTCCATGAAATCTTCACAATTTATGTTCAGAGGCGGCAGTAAAAACAGGCGTTAATAAATTTTAAGTATTAATTTGGGGAACTAATAAATGTCTTCACGATTTGTGTTCCTCTGTCATGGCTTCAGCAGGTCCCTCCATTTGGGGTCCCTGACTTCCCGCAACACACATCAGCACCCTCAGAGGACTCACTTGCAGTGGGTCCCACATGTAAACAGTCTCAGAGGGCTGAAGAACACTTAGCAGAACTAGAGATTGGGAGTTGGGTGGGATCCGGGTTCAGGGGGAAACGAAGAGCAGCCCACTGCATAGTACACCCTCTGGGACTCTCAGCTGCTCCGACCCTCTCCATCCTTTTAGAGGCTTACTGCAGAGTAGTTACTTTTGGAAAGAATTAGAAGTATCCAAGAAACATCACTTTTATTATCTTCAGGGGCTGTATTAGGGTTCTCTAGAGAAACAGAACCAATAGGCTGTATCTCTGTATCTCTGTCTGTATCATCTGTCATTCATCTCTCTAGATTTATTTTAAGAATTGGCTCTTGGGATTGTGATGGTTGGCAAGGCTGATATCTGTAGGGCAGGTTGGCAGACTGGAGACCCAGGGAAGAGTTGATATTGTGCAGAATTCCCTCTGTGTATTTCTGTCTGTGTCCAAATTTTCTCATCTTATAAGGACACCAGTCACATTAGATTAGGGCTCACCCCAATAACCTCAGTTTTTCTTAATCACTCCCATAAAGACCCCATCTCCAAATATGGTCATGCTCTGAGATGCTAGGGGTAGGACTTCAACTTATGAGATTTTGGGGGACATGATTCAGCCCAGGCACATTTTGTGTTTAAGAGATGATGTACAAGTAAACCGACTCCTCATATCAGTTTTAGGATGACTTAAGGCCTATATCTGTACTGTACCTAACATTGTATGGTTTTAGCTACTTTAATAATCAATTAATAGACAGCTGCTTTCCTTGTGGCCAAATTTGCAGATATGGAAACTGAAGCACCCAGAGATGAAGTCTTTGCCCAGCGGTATGAAATCAAGAGGTGGTAGCCCTGGGGGCTGAGCCTTGGCAGCTCAGCCCCAGGGAGACACTTTCTTTTTTTACTTTTCATTTTTTATTTTGGAGATGGAGTCTCGCTCTGTTGTCCAGGTTGGAGTGCAGTGGCACGATCTCAGCTCACTGCAGCCTCCGCCTCCTGGGTTCAAGCGATTCACCTGCCTCCGCCTCCCAAGTAGCTGGGATTATAGGCACCGGCCACCATGCCCAGCTAATTTTTGTATTTTTAGTAGAGATGGGTTTCCTGCCATGTTGGCCAGGCTGGTGTCAAATTCCTGACCTCAGGGTGATCCGTCGGCCTCAGCCTCCCAAAGTGCTGGTATTACAGATGTGAGCTACCGCACCTGGCCAAGGCACTTTCATCAGTAGACCATGCTTGGAATTGTTGAACTCCGCACTAAAGTGACGCTCCTCAACTTATGGTGGGACTCCTAGGGGCCTAGTTAAAATGCAGAGTCCTAGGTTCGGCACCAGACTTACTGAATCAAGATCTACTATGAGCGGCCAGTGATGGAGAGTTATCTGTATCTTTAACAGAAACCCTCTAGGAACATTTACACCCATGGAAACTGGAGGATTACTATAATTTATCTTGTAAGTTTTTTCTAACTTGGCTTCTTGCAGCTCCTGATTCCAGTGTTTAATGGCCTTCATTATCGTGTGTGTGTGTGTGTGTGTGTGCGGGGTGGGGGGGAGCTTTTTGTTTTGTGGTTTATTCATTTATTTAACCAATATTCACCAAGTAATGTTGCTTGGTTCCAGGGGTTTTCAAGGATACATCAGATGTAAAACTTCTCTTCAAAGACCATGTGACGTTATACTGATATTATTAGGTTTTAAAATGTCCTTTCAAATGAGAAATATCTGTACCTTATTCAATTTTGCAGCCTCTATTTTTATAAATGTGAATGCTTCTTTTATTTTCTATTCAGGAACGGCCCTATAAATCACGTATTTTAGTTAACTCTCTTAATTTTCTGGTAGAAAGGTGAATAACATGCATTATTATCTATACATAATCAGGACTATGTTTTTGAGAGAAGAATGGCAAAAAAAAAATGTATGCCAGCTGCTGCTATTATTCAAGGCTTTGTATTGCTCTTGGGTTTTTATGAATGTATTGAAGTGTGCAGGTGCATGAATGCTTATAATTCAGATAAAAATGTTAAACCTATCATTAAAACAGTTCTTTAAAAAAACACATAATTCTTTTTATGATAAGCCAAAATAATTTTACTAGTTCCTAATGTCCTTCCTCCAAAAATTTGGTGGGAGAAATGTGGTTGCTTTCTGCCCTTCAACACTGATTCCTTTCCACTGGAGGTAGTCCCAGGATACAAGCAGGTGACTGAATGCCAGGTCCATGCAGGGGGATCAGTGCAGGCTGGTCATTGCGGATGCCATTCCCAAGTGTCCCGGGACTCAGCTCACCTGTGGTTCCGGAGTGTGTCCCGGGACACAGGAGCTCTAATGAAGACTCACTCTCCTGTTTCCTTTTTCCCTCTTTCCCCAACTTCCCTCTTTCCCTTGGCAGTTGTGATGAAGGTAAACACGTGAGTAGGCACAAGCCAAACATCAGCTCCTATAGCAGAAGCGGGCAAGGCTTACAAATTGACTGCTCTTAATGCATACATTCTTTTCTCTGTACAGAATTTAAAGTGTTGATGGGAGTGGGCATGGGAAAGTGGAAGTGAGTAGGTTTTCTTCCTTTCCTAAGATCAGAAACTTTCAAGGGAGTTGGGTGAGTCCTGCTCCAGGAAGAGAGTGGCATTTTTAAAGGATGCAGTACAGTTGTGGGCACGGGGCACGGAGCCAGTGAATATTTTTTGTATTGAATCCAGGTTAATTGCTAGGGTTTTGGCTTGTGGATATTTTAAAATTTCTACTTTAATTGAGAGTGGGTCTCTTAAGGTCATATATATCAGCCAACTCACTACAATCACCTAGCTAGTTGGTGGCAAAGGCCCTGGAACTCTCCCTCTGAGCAGAGAGTGAGGCTCCTCCCACCAGACCCCAAGGCAGGTACTGGACTTCCACTGCCTAGTTTTAAAGGCAAAATAAATGATTTGGGCATAGAACATCTAAGTAAAATAAAGGAAGAACAGAAGTATAAAAACTTTTCTATTAGGGCTATTTTATTAGTTCAGTCTATGGGCTGACTGTAACTCAAAATGTAATATATTTGCTTTATATATGTTTGTCATATTTTTAAGATCTTGAATGAAAACATTAATTCATTACCCAAGATGACTGAATAAGTCTTAAAAAAGTCTTTATTTACAAGAAAGCTTACAAAAAATAAAAAACCCAACAGCTTTGGAAAATTTTAATGCTTTTTTTAAATGAAATAATATAATAGACTGATTGGAGGATGGTTTTTTGGGGAGCAACCTGTAGGAATTCACTTTTCTATGAAAGAATGCCACGAAGCATGTGGTAGAAGGACAATCCAGGTTTGTTAATATGCTATACACGGATTTAAGGGTTTGTGCTCTTGTGTTACTTATGAATCACATCTATTTTTAATTTTTCCTGGAAATATTCCATGAGGCCCATTTTTCTATCCTTGAAGGAAACGTTGATAAGAACATGGAAATAAATCCAGAGACCAGGCAACCCAGGACCACAGAGACCTGGAGGCAAGCAAGCTGACCTGCAGCCAAGCTGGCGGCTCCGGGCTCTGGCTGTAGGGGCTTCATTCTTTGTTGCCTTGTCCACTCCTGTGGGCATTGTCCCTCACCCCCTGGACTTCAGCTGCTTTCCCGAACTCCCCTTTCCCCTTCCCCTTCTTCTTCTCCTTCTTCTT
>NW_012104898.1:1307055-1335358 GCF_000951045.1 Mandrillus leucophaeus | reverse complement strand
TTCTTCTTCTTCTTCTTCTTCTTCTTCTTCTTCTTCTTCTTCTTCTTCTTCTTCTTCTTCTTCTTCTTTCTTCCTCTTCCTCTTCCTCTTCTCCTCAGAGTCTCACTCTGTTGCCCAGGCTGGAGTGCAGTGGCATGATCTCAGCTCACTGCAAGCTCTACCTCACTGGTTCAAGTGAGTCTCCTGCCTCAGCCTCCCAAGTAACTGAGAATACAGGCATGTGCTACCACACCTGGCTAATTTTTGTAGTTTTACTAGAGATGGGGTTTCACCATGTTGGCCAGGCTGGTCTCAAACTCCTAGACTCAAGTGATCCACTCACCTTGGCCTCCCAAAGAGTTAGGACTATAGGTGTGAGCCACTGTCACACCTATAGGACACCTAAAGGAGCCCGGGCAGAGCTCCTTTTCTTGAGTGGGCCCTTTCCACATGCCATTCCTTTGGTCAGGAAATAATTCCATTCCTTATCTAGTTCTTACTGCTTTCCCCATCTCAGATTAAACATCATTTCTCCAGGGAAGCCCTTCCGAGTTCCACGGAAAGAACCCCTTGCTATTTTCCCCACCAGGCTGTAGGCATCTCCTTTCCAAAAATGCATCCCAATGCTTTATTTGTTCTGTATCTGTCTTGGCCGCTGGACCACAAGCTCCCAGAGTAGAACTGGTCTTCATGCAACTTTGAACAAGCCACTTGCTGACCTTGGGTCTCAGTTTCCCCAAGTGAGAACAATCATATTTTGCACTTAGTGTTGTCATGGGGATAAAATTCATTTGCGTAAAGTGGTGAGAGCGGGGCCTGTTATGCAGCAAATGATGTCTATGTGCTTGTTAGTGTTATTACTACTAAAGCTAAGGTGTGCAGGGACTCAGAACTTACTGCACTCAACTTCTTTCTCACCCCTCAGTGGCCCTAAATTGCATCCAAAGAACCCTCGAGCTATAGAACACAGCTTTCAGACCTCTGCTCTGTAAAGCCAAGGAATGTGCTTATAATCTGGATCTTCCTAGAACAGCCCAGAATCACTGATCAATTTCAGGCCTAGCATTAAAAACAAGGATAAATTTGAACTAATGGATCACCTAGAGCTGTTCACAAATATCGTTGAGTCAGAGGCAGCCTGGCTACTAAGAGTTTTGTGGGGCAGCCATCAATAATTAAGCCAACATTTGTGTAGCATCTACTATGGTTCAGGCAATGCCCTGGTAAAACACTGGCAAAAAAGACCAGTCGTATAAATAGTAAATGCACAGCTGGGTTTGAAGCTAATAATCAGGTGTCAGAGTCATACTCTTCTTTCTTTCTTTTTTCTTTTGGAAACGGGGGCGGGGGTCGGGGAGACTCGCTCTGTCTCCTAGGCTGGAGTGCAGAGGTGCAATCATGGCTCACTGCAGCCTCAAGCTCCTGGGCTTTAGCAATCCTCCCACTTCAGCCTCGTGAATAGTGATAAGTACAGGCGTACGCCACCATGTCCAGTTAAGTTTTTAAATTTGTTACATTTTAAAGGTTTTTTTTAGAGACAGGGGTCTTGCTATGTTCCCTGGGCTGGTCTCCACCTCCTGGGCTCAAACAATCCTCCTGCATCAGCCTCCCGGGTAGCTTAGATGACAGGCTGGAGTCATGATCTTAATAGCTGCAGTCTAATGCCTCTCTCTCATTATGGCGATTTGGTTTTTGTATGTTTTGGGTTCAGCATTTCAGGAAAGGCTCTGCTGCCATAAAAACTTAAAACTGTTTCGCTAGAGCATGCCTGGATACCAAGGTCTTTTCAGACTTTCAGTGGACGTGTTTTTTTATTTTCCCAGTGCTGGTATTGAGGCATGGGTTTGCCTACAATATTCGTGCTGGGCTGCGTGGATGTACACAGCAACATGAATGTGGGGCAGGTCTGGTTGGATTAAGAAGGGAGAGGTGGGAGCTGAGCCTCCAGGAGCGCCCATGTGTTGGCCCTGGGCCCCATCTTCACGGAGGGCAGCCCCTCAATCCTCCTGTGCAGCCCACTGTGAGTGTGTGCTCCCCATCTCACAACACCAGAGGAAAAGGAAGCCTGGATCTGGGAGAGGGCCCTAGCAACCGCAAGCTGCAAGGTAGCCTGAGAAATGGCTCTGGAGGGTGGCCACAGAGCATGTTTCTGCAGTTGCCTTGTGCTAATAATTTAATCCTCATCTAAACCTCCTCGTCCTCCTCGTCAGCTTGTCTTCTTCCAAAGAGTCAAAAGCGCAGATTACCGTCACGGGCCACTACGCCGCTCTGTGATGCAGGCTCACCTACGTGTAGAGGATAAGTGCGTAAATGTGCACGGCTCCTCTCCCTCCAGCTTTGGGAACACCCAGCTCCGAGCCTGGCTGACCCGCTTTCCTCTCGCCTCATTGCCTACCTGGCACGTGTGCTGCACGGAGAGTCTCCAAACTCCAGGCTGCGCTAATATTTCCTAAGTTGACTGCTTTTGCTGGGACTCCATTAGGAAAGGGCTGCTTTTATGTTTTCTGGATACGTAAAGGGGATTCCTTTCCCTAAGCCGAGTTCCGGGCTCACCTGAAAGTGGGAAGTAAAGAGGCTTCTTAAATGAATGGCATCAAATTGAACATGTACAACAATCATAAAGCGACAAGCCTTTTATAACATTGGAGAGCAGTATCAACTCTTTTTTTTTTTTTTTTAATCCGATGCTGCTCTTTAAAAATGTTTGTTGTGTGCATGGAACAACTGGTTGCATACTGAGCGGCAGCCCGTGGGCTTATTGTTGTAAATAGACAGGTCTGGGGTGGCTGCTCTCGGCCTCGGTTCCTCGGCGCTGGCGGCCTATAGGGGGCGCGGCGCAGGCAGCAGAGCCAGAGAACCGAGCGCAGGGGCCGCGCCATCTGGGTTCGCGAGGACGCGCCTGCAGAGGCGCGCCTGGCTCTACGCTCCACTCCAATACCATCTTCTTCCCTTTTGCAGCTTCCCACTTCCCATCTGTGCCCACCCACGGGTTTCTCAAAGAATTAAAAAAAAATTTGGCATGGTTCACGGGAAAAGAATCAGGAATATGTGGGCTCCCTCTTCCTAGGTTCACAGTGCTGGAGACACGTAGCCGCTGCGGCCTGGCCAGCTTCTCACACCCATTCTGTAGCTCTGATCCGGCGTGACCTGCCGAGGCTGTGCATTTTGCCGCGCGGTGGAGATGGGAGTGCTAGTTGTACTTTATAAGTTGCCAGCAAAACGTTTTCTTTCTCTTTTCATCTTTGCCAGTGCTGCCTGCAGACTCCAAAAGGCATCTTCAGAAAGCTGATAATTAAAGCTATGGAATCCGAGCATGAGTAATCATTACCTATTTTGCTTGGGCGCAGTTCTTCAGAGAAAATGATGTCCTCTCCAATAATTATTAGGTTATCGTCTTGTCATATTGACTCCTCCAGGAGCCACAATTTGAGGATAAATGTTAGGTCAACCTTTGGTATTCATTCTCTGATTCCGATAAATCTAGTATTCCAGGGGAAAAAAGCCCAAAACAAAATAAATAACAAACCCCAAATCCTAGGCAGCAGTCATTTCTGAATAGAAGACAACTATATGACTGTTTCAATGATATTTTAAAAAATGAGTACTTAATAAAATGGCCGTTTTAGCGAGTGATAAACACTTTGAAGCAGCCAGAAATTCAGTATCTCACGGCACATTTTGTGGAACGCTGTCTAGATTCTGCCATCTTCCTGGAATGTTCCGCCATTGCTCATAGTAATAGCTTCTTATTGACTGATGAGTATTTGTGTATAGATGGATTACCGCAAATTCAACTTCTCCAAAGACTATAGCCCTAAACAATAGGTACCTGTAGATAAAATGCTTTGTTGACGTGCTTTGGGAAGTTCAGAGATAATTGATGGACAAATAAGTAGGATTTGTATTTGGGCAGACCAAAGGATCTCTATTTTGGCTTTTTTTCTCAATGAGGAGAGAGATGGGGAAGTAGAAAGAATGAGCTGAGTCAAGAGGCTGTCCTCAGGAGGAAGGCCCGTGATTGTGTCTCCCAAGGCAGTGCCCCTGGCATGGCCCCAGTGGAAATTCCTGGCTTGCTTTGTCAACTTTCCTGAGTCCTGGGCCTCAGTATCAGCTCTTAGGAGAAAAGACTACATTACAGCCCCAGGAGGGGGGTGGTGTGAATGGGGCTCCTTGATGAATGGATGAAAGGTTTTCAGTAACAAAGGGCATCAGTAGTTTGTGTTTCATCGGCTGAACCAAATCACATGCCCCAAAGGTCTGTGTTTTACTGTCAGTGTCTTTGACACCACCCACTCTTTCTCCACACATACCCATTCTCATCTTGAGGAAGGGACTCTGCTTGGCTATTCTGGAATTTTCTTAACCAGCAATTGTTTTTGTTCTTGATTCATATTTTATCAGGTAAGAACCCCATCTTTTCAAATGTGCCCCCAGGTTACCTCATCTTCACTTAGCAAGTGAAAAAAATATTCAAAATTATACGTAAGAAAAATTTTCCCATCTGAAAATTTGAAGCACTAGAAGTTGAATTTTGCAAGTTTGTTTTGGGTAATCAGCAAGCATATTTCCCTTGGTTGGTTCAGCAACAACATTTCTGTCCCGTCATCTAGTTAGGGATGAATGGCATATTGTGGTTTCCAAAACTGAGACTACATATGCTGCACCCAAACTTGCTCAGTTTGGGAAGCTCACAAGTAGGCTTGCCTTTAATTTTTTTCATTCCCCTGAGTTTCTCTTTTGGCCAAAGAGAAATCGCTTCTGTGCCATTCAAAATACTTGAACTTATCTGCAACTCAGAGTAGAGAAGTAGCTAGTGAAGCCCTTCTTGGAAATTCTTTGGCATGTGGGATGGGGTAGGGTGTAAAAGGAATGGGAAGGTCACAAAAAGTCCTGGTGTCTTTTTTTCTTTTTCTGGAAAAATGATCAATGTTGATCCACAAAGAGAAGCTCAAAAGAAAAAATGCTGACAGAGTTTGCGAAGTGCCTTGAGTTTCTCCAGTAAGCTTGCTAAAGAGCTCTTTGATTAGTCTCCTTTCGATTATCAATCATTAAACCTTGCATAAGACTCAGCTTGTGCCTTCTATATGCAGTATAATGTCATAGATATATAAGGTTCTCTGAAAGACATAGGGGCAGACAGAGATTGCCTTTGGAGAAGTACATAAAGAAAAACTAATGTAGTAGTAAGAATGTTTTAGAGGCAATCAAGAAATTTGAGAGAAAATACATTGATCTAGATTTCTCTAGAAAGACAGGCATAGCTTAAAATAAAATAATCAAATAAGAACAGGCAGAACAGCTAGCTGGCTTCCATGGGCCAGGTGTTTGACTCTGGGGAAACCTCAAGGAACGTAAATTGTAGGGTCTCTGTTTTCCTGCACCTTCTAGTCTAGCAGAAGAGTTTATCATGTGCAGCTCAAGTAATTGATATGTTAAGAAAACACAACACAACAGATTCAAAATACAACTTGATTTTGTTCCTGTTGTTCTTGTAAACTTTATTCAGTGGGACCAACGTCCATGACCCCTGGATGAAAACTCTGGCAGGCCCCACGGCTCTTCTGCTCATTCTTAGATAATTCAAAAAGTCTTCTGGTCAACTGGAATCACAGATGCAGTTTTATTTCAGCACTTACAGTGTCTGGTTCCATGCAATAATCAAAAACTGACTTTGGTCTAGCTACACCCCCTCCACATGTCCTGCCTGTGTGCCTGCAGTGGGGAGGGGAGGCTGAGGAGGCTCTGCTGTCTCCCAGCTCTTGCTCCCAGGCCATCTCACCGCAACTACTATGGTGGTAGGGTGTGTGTTGGGTGCATGCAGGAAGGAGAGGTAGGAACTTCAGCCCTTCTAACCTGGCTGGCTGGTGTTCTATTTTCTGGTGTGGCAGATGGTTTGGGTCAACTCTCTATGATGGACTCTCTGGAGCAGTGAGGCTTTGGAAGCACCCAGTAGCTTCCTTATTCTTGCAGCTCCATCATTCCTGGTGGGTGCATCTCCCTTCAGGTCGTCAGTGGACCCTACCTTCCTTAGCCCTGGCTGTCCAATGGATAACCTCCACCCCCTTCTTGCCTGGGTCTCCTCCTACCTCTAAGGATCCCTTTTGCACATGTTGGACAGGATTTCTCTTGCTCACCCAGGACACACAACTGGTCCTGGGAACTCTTATTCCCCTCCGTCCTCCATCCCCACCTGCGGTCAGCAGGTGCAGTCTGTGCTGCAAGCACCCATCCACGCTCTCTGGCTCTGCCCCCAGAGCTGTTTGCCAACGCCTCTGCCATCTTAGGCAGATTCTGGGACAGACGCTGCTGCATGGTCTGCTTGTGTTTGTGTGGCTGGCTCCCATCTCCCAACTGCAGGAGCAAGCCTTGAAGCCCCCGTTCCATGGGCCTTCGGGAGGTGGGACAGGAGGCCAAGGAGGTCCCTTCACGACCTCCTCTTTCTAATCTAAGCTCTTTCCATATCCATGATCTGGCTGAGGGATCCAGAGTCGCTAAAGAAGTCCTTGGGCTGTTTCCTCTGCACTCCTTGGCACAGGGGGAGGGTAAGTGTCCTACTGGGATCTGAGTAGGACCGAGAGAGAAAGAGTCTGTCCTAAAATCTGGTTACTCCTCAAACCCAGTGAGCCAGGTGCAGTCACCATAACACAAAGAGAAACTGAATTCCAGGTGGTTTAAGTAACCTACCCAACCGCAGCAACCCAGTGACGAGCTTGGGCCTCGAACCCAGGCCCACTGAGCAGATTCTGTATTGTCACTGCAGGGGCATCATGCACGTTCAGGATGAAGGGGCCTTGAGGGGAGAGGGCTGCCTCGTAACAGATATTCGGGGCAAGCAAGTAAAGAAAGTGGGGTGAAAAAGTGAAAGATCCCCCATTCCTCCCCCTTTCTTGACTCCCACCGGCCTGCGCGGCCCACGCGGCGTGGACAACAGACCCTTGTGGGCCATCGCGGAGGCCGTGCCACTCGGTGCCGGCCCCACGGCCATCACCGGACCGCTGGAGATGTGACTGGGCTCGGGACATGAGCCCGCTTGTTCGCTCACTCTCAGTGAAAAGAGTTTTGAAATGAGTTCTGAATAGACAGCATTTTCTTTGTGCGGTTAGTAAATAACACAGAGCAAAGTTAGCAAGTTGCAGCGCCTCTGCGTTCTGATTCTATGGAACCTTTTTGTAGGGAGAAGGGCAGGATGTTTTTAACTGAATGTGACCTCACGGGAATACTAGAGGTAAGGAGGAAAAAATGATTGAGGTAACTGTGGGTGTTTTACATCTCAGAAACCATGGCTTTTAATAAAGCCACATGAAGAGAGAAGCTGGCATCATCCTACACAAAAACCAGTGCCTGGCAGAGTTGTGGAAGGTGCTATTCACATTGGTTTGGCATTTGTGTAGCTTTATTGAAAATCAATGGCTTTCTTATGATAATTTTCATATCTTTTTTTATTCCTTAGAAAATAATAAAATTTCTGAATGGGGCAGCGTGGAGAAATCCTAAGAGAAATAGCATAAGAGCATTTTGGAACACATCCAGAAAAAGATAACTTTCGACACACCTGTAGACGTTCGCCAGGTAAAGGTAAGAAAAAATACTGTAAAAAGTACATTTAGGTTATTTTATTACATCGCACTGGGTTGAACTTTGAATGAAAACACATACCACTGACACGAGATGGGCGAGGAGGAGTTAGGAGGGCTCACCTTCTGCCCCTCCCTCTCGTGGGCATGGGCATGGCAGCCATGTGTCCACCGTGACCATCAGCGACCACCTGAGTGGTTTCTAATGCCGGCTGTGGAGCAGTCAAAGACATGTTCACCAGGTCGAGGGGATCTGACTGAGTATAATACTTGGCAGACAGTTCTGTGAAAAAGTCAATGTATTTAATACTGCAAATATTACTTGTACAGTATGGAATTTCTTTTAGATTTATATTTGCACTGGGACTGACTCATTTTCTATTTAAGATTTTTAAAAACATCACTTTTTCTGTGCTCAGACGAGAAGTACATCTGTTGCTTTCACATAATAAGCATCAAATATGAAGACACGTTGAATGCTTGAACCATTTGTTTGTCGCTATAGGAGACCTGCAACATATGCATGCTATATGTCTGTTTACTGGAACATAGGCACTGAGGGATCAACCTTCATGGTTCTTTCTTTGAGCCATAAGATTTTAAAAAATCTCTAGCTAATTTAGGTCACTGAAAATGAACATTATTTTGGACTTTTGAATGGGTATTTTGAAGGAGGTTCAGAAGGACAAAGATTGCATTGGCCACTACGCAGTACTTGGGATTGTAGATGAGTTTCTTGAGCAAAGCATAATAACCACTTTTATTTGTTGGTATGATATATACACATAACGTTAGCACTGTGACAAGATTGTCCTTTCAGTTTGCATAGAAATTAGCTGTTGATTCTCAGGACTGTGCAGTTTTCTGTCTCGTGACTGTGGGTTAAGGAAAGCACTTGTAACCGGAGGAGAGCAGACAGTGAGGCTCACAGTGCTGTTGCAGTCAGGAAGAGCTTCTGATTTTCTGGCAGTTGGTGAATACATTTATTGCACATAACTTGGAGGCTTGATCTTTCTAACTATTTCAGATAAATTGCTGTCAAATTAGCAGGAATGGTCCCTTCAGATCAACCTAAATAATTTATGCCAAAGTAGTGATTCTCTTGTAAGCCACCTTCATGCGGCCAAGATAAAAATGACATTCCTAGCAACATGGTCCTACATTAAATTATTCATAATCCCACATTAAATTATTTTGATGTTTTTCAAAAATAACATCATTTTTCTTACTGACTTTGTAACCAAACTTTTTAGGTGAGACGGTGTCCTCAGTTTGTGACTTCGCAAGTTATCTGGGAAAACCTGTATTTACAACACGAAATAAAAATAAAAATAAATCCAAACTAAAAAAAAGCTTTACTTTGATTATACCTTTAAACGATTTGAATTAAAGTTCAGTTCTGTACATCACCACATAGGAAATCTAGGCCCTTGAGCAATGTATTGATGAATTGGGGTGGAAATGTAGGAGGATGGAAACGATGGCGGCACAGGTCTCTTTTCCAGAAACCATTTACACAGGCTTACCAGAAGAGGGCAGCGCAGAGCAATGAACTCCCCAAGGAGTTTCCAAACAGATGTCTTGAAACCTAAAGTGAAAATCTCTGCGTGAAAGTAGCCGTTTTTGGACAGCGTCCTCCACCAAAATCATAAATCTCTAAAATAATAATAAAACTCCCCATACATGCTAATCTCGAAATGGGCCCCTTAACATGGAAGGATTGAGTTGCAAGGGACAAAATTTTAATTCCCTGAGGTCATCAGAGATGTTTTCACTTCGATTTTCCTTTTTGATTTATTTTATTATAAAAGACTATGTGAAGTCTAGTATCAGTCATGTGCACAAATTTTCATTTTACAGCTTTTTGGGGTGATTTTTTTTGATGAAAGTATTGAAAAAAATCACAAATTCAGATTCGTGGAAGATTCCCTATGTAACACAGCGTTTGAAGCAAAATGCAACTTAAGGAAGTTTCCCATTAAATCCATATTTCCCTGATGCAAAATGATATCACATTGTTTTACTTGTTAATTTTTTTCTTCTCAGAATTACCACAGAAAACATTTTTTGTTTTATAATAAAACACGTGATACTCTACATTGGACATACATTTTACACTTGAAATCTGGAAAGAAAAACCTACTAGACTGGAACAGAATTCCAAAGAACGTGAGGGGACAAATCTCTGGAGACATGTTATATTTTGCTTTAGGGTTACTATAAAACTCGAGTTTCATCGTCTATGCATAAATGTTTAGGGGATCTAAATGTCTTTTCACTAAATTTTATTCTGTAATCTGAAAGTTAGCATTTAAGAGGATCCTTCTTATAGGCTAATTAGGATGATAAAATCCTTTCCTCTTTTCAAAAGTTCACGAGCGCATAACAAATTGGAACTACTTTTACAAGCCAAGTGTCCCTCTTATGCCATTAGCTTTTTTGGATTTACCTTCTAGATGACTTTGACTCATGTTAACTTCAGATATTTGACATATCAAGTATGGTTGTCTTCAAAGGTTTCCCAGGCAACTGCAACAATTCATCTGGTTCTAGTCAAAAGTGCCCTTGAACTCTCAGCTCACTTCCCTTCCCTGTATGAGTAATGTGTGTAGCAAAAGGAAAAACACCAAAGACTTCATGTAACAGGCTAATGTGAATGATTTGGTGAAGAGAGGGATGGATTTCACAAAAGGATCCACTTGGATGTTAAGACCTCAGCTGGCTGCCTGCGTGTTCCCTTTGTCAAGCTCTCGTTTGCATTTGGGGGGAAGGCCACAACCCACATCATGTGTTCTGGGTTCTGTTTAACTCTTCCTCACAGTTCCTAGGGCCCCAAACTCTTCTCCCTAGGTGGCCCCAAGGACTCCTTCAAGGCCAGATCGCCGGCCCGCCGGGGAGTGACTGCCCCCAAATCTCTGAGAGATGCCTCAGGACTCCAGCTGATTCACACACACGCTGACCTGTGAGAATCATTCTCTGCTTCTTGTTTCTCACATAACCCACTGGGAAGCAATGGTTAGAGTCTTGTTGCATTTTGCTTAGAGGAAGAGTTTTATAATTACCTCCCAAATAGTTTCTGAAGAATAGAGGAGAGAGTAATTGGAATCTCTGGTCCTGTTGTTTGTGCAAGGTTCCTCTGCTTAACATTGATTACATTCTCTGTTGTGTTTAAAAGAAAATATTTCACCTCATCTAGGCAGACAGTGAAGTTAGACCATTACCTTTTTTGCCCTTTATTTTGACTCTTGTCTTCACAGTCGATTGACTAGTGCCTGGAATGATGGCAAATAAGGCAATATAACATGGACAGCCTGCAAATCCCACTCATGGAGCTCTGTAAGTGGGAGCAGATTGCTGTCTGAGTACAGGGCTTCTGCAGACGTCTCCCTATCAACTCCACATTGAACTCAAAGTCTAGAGAGCTTCAGCAATTAATGATGTGTCATCTGGATCCAATCATAAAAGCATGGTGACCACCCCTTCCGCCATCCCTCACCATTCCTTTCTCCTTGGATTTGTTGTATTTCGTTCTGTTCAATATACTTACTGAGAAGTAAACATTACATTGAAATGTGTCTAAGTAGGCAGATTTTTAAGAATCTACTTTTCTGGGTCTATAACAAATTTTAGGAAGGCTATTTCCATTGATATGTGAAAATATATGATAGTTGCTTTAGCTACTAGCCCTTCCAACAGCTACATTTACCCACTGTGATTGTCACTTTGAATAATCCTTGGGTTATTAAAATTAATATAGATAAATATAATTTTATAGTAGGAAATGTAGTTGTCAGGATGTGAAATAATAGTAATCAATTTGAATAAATATTTGCTATTTGTTTTCATAAAAGTTTTAATCCTTAAGAGAGAACTCTGACCAAAATAGGAATGTAGGAGGATCAATGAAACAGGTGGCATGAGTCATCTCACTGGCTTTTAATTAAAAAGGATGCTGTGGTTGTTGGCGTGGACTGGACTGCGCATAGGCAGTTTTAGAATTTCTTAAGCTGAAATCCAGCTGGAGAGTTCTTAATCAGAATGGACTTATTTTGATAATTTATAATCTGTGTATTCAGAGCATTGATGTTATAGTTTTGATACCTAAATCACCGTTTTAAAAATTCAAAGAGATATATGAATCTCGAGTCTCGGACAGTTATTCCTGAGCCAAAGGATTTCTGTGCAATGCTAATATGTATAATAGAGAATCAGTCTTTCACTGTACAGTTTTGTCATCATGTTTCAATAACTGAATGAATATTCTGAATTAATAAGCATAACGTTTGTATAAGCTAAAGACTAGTCTAAGCTCTGCATTCATTGATGGGAACCTTAAGCAAATGTTTCTTTTCATCAGCTTGTTCAAAAGGCATAAACATAATTACAGTTCTGAGGTGATAACAGATGACTGGTTAAAATAGTAAGTGGGTCTGGACAAGGTAACTTAAAGTTATGGGCTGCACGTTGTTTTGAGTACTTGGAAGAATCTGGAAAAAATTTTTTTTTTTTTTAAAGATATGTTTACTGTTTATCTTATAGAAAAACAGTCTGAGCATTAAACCCCCACTAGAATGTTGGGGGTTTTGTTTTTCTAAAGAGTTGGTTAAAATTCAGATAAGTTGATACTTATAGCTTGAGAGAAAAGATGGGGCAATGGTAGAAATATCAAATGATGAGTTAGTTTTAAATTTCTCAGAATGCTCAGGGGACAGTGAGGGAAAGAGGGACTTGCTGGCCATGTCCCCACACCTCTGCTTTGCACCTTCTGCTGAGGTTAGTTCCTGAAAACAGTGCTGGGTCTTTGCGCTACATCTGGTTTGGCTTCTTTTCCTCCTTCCTTCTTTATCTTTCACATGGCCTGCCCCCTATCTCTTAAATCTTAGGTCTGTTGTGAGACTGGGGAAGGAGTGATGTGAACATGTGCTCCTGGGCCTGGAAACGCCCCTCTGCCCTGGCTCCTTCTGTCTCGGCAGTGCGTGTCATTCATTTTCCCAACAAATACCTGAGCACTTCTCTGTGCGGGGCGGATCTCAGTGCTTTGGATGTGCTGTCTCACTTAATTCTCTTAAAAGCTCTTAGAGGTTGTTCCTGTTACCTTCATTCTACAGATGATGGGACTGAGATTTTCAGAGAAGTAAGGATAAAAATTTAAGATCATAAAACCCGTAAGTGTTGACGTTAGGATTTAAATCCTGAACCACAGCTTTCCTCATTACTGCTTCAGAAACAGACCTGTCTCTAAGGCATTTATGCCTTAGTACTGATATTTCAAACTTTTTTATTTTGAAACAATTTCAAACTTAGAAAAAGCTATAAGTACAAAAGTTGTAATATAAATAATTCCAGAATCACCCAGATTTCCCAGTCGTTCACCTTTGAGCACATTTGCTTCCCGTCATCTATTTCTATTTCTGTGTGTATGTATGTGTGTATGTGAATACATATGTATGTTTATATTTTTCATGATGAAATATCTGTGATAAGTTGTAGATGTGATTCCCCTTTACTGCGACACATCTCAGTGTACGTTCCTAAACACATGGATGTAATCTTACATACCCACCAGACAAGTTCAAGGCCATGAAATTAACAGTAATACAACCTATACACTTTATTCAGATTCTACCACCGTAAAGACAAACAAAGCAAAACAACTGTGGTCCAGGATTCAATCCAAGCCCATGCATTGTATTTAATTGTCATGCCTCTTTAGTCTCTTTTAATCAGGGACATTTTCTAAATCTTTATCTCTGATGATCCTGACATTTGTAGACAGAGAGGCCAGCTACCTTGTAAATTTTTCCTGTTTGGGTTTTTCTGATGTTTCCTCATGATTTGATTCAAGCTATTCATTTTGGCAGGAATTCCATAGAAGTAATATTATGTTCTTTGTAGTTTGTGATGCGTGATGTCAGGAAGCACACAGATTGATTTTCCACATTACTAGTTTGTTAATTTGGGTAAGGTGATATCTGCTGGACTTCATCATAGCAGAGCTACTAATTTTCCTTTTGGAAGTATCAATCAAAGCAAAGTTACTCTTTTTCCTTTTGTAAGTATTTTACCTTGTAAAAAGATATTTTGGGGATATGTAAATATTTTGGTTTTTATCTCATTGGTTTTAATATCTGCTGATGATCCTTTCCTGAATCAGTTATCATTATCATGGTTGCCAAATGGTATTACCTATCTTTGTTGGCTTCGTTATTGAGCGATTTACTTATTAGTCTAGGGAGATACAGTGTCTCTAGTTTCTAACCTGTAGTCTTGTGTGGTTTTATTATTAATCTAGGAACACACAAAATGCTTCACAATACTTATTTCATTGGATTTTCACAACATATCCACTAGGCAGACGTTATTATATCCACATTTTGTATGTGAGGAAACTGAAGAAATAAGTTGGCAACATTTTCAGAAAGAAAATGTTAAAAATTAATCCTTAAATAGCATTGATGATGTCCACGGTAAATAGAGTGAAGTTTTAAAAGTACAAAACAGAATTTAAAAAATATCAGAAAAAAAATCATTATAACATTGTGCCATGATTTGTAAACTTTGAAAGCAGAGACCAGGGAAAGAGACAAGACTTTACCTCACCCTGACATTTGAGCGAGGTAAGGTGAGTGGATGAAAACCTGAAAAGCTTTACCACCATGGCCCAGCTTGGAGAGAAGACTGGAAAGATACACACATTCCAAAGGAAAGAAGGAGAAGATCCCTGAATATGGAACTTGCGTGTTTTTCCTGGGCTGAAAAAATGGAGAACAAGAGGAAGTAGGAAGGTTAGAGTCATCGAAGCTAATTTTATCTTAGCAAATAGCAGAGATTTAGCAGGATGGAAAACGATAGAGAAAGCAAGACACAATTCTTTAGCTGGAAGAGGCCCAAGCGATGAAGGCGAGGAAGACCCCAGACGAAGTTCATCTCCCTTGCTGTAGGACCTTGCTCAGGACCTCAACCTGTTGATTTTCCTGCTTTTTCCCCACTCACGAGGAAGGGAACTATATGATCCCTGGGGAGAAAACCCAAAACAGGTTAAGGGAAGGCCTGGGGCAGATTGTGTGTCTGGCTCCACTGAATTGTGGTAAGGATCCAATGTGCCTCTAGGTGTGTAGCCAGAGCACTGATGCAGGATCTTAAAGTGAAAAATCCTAGTCCACCAACCATAAGTACCCAAACCCAAGGGGAAGCTCCTTTTGACTTCTTCCCATATAGTCAAGTTGAACAAGAGTAGGAGAAGAGAAAATAACCAACTCCCCAACCTGAGTTCCAAGGAGCAGATAAACGGGTGTCAGAAATGGTGGGGCATGTGGTAAGTAAAGGAGAATTTATCCAAACTAGTTCAAAAAGACAAAAGAGTTAAAAAGCAGTACTGGTTAAATAAGCACACAAGAAAGGAATGTCATGGAGACCAAAGAAAGCATTACCAAAACGAGAACAGAAAAGAGAGAATAACATACGATGGGAAGGAAAGGCAAGAGAAGTAAAATGGAATGAAACGTGTAGGAGATATACCTCTGAAATCCATCTGGAGGATCCTGGGCAAAGATGGTAGATTGTACATATACATCTACTTTTGCTTTTTCCCAAATCCCCACAGAAATAATAAAGATAATTTAAAAAAGTTTAGAAGCCAGGATATAGATGAATGAGATGTAAATGACCTAGCAGGCCCCTCAAAATCTAAAGACAATGGATGTGAAGTTTATAGGGCAAAATCCCCCAGTGGCTAAGAAATTGGGAGTACTTGGTAATTTTAGAAGTGGAAAGTGAAGTGAGGCAGTTGACATAAAGGAGCCTGATTGGAGGTCCACAGAAATAGAGGGATATTGCCAATACTCCCTCCCTCACATATCGCTGGAGACCAGCCACCCTCACTGAGGCTGATGACACAGGTTTATTTTTTGAAATTGGTAATACAAGAAGGTTTCTCCCCTGAAGGACCCCAGCCACACCTGAGTGTACACACCCAGAAGTCAAGTGGATTGAGTGAATATTTGCATTCTGGAGGCTGAGATTCCCATCCTCATTCTCTCCCCCTACCAGCCTCCTGCAATAATAGCAGACAGGTCTTTATCATCCAGAAATTCCCCTCCTGGGATTTGGACCCAAGAAGGAGGCTCCTGGAGATGTTGACAGCGGAAGACCACCTGCCAGTCCAGCTCCCAGTCAACAAGCCCACTCCCATACCCAGAACCCCCTCAGCCCTCCATTATGTCACCCTTAAATGTTAGAGGCTAACCAAGGCCTACCAGAGAAATGACGAGTAAGCAAAACTGGCAAACAGATCAAAGCAGCTTGGAGGAAATGGAAATGACAAAGATGAAGAAAAAAACCACAACTCATATTAATGTCCCCAAAGTGATATAATCATGAAACAGGTTACTTGGAGAACAACAACAAAAAACTCTTAGAAATAAAAATAATTTAAAAAAGTTTATAAAGTGATGGCAAAATACAAATGCTCCATAGAAGCATTAGGAGGTGAAATTGAGGAACCTTCTTTCCAAATGGAGAAAATGTATCAGTTGAAATATAGGAGGAAAATAGGAAAATTTGACACTAAGGGGAAGAAATCATCAACAAACCAATTCAAGATAGTTCCAGGAAAGTGAGCTCCTCAAGTTGCTATTCTTATAGGGTTTGTCTACAGGAAGAATGAAAACACATAGTTAGCACACCTGTAGTTCTGAAATTGTAGAACTTTGAGGACAAAATAATGAATCTTTAAGCTTAGAGAGTTAAAGAGAAAAATCACAAAATATGATGATTTTGAACTATGTCATAGAAGCAGTGGTACTTAGTCCTAACCTGGATTTTTACACACAGCCAAGCTATCAATCAAGTGTGAAGGCTGAATAAAGATGGTTGAAAATATGTAAGAGTCAAAAATGTTTTAAACATTGTAACTTCCAGGTTTCCTATCTCCAAAGCTACTGGAGGATATGCTCCACAAAATTGAGAGATTAAATTAAGAAGGAGGAAAAGGTGGGATCCAGGAAACAGGGATCTATTACCAGACAGAGGTGAGGGATCCCAGAATGTGGGTGAGTGAGGTTTGAGGATGATAGTTCTGTAGAGCTAGAAGCCAACTGGTACAGAATGGAACAGGCAGGATGTTCTGAGACAGATTCTCCAGGAAGATGAATTGATAATGTACCCGAGGCATCTGAACGTCCTGAGAGGAAATTTCTGTGACTGCATAAAACAATGTGAGGTCAAATTCATAGTAATGTCTTCGAAAACACTGTAAACAATTATCAGGGTGCAGAGCCGTATTTGGGGAGCCTGAAGCTTATAAAATTGTGGGGGCCTCTTTTGAGATAAGAATACAAAATAATAAGTACAAATTTATGTTCCAGAACAAATGTTTATTTAGAATGAGTAAATATAATGATAAGAAATTACACATTTAAACATGCAGACATATATTGAAAGCAAAACAAGTTAAAGATACTGTTTTCATTATTAAATTGTTTTTATTGATCGACAACCTTTATATTCCTATATTATTATTATTATTATTATTTGTATTTTAATAGAGATGGGGTTTCTCCATTTTGGCCAGGCTGGTCTCGAACTCCTGACCCCAAGTGATCTGCCCACCTTGGCCCCCCAAAGTGCTGGGATTACAAGCATGAGCCACCATGCCCAGCCTATTCCTATATTGTTTTTAATACTTTTTTGAGCACCTCTTTATTGACAGTGCTCGTATAATATTTTATATAGAAAGAATGGAAAGCTAATCCAATCTTTTTCTAATGTGGTTTATCAAATTTATTTATTTTTAATTAATGATGCCTTAGAAAGCTTTCTTTTGGCATTACTGTTCTTTATGAGATTGTTATAAATGTTTAATATTTCTTCATTGTTTATGGCAAGGTGACAATAGATCTTGTTCAGAACTGATAATCAGTGTGATTTACCTGATAGCCAAATCGAAAATCAAACTATTATGCTGTTTAGATATAATGGTAGCCATTAGAAGATTTACATCAAATCTTAGACCAGAAGCCCTTTCCATCAGTGACCAGGTTTGGTATCTGCTAGGAGAGAAAAGCTTGGTACCTGATCACCAGTGTTTCTGTTCTTTTTGCTTTATAGTTTGTTATTTACTGAGGCATATTTAATTCATGATTAATTTTGTTGATGTTTAAGTTACTTACAGTCACATTAAGAGTTAGAGAGGAGTGATATCAGCAAGTTGACTGACTAAAAGTGCCCAACACCCATTTCCTGGCCTACCCCCACAAAAAATGAATAAACATTGAATAAGCAACTACATTTTGATCAGAGTGGCTGAAGAAGAGTGTGGGAGTATAGCAGGAGTGGCAGAAATCCAGTGGAGCACAAACATTAAGTCTGGGCTCATACAGAAGGGGAGGAATCATGCCACCCCTTGCCACCCCACCTGTGCCACCCCATTCTCTTATTTGGCTCAGAATCAAGAAGGACTCCTTCCTGTGGGGAAAAGGTAAGCAGGAGGTACCCAGCAGCCCCCATTACCATTGTGGACACAAGCAGTCTTCACTACTGGAGAATCTTACAGTCCTCCAGGTCCCTGAGCTCAGCTTGGGGAGCTGCCTGGAGTTCACATAGCTGCACTGCTGCAAAGGAGGAGCCCACATTGTGCCTAGGCCAAGCTGCTACTGCACTGTGCCATCTGGAAACTAGAGCCACTGCTAGAGTGTGTCCTGCTTGGGGATCCAGTAGCTACTGTATCCCTTTATCCCTGAGGCCCAGTCAACATTGCACCATGCTCTCAAACATGGTAGTGCAACATCCCCCAGCTGAGCCACAGCAACTTCTTATTCCCTGGGAACAAGCTACCTAGAAGCCACTCCATGTCCCCCGTCCAAGTTGCTACTGTGCCCCAGCCCCAGCTACTTGGACCCGAGGCCCAGTGGAGCAGTCATGCACTTCAGTGCCTGAACTAGCCCAATGTCCCACCCCCAGAAAATTGGAAATTTGGTCCAGGGGAGGAGCTACATCTCTGGTATCCAAGCCCTTATGGCAGTCTACTCTTCAGGTTCCTGGATTGCAGCCCAGCAGAGCAGCCACACCCCGTAGTGCTGAGCTGATGTGGTATACTGGCCCCTAGAGAAACAGAGTGTTGGCTGAGCTGTGCTGCCCCACCCCTGGGCTGAACAACTGCTGTGCCCCACCTTCCTGGGTCTGGGCCAGCTCTCTGGAGTCTGACTTGATGAGACACACATCTCCCTCAGAAGTGGCGCCTGCTTCCCAGAGCCCAAGCAGTAACTGTGCTCCACTATTCTTGGGTCCTTGCTGCCACTGCACCTGGCCTCAGAGAGACTGACCTACTGCTGTATCCTACTGCTCTGGGACCACAGTCATCACTAGGCAGTACCTCCACTTCTGATGCCTGAATTGCCATTGTGCACTATTGGTTCTAAGACCTGAATTGCAGCTGTCCCCTGCTTTCTGGGGACTGAGCCTCTAGAACACCCCTGCTTCCCTGGACTCATGTCAGTGCTGTGCCCTGATCACCAGGATTAGAGTCACAGCTACATCCCTGAACCCTGGGCCCAAGTTACTGGGAAATGCCTCAAAGTCAAAGTCCTTTGCTTGGTGGGAGACCTGCATCCACCTGTGCCTCAGAGAATGAACCTGTGCCCACATCTCAGGTGCCACAGTAGTTCAATAAGACACTGAGCCCAGGACCCCAGTTCTATAGCCATTCCAATCACATGTGTCCTTGAATACAGTGATGCTATGGCTGCCTGTGGCCCATGTCACACCTGATACCAACAGGGATCCCCTCAGCTAAGTGTGCCTACTGTGGGGAAAATTACAACAGGAGAACCCCTAATGCACTTGCTGCCAAGAACCCTAACTACCATGCCACCACCACTGCCACAAGCTCCTACAGCCTAAGACACTGAGGTACTCGCAGTCATTGCTGATGTTAATCACAGCCGAAGAAGCTGCACAGAGACTACACTACTGTACCCACTCAGAACCAGAGCCAAGTACCCTGCTGACCTGACATCCTAGGACTCATCTACAGGCAAAAATCTTTCCCTATGAAAGCCCTCTATAAAATTAGAAGAGGCAACTGTTCCAGTGGATGCACAGGCATCAACATAGGGACATAAGAAATATGAAAAAGCAAGGAAACATGACACCACAAAAGGAGGAACATAATTCACTAGTAACTGGCCACAAAGGAATTGAAATAGAAATTGCTTAAAAAGGAATTAAAAATAATAATTTTAAGGAAACAAGAGAATACAGATAAACAATTCAACAAAATCAGGAAAGCAAATCATGATCTGAATGAGAAAGTCCACAAAGAGATAGCTATCATAAAAAAGAACCAAACAGAAATCTTGTAGCTGAATAACTCAATGAATAAAATTTTAAAAATTGACAGCTTCAACAGCAGACTAGATCAAGCAGAAGAAAGAATCTCTGAACTTGAAAAGAAGTATTTTGAAATAACCTAGTTGGGAGGAAAAAAGAGTGAAGAAAGTCTATGGGATTTATAAGACACTCATTAAGTGAAAAAATATTTCAATATGGAGTTATCAGAGGGAGAAGAAGGGGAAAGGCATGGAAAACTTATTTAACAAATGAGTTGCTGAAAAATTCTCAAGTCTTGGGAGAAAAACAGACATGCAGATTTATGAAGCTTAATGATCTCTAAATGGGTTTAATCCAAAAAGGGCCTCACCAAGGCATATTACAATAAAAATATCAGAAATCAAAGACAGAGAGAGAATTTAAAAAGCAGCAAGAGAAAAATGTCTAATGACATATCAGGAAATCTCTATTAGACTATCAGCAGATTTATCAGCAGAAACCTTGCCAGCCAGAAGAGAATGGAACAATATACTGAAAGTGCTGAAAGAAAAAAAAAACCTGTCAGCCAAGAATATTACACTTAGTAGTGCTGACTTTCAGAAATAAAGGAGAAATAAAGTCTTTCCCAGAGAAGCAAAAGCTAAGGAAATTTATCACTACTAGACCTGCCTTACAAGAAATATTTAAGGGAATTCTTTAACCAGAAACAAAAGGATGATGATTACTGTCATGAAAACATATGACAATATAAAGCTCACCAGTAGAGGTTCATTCATTGTCAAATTCAGAATATGTAATTACTGTAGTGGTTGTGTGTAAATCTTCCAACTCTCTAGTATGAAGGTTAAATGTCAAAATGGTCAAAAATAACTATGGCTACATTAAGTTGCTAAGAAATATGCAGTATAAAAATATGTAAATTGTGACAACAAAAACATAAATTGTGGCTGACGGGGAGAGGTTAAAAGTCTAGAGTATTTTTATGTGATCAAAGTTAAGTAGTTATCATCTTATAATAATCTATTATAACTATAAGATGTTTCATGTAAGCCCCATGGTGCACAAAACAAAAAATTATAACAAATACACAAATAAGGAAGAAAACGGAATCAAAGCTTAGCACTACAGAAAATCATCAAATCACAAAGGCAGACAATGAAAGAGGAAGAAAGGAAAAAGAATCTACAAAAAACCAGAAAACAATTAACAAAATGGCAGAGTTAAGCCAATGTCTGTCAATAATAACTGAATGTAAATAGATTAAACTTTCCAATCAAAAGGCAGAGGGTGTCTAAATGAAGAGAAACCCAACATCCAACTTCATGCTGCCTACAAGAGACCCATCGTAGCTTTAGGGACACACATAGGCTGAAAGTCAGGGAATCAAAGAAGATATTCCATGCAAATAGTAACTGAAAGAGAAGAGATGGCTATGTTTATAAATAGACTTCAGGTTAAAAGATAAATAGACTTCAAGTTAAAAACTGTTACAGGAGACAAAGATTGTCATTATTCAGTGGTAAAAGGGCCAACCTACCAAGAAGACATAACAGTTGTAAATATATATGCACCCAGCATTGGAATACCTAAGTATATAAAGCAAATATTAATGGGCATGAATGAAGAACTAGATAGCAATACAATAATAGCTGGGGATTCAACACCCCACTTTCAACAATGGATAGATCAACCAGACATAAAATTAATAAGGAAACACTAGATTTGAGCTTCACTTTAGGCCAAATGGACCTAACAGACATATATGGAACTTTCAATCTAATAGCAGCAGAATAAACATTCTTCTCTAGTGCACATAGAACATTCTTCAGGAAAGTCCCTAGGTCAGTCCACAAAACAAGTGTTAACAAATTCAAGAAGACTGAAATTATATGTAGCATTTTTTCCAACCACAACAGTATGAAACTAGAAATCATTAACAGGAGGAATCTTGAAAAATTCACAAATATGTGGAGATTAAACATGTTCCTGAGCAATCAATGGGTTAAAGAAGAAGTCAAAGGGAAATTTAAAAATATCTGGAGAAAAACGACAATGGAAACATAACGTATCAAAACCTATGAACTGCAACAACAATAGTTCTAAGAGGCAAGTTTATAGCAATACATGCTTACATTAAAAAGGAAGAAAGATCCCAAATAAATAGCCTAACAATATGCCTCAAGGAGCTAAAAAAGAAAAGAGTAACAAATGAAACCTAAAGTTAGCAGGAGAGAAATAAAAAAAATCAGAATAGATATAAATCAAAGAGAACAGAAAAACCATAGACAAAATTCATAAAACCAAGAATTGGCTCCTTGAAAAAAATAAACAAAATCAATAATCCTCTAGCTAGACTAAGAAATAAAAGAGACAAGACTCAAACAAATAAAATCAGTCATGAAAGTGAAGACATTACAACAGACACACAGACACATCAGAAATAAAAAGGAGCATAACAAACTATTCTGAACAATTGTATGCCAACAAAAGGGATAACCTAGAGGAGATGAATAAATTTCTAGAAAAAATATAACCTACCAAGATTGAATCGGGAAGAAATAGAAAGCTTGAATTTACCAATAACAAATCAAAAGAATAAAGAAGTAGTTAAAAACCAAAAAAAGCCCAGGACCAGATGGCTTCAGAGCTGAATTCTATCAAACATTCAAAGAAGAATTATTACCAATGCTTCTTCTATTCTTCCAAAAAAATAGAGATACAGATAATACTTCCAAACACATTTTATGAGGGCAGTATTACCTTGATACCTAAGCCAAAGACACCACAGAAAAGGAAAACTACAGGCCAATGTCCCTGATGAATGTTGGTACAAAAATCCTCAATAAAATATTAGCAAACCCAATTCAGTGATGCATCAAAAACATTATACAGCATGACCAAGTTTATTGCTGGCATGCATATTTGGTCTAAAATACACAAATCAATGTGATACATCACATTAGTAGAATGAAGGAAAATAACTCCATGATTATTCTCAATTGACATCTCAATTCTGTATCTCAACTGATGTGGACAAAACATTTGACAAAGTTCAGGATTTTTTTTGGCTCTTTCAGGATCAAAACTCTTAACAGTTTAAATACAGAAGAAAAGTTTCTCAACATGATAAAGGCCATTTATAAAAACCCACAGCAAGCATCATGATCAATGGTGAGCAACTGAAAGCTCTTCCACTATGATCTGATACAAGGCAGGAATGCCCATTCTCACCGCTTCATTCAACCTAGTACTGACTACTAGCAAAAGCAGTCAGACGAGAAAAGAAATAGAAGGCATCCAATGACAAAAGAAGGAAAATTATCTCTATTTGCAGATGACATGATTTTATATACAGAAAGCCCGTAGATTCCACAGAAACTCTTAAAACTAATACATGAATTCAGTAAATTTGTAGGATATAAAATCAATATAGAAAATCAGTTATATTTCAATACATAAATAACATCCAAGCTGGAACAAAATCAAGAAAATGATCCCATTTTGATTGTTTAGAGATGCTTAGGAATAAATTTATCCAATACAGTTTAAGATTTGTATGCTGAAAACTGTAAAACATCAAAAAGAGAAATTGAAGAAGGCACAAATAAATGTGTCCATGTGTAGGAAGAACTAATATTGTTAAAATGACCATGCTTCTTAAAGCAATATACAGATTTAATGCAATCCTTGTCAAAATTCCAATATTATTCTTCATAGAAATTGAAAATAAACTCTAAAATTTGTATGAAACCACAGAAATGCCTGACTAGCCACAGCAATACTAAGAAAAATAAAATTAGAGACATCACACTTCCTGATTTAAAATTATATTACAAAGCTATAGTAATCAAAACAGTATGGTATTGGTGTTAAACCAGAACCATAGACCAGTGGAACAGAATAGAGTACCCAGAAATAGATTCAAGCATAAACACTTAACTAATTTTTGACAAGGGTATAAACAGGACATAATGGTTAAAGGATAGTCTCTTCAATAAATAGTGATGGAAAAATTAGATTTCCATATGCAAATGAATAAAATTGGACTCTTATACCATACACAAAAGTCTCAAAATGGATAAAAGGCCTAAATGTAAGACCTGAAACCATAAAACTCCTAGGTGAGAAGATAGGGGAAAAGCTGCTTGACATTGGTCTTGGCTGTGACTTTTTTGATATCACTCAAAAACCTCAGGCCACAAAAGCAAAAACAAATAAATAGGACTATATCAAACTAAAAGTTGCTGCACAGCAAAGAAAGCAACCAACAGGAACAATATTTCAAACCACATATCTGATAAGGAGTTAGTTTCCAAAATTTATGAAGAACTCTTATAGCTCAATAGCAGAAAAACATAACCTAATGTAAACAAAAATGAGTGAAGGACCTGAACAGACATTTCTCCAAAGAAGAATGGCCAACATATGTATGAAGAGGTGCACAACATTAGTAGTCATTAAGGAAATGCAAACTAAAACAACAATTCTATTAGTTATCACTTCATACCTGTTAGGATGATTATTATCAAAAAGGCAAGAGATAAATGTTGGTAAGGGTCTGGAGAAAATGGAACCATAGTACACTGTTGGTGAAAATGTAGATTGATGCAGCCATTATGAAAAAAACTATGGAGGTTTCCAAAGAAATTCAAAATAGAACTACTTTATCATCCAGAAATCCTCTTTCTGGGTATACATCCAGAGGAGATGAACTTAACATCTTGTAAAGATGTGAAAGATGTAAATATTCATTGCAGCATTATTCACAATAGCCAAGATATGGAAACACCGTAAGTGTTCATTGATGGACAAATGGATAAAGAAAATGTGTTATATATTTACCAGTTGATATGGTCCAGCTCTGTGTCCTCACCCAAATCTCATCTTGAATTGTAATCTGAATTGTAATCTCCACGTGTTGGGGGAGGGACCTTGTTGGAGGTAGTTACATCATGGGGGTTGTTCCCCCATGCTGTTCTCATGAGTGAGTGAATTCTCGTGCGATCTGGTGGTTTTTTATGGGGCTTTTCCCCCTTTGCTTGGCACTTCTCTCTCCTGCTGCCTTGTGAAAAATGACATGCTTGCTTCCCCTTTTGCCATGGTAGTAAATTTCCTGAGGCCTCCCCCAGCCATGTGGAACTGTGAGTCAATTAAACTTCTTTTCTTTATAAATTATCCAGTCTTGGGTATTTCTTCATAGCAGTGTGAGAACGGACTAATACACCAATGGAATATTATTCAGTCTTACAAAGGATCTTGCCATTTACCACAACATGGATAAAGCTGGAGGACATTATGCTAAGTGAAATAAGCCAGACACAGAAAGAAAAATAATATGTAATCTCACTTATATGCAAGATACATACAGAGAGAATAAACTAGTGGTTACTAGGGGTGAAGGTGGGGGAGGAAATGGGGGGATGTAGGTCAAAAAAATAATGTAGTCATGTGTAGAATGAACAAGTCTAGAGATTTAATATAACGTGAAGACTATAGTAAATAAAATTGTATTAGGCATTTTTGTAAATAAGTAGTTTCTAACTGCTCCTGTCACAAAAAGTAACTACATGAGATGAAGGTACATTAATCTGCTTCACTGCTGTGACTATTTTACTACCTATATGTTTCCTGTAATATCATGTTGTAAACCGAAATATATACAATAAAATTCATTCTAAAAAAGAGTTAGAAATTTTGTCTACCATTTATTTTTGTGCTTATTTTTTGTATGTTTAAATATGCGGGCATATGGATTTTGTGTGTTTTACACACAAATACTTTTCAATTTCCATGAACATATCATTTTTAGTAATTCTGTAAAAGTTTTCTTAAGTTCAGTTTCTAGGTTTACTTAAATTAAGTTTTCGCCTATCCCACCAAGTTTGCTTGAATCCTAAAATTAAATATTTAAGTGGGAGAGCACTTTCAGTTTTGTGGAGGATACTGCTTTCCCAGGCATGCTCATCCCTAAGGACAGGTTTTGGCCAGTGGCCAAGCAGGATATGAAGTCGCCAGTACCCTCAACAGTTTTCTGTATTTGGATCCCAGTAAGCACATCAGTTTCCTCTCTTCCTCATGTTAAGTTCTTTCTCATGGACCACAAGAAAGTCAATGTCTGTAATTTGGCTTCTCTCTGACCATGGCAGCTTTATATTCACCAGAGATGGTTCTAGCACCTAAGCCACAAGCCAGTTCTCCCCAAAAGATTCCTGGGCTCTTACCTAGATATCTTCATGGTTCCCTTAGGCCCTCACTTCCTGACTGAAATGCTAACTTTTCAACAATGTCTTTCTGGATCACCCTGTTAAGCCGGCAAGTCCCACTCCACTCCTAACAGCTCTCCCTACTTGCAGTTTTGTTTCTTTGCTTTCCAAAGCACTTATCAATCTCCAGTGTAATATGTTTGATTTCTCTTCTTTATTTATATGCTCCATGAACAAAGCAGAGGATTGTGTCTCTTTTGCTCACACATCTGTCTCCGCCCTTAGAACAGTACTTGGCATGTAGTAGATGCTCAGTGAAGTGTTGTTGTACAGGGCAGATGGTGGTGGTCCCTATGTTGAAATAAGTCAAAGTCATACTCCAGCCCAGCCAGGACACTCTGTGGTATCCATAATTATAAACTTTCTCTGATAGAATTTTTCCAATGAGAGACCTCCCTCATGACTGACGTTAATAGACTTTCTGGCCTCCTTGCCATATGGTTCCGGAAATGTTCCCTTCTTGGTGCGTATCCACTCTCATGTCTTGAATCATTGCGTCTGCTGTGTTTCTGTAGTTTCTTTTCCCTTCACTTGATCAGCATGTTCATTTTCAAAAGCCAACAGCTAACACCAAGCACAGAAGACTGGTTTTGAAAAAGGTAAAATTTTCATTCATTTAGCAAGTGTTCTAAGGTTCTTTGCTTAAGGAATTTATACTCCAGTTGGAGAAACAAACAAAACTGTGTGGGATGATGATATAGTAAAGGACACAGGCAGAATATAATGTACTAGGTTGCCTTCAGTGTTCATTTTGTGGTGAGAATTAAAATATGAAATATAAAAGCAGTTATCTAACTTCCCTTCCCACACCATTTAAAGAGAGGGAGCTTTGAGGAATATTTTCTTGTTTTACAGAGAGCATAGGAATTACTAGGATTTAAAAAAATTCTGAGACATGAAGAAGAGGAAAGAGGAGGTGGAAGGGGGAGCTGGGACTTGGGAAAGAGCCTGCTCAGGCAGGAATTGGAAAACAGAGGACAGGAAGTCTGAGCAGCTCTCATGGGATGCACTTTTGGAGAGAAGGAGGACTAAGGAAGATTTTGAAGACCTTTTTTTGTATGTTTTGAGGATTACAGCCTACCCCAGATCCACTTCCCTCAAGAGTACATGAGGGAAATTGTGAAATTTTTCTGAAGATACATGTATTTTTAATTTTAAGAAAGATTGGAGTAGGGAAGGGCAATTTATAGCAAGACCAAAAACTCAAACACCCACAAAGGAAAAACATGACAGGTGGAATTGACAGAAATTACTGAGGGAATGGCTATAGGGTTCACGTGTGACAACTTGGGATGGCTCCCCTGCATCTGGAGAGATTAGGATGCCCTTCATTAAGACAGGGGGATGGGAACGGTGCCTGTGGGACATTCTGGTAGAGAACACACCACACATTAATGGGTATTGCTGTCGATCTGTGAGTATGAAGATATGATGAGAATTACACTTAGATGATCTTGGCAGTAGCCTTTGACTTGTGTTTTGGAGCAGAGAGAGACGGAGATGCATGTGCAGATGTGTGTGGTGTTTGGAGGTGTGCCTTATATAAAGAACATTATTAATAGCTTCATGTTTTTTTGTTGTTGTTTTGAGATGGAGTTCCGCTCTTGTCACCCAGGCGGAGTGCAGTGGCAGAGTCTCAGCTCACTGCAACCTCTGCCTCCTGTATTCAAGTCATTGTCCTGTCTCAGCCTCCCAAGTAGCTGGCATTACAGGTGCCTGCCAACACACCTGGCTAATTTTTGTATTTTTAGTAGAGACGAGGTTTCACCACATTGGCCAGGCTGGTCTTAAACTCCTGACCTCAGGTGATTCGCCTGCCTTAACTTCCCAAAGTGCTGGGATTACAAGGCTTGTGCCACTGTGTCCAGCCTTATGCATTTTTTTTTTCATTTCCCGTAAATATGCAAAATTACTGCCTCTTAAGTGTGACTTTATTTTGTCTTGTAATAACAGTTTTTCCGAGAGGAGCGTATCTACAGTTTTACATGGTCAGTGAACAGAAAATGGTTGACCATGTGAAACTGGTCAATGCAGTTTGAGGACATGCTGCAATACATTTTGAGGACACTAGTTCAGGACTGAGTCTATATGGTGATGCTGGCTGCACATGTGTTATTATCTGCCCTACATTTCTCTCCCCTGTTGTGAACTCTAAGGGGT